>NC_134357.1:122624120-122964120 GCF_048569485.1 Anomaloglossus baeobatrachus
CCCGGCAGGTTGATGGTGACTGCCTTTCCCTGCACCTGTGTAAAGTGTATGGTTCCAATGGGTTCCCACCGGTAACCCGCTCTCCAGCTTGGATGGGTGCTGAAGGAGCCCCTTTTGCCCGCAGGCTCTGGCCCTGGGAACTTTAGCCTTGGCGGTGACTGTGTTTCCCTCTCTCGGTTGGACTGTTGCCTTCTGTTGGGACTTGGCTGCTGGGAAACCCAGGAGGTTCCCTTCGCTAACGAATTTGGCAAATTCACGGCGACTCCTAGCCTTGCCAGGGTCCGTAAGCCCCTGCCGGATGGTGCTGGCTTCTCTTTGCGTACCGGTCCGGTACCGCCGGGCCACCGCCCGTCCACGGTCCTTACAGTTAGCTCCAATAGGCCACTCCTGCAGACGGTCACCACCGTCTGCCAACCTTGCTGATCCGTCCGGGCCACACACCCGGACCAACTTCTGTCTGCTCCTTTACCACTTTCCTCTCAAACTGAACTGTTCCTTTTCCCGCCTCCAGGACTGTGAACTCCTCGGTGGGCGGGACCAACCGCCTGGCCCACCCCCTGGTGTGGACATCAGCCCCTGGAGGGAGGCAACAAGGGTTTTTGTCTGACTTCGGTGTGCCTGACCGGGAGTGTGGGGTGTGTTGGTGTTGTTCTCTGTGGCCCCTGGCTTATCCAGGGCGCCACATTCCCCCTTAGTAAAATGCAGACCGTCCGCGGGCTGCCCGTCCATCACCAGTTTTATTTTCACAAACTCGAAAAGATAAACCGTAAACAGATTACAAGTATAATAACATCTTCCCACATCAGGAGGTACTCTTACTTAAAATGTTGCAAAATGGTTACGGCTTCCGCTCTCTCCCACCCAAGTAACCTGGCCCTGATGCTGCCCCTAAGTAAACAGGCAGCACCCCTTGACCCCAGTCCAGCACAAGTTACCCGAGCGGGTTCTGTCCTTTTCAGGGGACCCACGTCCATGGGGAACCCGTGAAACCCAGAGAGGATCGCAACCGGTTCCGGTGGTGGATGGGCCCCAGCCTTCTCCACTGCGGGCCCTTCCTCCAATCTGCCTCTCTGGAGGCGGCAACGGTGAAAGCCACAAACATAATTATTTACAAGCCACAAGTTCGTGGTTGCCTTGCTAGTTCTCAGGCTTGTCCATAGTAGTTTCTACGCAGTTGTTTGAAAGGGGTCCCAACGGGGACCAGTTGCCGGCAACGACCGGTTCAAATGAAGGCTTCAATCAGGTGAATCTTCGGTAATCATTCTTATCATTCATTTACAACTTTTAAACGGTACTCTGGTGGTCCCAACGGGGACAATTGCAACGGGACTCCAATGCCATCACTCTGATTCTTCGGCGTTGGCCTCATCCTCCGCCACCAGCATATCGAACATGCAGTGACAGGCCTGCTGTGAAAGGGGTGCCCGGTATCCGTTTCCACCAGTGCGCGGGGTGTAATAAACCACCGGCTCTCCGACGTAGTGGAGACGCTCACTCGCCTCCTCAATTTCAGGGGTGGGCTCAGCACCGGAGCTGGAGTCACTATCACTTCTCTCTGCGTCAGGCGGATTGCCGCCAGCTGTCGCAGCCTCCCGGCTCCCAGTATCCAGCACATCAGATCCTTCTGCGGTAGCGTGGGGTAGTAGGTCATGTTGGTTAACGCTGAGGCGCCCCAAGAATAATGGTAGGGATGATATGAGGCCCGAGATAGGGCCGGGCCCCCCAGCCGCAGTGGCCGGTCCTGGTAGGACATGGGGACGTGAGCTACCCGTCGGCTCCGTCACATCTACTCCCTTCCCATACATTGGGGCAGTTGCAACCAGCGTATCCACTTCATTGGTCCACTGCTCCATCATGAGGTATATCTGACTTTGTTGGCGTTGGTGGAACTCTATCACCCGGGCCTTCATCCATGCCATGGTCCTGGGCTCAGGGTCTGCCGCAATCACTGCTGGGATTTCTGGCACATTTTCGTTAAGGGGCCGCGGTCCCAGCGGCTCCCACAGAAGCGGTTCAGGGGGGTCCTGAGCATCTGCAGCCGGCTAGTCCGCTGGGGCAGGTTGGCAGGGTATTGCTACCGGTTGCGGTGGTAGTGGGCCTAGTGGCGGGGTGGCAGCGGCTAACACGGGTAGCGGGGGAGGCAGCAGGGTGAGCGGGCGCACGCCGGGCCCCTCAGCCACAGTGGCCAATCCCGCAGGAACACAGCGGCGTGGGTCTCTTACCCACTCTTCCAAATCCTCCTCCACCTCGCGTCTCCGCATAGCAGCCACCACGTCCGCCATGACGGTCTCCCACTCCTCCAGGAGGAGCTGCATATGGGCCTGCAGACAGTTATTCAGCGGGGCGGTCTGGTCTCTCAGCCTTGTCACCGTGCCGGGTGCGGGGGCTTCTTCTTTGGGAGTTGGACTATGCATCTCGGCAATAAGGCTTTCCAGGAACCCAGTATCACTGCAGAGTCCTGGCGTCCCTGCTTTTATAGCCGCGCGTTACATCCGGCCAGACGCCACCAGTCCCCTTAGTCTCTTTCCGGCTCCTCCTCTACAGGGGCGGGGTTTTGGCCTTCGCGCCTCCACTACTCGAGGAGACGCTCGAGCGGGAATTTTTCGCGCCCAAGATGGCGGCTTCTCAAATTTTTCGGCCGGACACCTCTGGCGGTCACAAGGCGCACCTCTACCAGACGGCAGAGCGGTAAGATCCTGTTCGTGATGCCAAGTTGTCGCGGGCGGAGGAGGGGACGCTGCGCTCTCCCACTGCTTGGGTCCGGCTGCTGCTGCTGCAGCCGCTGCTCGGTGGTGGCTCGAGCGGTGGGCCGGATCCCGGGGACTCGAGCGGCGATCCCTCCCAGCTTGGATGGGTGCTGAAGGAGCCCCTTTTGCCCGCAGGCTCTGGCCCTGGGAACTTTAGCCTTGGCGGTGACTGTGTTTCCCTCTCTCGGTTGGACTGTTGCCTTCTGTCGGGACTTGGCTGCTGGGAAACCCAGGAGGTTCCTTTCGCTAACGAATTTGGTGCTGGCTTCTCTTTGCATACCGGTCCGGTACCGCCGGGCCACCGCCCGTCCACGGTCCTTACGGTTAGCTCCAATAGGCCACTCCTGCAGACGGTCACCACCGTCTGCCAACCTTGATGATCCGTCCGGGCCACACACCCGGACCAACTTCTGTCTGCTCCTTTACCACTTTCCTCTCAAACTGAACTGTTCCTTTTCCCGCCTCCAGGACTGTGAACTCCTCGGTGGTGGGACCAACCGCCTGGCCCACCCCTTGGTGTGGACATCAGCCCCTGGAGGGAGGCAACAAGGGTTTTAGTCTGACTTCGGTGTGCCTGACCGGGAGTGTGGGGTGTGTTGATGTTGTTCTCTGTGGCCCCTGGCTTGTCCAGGGTGCCACAGATTCATTGATAATACTGATGAAGATTGGGATCCAAATCATGGTGTTGAGGAGGGGATGTCATTAGTGGAGGAGGGTGGTGGAGTTGGAACTTTATCTGTGGGTAACTCATGTGTGAGAGTTCATACTGTCACTTTTCTCCCTCTTTTGAGTAAAAATTGAGCCTTTAGCGGGCTTTACATGCTGCGATATCGTTAATGAATTATCGTCGGGGTCACGGTGTTTGTGATGCACATCCGGTGTCATTAATGATATCGCAGTGTGTGACAAGTGACCTTAAACGATTGCAAAAGCAGTCAAAATCATTTGCCGCGCAGAGGTCGTCCTGAAACTAAAAATCGTTCTCTGCTTATTAGCGATGTTGTTCGTCGTTCCTGCGGCACCACACATCGCTGTGTGAGACACCACAAGAGCGACGAACATCTCCTTACCTGCCTCCACCGGTAATGCGGAAGGAAGGAGGTGGGGGGGATGTTCTGGCCGCTCATCTCCGCCCCTCCGCTTCTATTGGATGCCTGACATGTGACGTCGCTATGTCCCGTCACGAACCGCCCCCTTAGAAAGGAGGCGGATCGCCGGCCAGAGCGACGTTGCAGGGCAGGTAAGTGCGTTTGACAGGGGTAAGCAAGGTTGTGCGGCACGGGCAGTGATTTGCCCGAGTTGCACAACCGACGGGGGCGGGTACGATCGCTTGCAATCTCGCTAGCGAGATCGCAGCGTGTAAAGTACCCTTTTGTGTGCCCAAGAATCATGAGTTCTGTCATCCGTTTTTGTGGAAACAGAATTCACACATATGCAATTTCACTATAATCAGTTCCAAACCACATGGTTTGTACTGCATTTTCCATTAAAATCAAGTGCATTCAGCCTCACTGGAAGATATGCAGCTGCCATTATTTATTGAATTAAGCTGTCCCTGCCATGTATTATATTAGAGGCATGTAGGCAGTGATTGTAGCCTTACAGACAGTGATGTGTGAAACTCTTACATTTGTCAAAATTATTCAGACATGGATCAATGTTGACTTTCATTCCCATATAGCTTAAGCCAGTAATTACATTGGCATCGATTGTGTCAGTCTTCTACACAGTTCTGCTGCTGCTTGAGCCAATAGCATACACTCATCTAGGCATCTACTCCCTGTCCATCATAGCACAGCAATGCCAGGCCCACATCTCTGGACTATGTTTTATTGTGCTACACTGGTACTGGTAGGCCCTCTATTGCTTGCCCTACAGTGCCAGATCTCTATATGCCAGCTGTGCCAAATTTTTATACCATGTGGATTCGGCTACCGCACATCCATGCCATCCAAACATCTCCTGGCTGACCTCTAAGTTTTATAGTGCTTGACAGTGCTAATGCTGAGAAACGTACTATATTGAAGGTACACAAAAATGAAACAGATCCCAAAATAAGACAATTTATTTCAAAGGCTTGTTGATCAGCCATTGCTTCTTCACTTGGTCAAGAGCTAGCCTGTTCCTCTGCTCTAAAAAAGGATAATTTTTGGATGAAGTGATAACAAGCTTTTGTAATTACTTAATCATATTGAGAATAACAAACCTGTTGTGGATTTTTAAAAAATGGGTAATTTTCTAACTCATAATTAAGAAACCATTGCTTCTTTTTAAAAACAGCATTCTTGTTTTTGCTTCATAAAAAAAGAATTCATTTTTAGATGATTTGTGAAAAGCTATTACTTCATCTTTTACCAAAGAAAAAAGCTCTTGATATTCACTAAACATGGTTAATTTTTGCACCACCCTCTGTGAAAAAGCCACAGCTTGTTGTATTTGCACTGTCTGTGCATAAACATCATCAATTCAAGTATCTGCCCCCAAAATACAAAATTTATGGATTGTTTTTAGGAATTCAGTAGCCTACAAAGATTGAAACTACATATAGTTGAATTGGTAGACGGATGTCACTAGGACATCAACTATGGTTGTGTTTGCATTTAAAAACTCAAAAGTGGTTCACTATATGTTATTAGACCTCCAAGTGTGGTACGCATGCTTTCCAGGCAAATGAAGGATTTACAGTATTGGAATTCATTATGAATTTCTTTGCTGTGAATCAAAGCTAATGTAGGTCAGACCTCAAGACAGATACCGTAACTATATATCGTTCTGCCATTACGGGTTTTGAACAGAGGATGAACAATAAAATTGTACAAAAGAAAGTGAACAAATTTGAAAAAAAATTGGTGAGACCATAATGACTCATTAATGCAACTTTTATGAGGCAAGACACGCAGAGTATGATCTTAGGTGGATAATTGTAGAAGAAATCAGTGATAAACAAAAAAATAGTGTTTATCTACTCCAGCATGAAACCAGACGCTCAGCCCTAAGGGAATAAATGAGACTTGTAGTTTAATGTGTTTTTCTAGGACATTGTATTAATGGGCACTGTACATAATAGTCTGGGGGTATCCATCACGAACAGTAGTTTCAAATCTTTTCTTGTAGTCTCAGTATACATTATGTATATAAAGTTAAACATATGTTACTAGTAGGGATGAGTAGTAAAATGCTCGGGTGCTTGATGCTTGGATCGAGCATATTGAAATGCTCGGGTGCTCGACTCGAGCACCGAGCCCAATGTTAACCTATGGGAAACTTGAGCATTTTTCTGGCGGCACCCCTGGCGGTCTGCAGAAAGCCTAAAAATGGCCCAAATGTATAAGAACAGTGCTCAAATGACATGGGAACAGCATGGGGAAGACCCCCTGTAAGCATTTCTGACTCCCAGGTCACTGCTGTGAGCAATGCTATCTGAGTATTGTGGGGAGGAAGAATCCTGTTTATGTGTTGCAGCTTCTCTCTGCCTGTACATTCGCTGCTAAGCAAAATAAAAAGTAAACAGTAAAAAAAATAATAGCATACTCACCTCTCTGCAGACTCCCGGGACACGTCTAGTCAGCTCCAGGACCTGCCGGTAATCAGCTGATGCTGTCACCTGACAGCATCATCTGATTGTTTAAGTCCAGCAGTGAAAAGCCGGCCGGGTTTTTACCGCACGGCTTTTAAACAATCAGATGATGAATCAGCTGATCGTTCATAAAAGCCGGCCGGCTTTTTACCGCTCAGCCAGTTTAAACGATCAGATCAGATTTTTTAGAGATGGATAATATGTGTATCAGGCTACACCAGCCCCAAGCATGACTGAAATGGAGCCTCCTGTGCTACATGTGTCGCGGGCGGCGGGGCGCTGTGCTCGCTAACGCTCGGGTCCGGCGCTGCTGCAGCTGCTCGGTGGCTCGAGCGGTGGGCCGGATCCGGGGACTCGAGCGGCGCTCCTCGCCCGTGAGTGAAGGGGTGGTTTGTTTGGGGATTTAGTCCGTGACGCCACCCACGGGTTGTGGTGAAGATGGGCACCACCGCTTCTGGTGACGGGGATCCCGGGAGCGATGGTAGAGAGCAGCTGGGATGTTGTTTTCCCCCTCCGTGTGTAGGGGTTGGTGGTCCCGGGGCCCGGTGGTGTGACGGGGAGGCAGGGTTGGTGAGGTGCAGGGTTGGGGAACAATGCATGCCAGGATGGAGTAAACATACATGTCAGGATGGAGGAAACATGCATGACAGGATAGGGAAAACATGCCAGGATATGGTACATTTACCACAAAGGGGAACATTTACCAGGATGGGGAACATGTTAAGATGGGAAATATTTACCAGGATGGGGGAACATTTACCAGGAAGGGGAACATGCCAGGAAGGCGGACATTTACCAGGATGGGGGTACATTAACCAGGATTGGGAACATTTACCAGGATGGATGACATTTACCAGGAATGAGGTACACTTACCAGGATGGGGGAACATGCCAGAATGGGGTACATTTACCAGGATGGAGGACATTTACCAGGATGAGGTATATTTACTGGGATGGGGCCATGATGGGGACAAATATACCAGAATGTAGGAAATATATGTAAGGATGGGGGACATGTTTACCAGGAAGTGGCCCAGGAAGGGGGACATAACTACACAATGAAGGGGGTGGGGAGCAACTCGTACGTCTTTATGAGATTTCAAGATGTTCAGACTTTGAAATGTAGATGTGGATTACAGGGTGACATCTGATTGCATCCCATGCTAAAATCTCTGTCTAATATGCTTCAATTTTTTTCCAGTAAGATCAATCCAACTGCTGTGTCTGGAAATGGCAGGGGCTCAGCTTCAATGTGTGATAAGCAGGCATGAGCATAATGCCCCCTGCCGAAGAGAAAACTGAAAAGGTAAGATTAAAATTAATTCTTTACATAATAGGATTGGTTGGCACTTCGGAAAAAAAATTGGGTTTAGGGCTACAGTTTGGGCACTCGGCCTGTGAAAGATTCGCCATGACTGATCTACTGTATTACTGCAGAATTACTGAGCAATAATTTGTGTAAGAATTATAATGCAACTAAATGAAAAATGAAACTTTTCCCATCTCAATCATTTATTTTCATCTATTAAAGAAAGAATAATAGGCAAACAACTCAAAATGTACAAAGTACATTACTAGCAACTAAAAAAAAATAATAATAAAATATATATATATATATATTATGACCAATAAAGCCACCCTACCTCTCAATATCAGTCTTAACCCTTCCGTCCATGGAGTCTGTCAGTTTCTTAATCTGTTGATGATAACTCTTTGGGATGAACCAACCGCAGCCTCCCAGACACTGTTCAGAGAGGTGACTGTTTTTTTTTTTTTTTACTGTAATCCTCCCATTCATGAATAAATCAATGACAGATAAAATAAATTAGCGGTATGAGCATATGGACCAAATAAACAAAAAACCCTCTAAAGACAGTAAACCTTTACTAGATAAATGCGTAAAATTCCAGGCAAACATACCAGGCAAACAACACAAAGTGGTGTGTACATTCTATACCAGGGTAGCTTATGGCCAGGAAACAGCAGGGGTAAAAGTAACTGATGACCTGTATAGGTCGGGTATAGGCAATCCAGTAGTGTTATTCAGGATATCGGCCTTGCCCTGCACTTATTCCTGCCTGACAACGGATGTAATATCACCCTAATTTGTACGGCACCCCCGTTCCTCCGCAACTATCCCAATTACACCCTACTCTGCCTCTAGATACGTGCCCTCCACCAAAAACCTCATTAAAGTGCAAGTGCAGACACAAAGCATGTAACACATTCATAGATAGAAGCATAGGTAAGTCTGAATGTATACATAGAAAATTAAATTATCCCCACCAGAAAACACAAGACTAGAATAATACCTAGGCAAACATTAATAGTAGGTAAGAATGAATGTAGAACTAACATATTTCAAATTTCAGTTCTTGCATTTGACTATGAACATGACATGGTCTGAATTTCAATTTAGAAATCCCTTGATTGGATAATGCTTGCTATTATTGTGACTTCCAAAAGACTTTTGTTTTGTAAGAAAAGTTATAGAATTTACATGGTGATTGTCCACATTTATAGAAGCAATTAATTAGTATTAGGGTACTTTCACACCTCCGGTTTTTCTTCTGCGGCACAATCCGGCACTTTGCAGGAAAATCGCAACCGGTTTTTTTTGCTGCCGGTTGCGATTTTCCTGCATAGACTTTAATTAGTGCCGCATTGTGCCGCATGGCCTTGCGTTCCATCCGGTTTTTGCCGCATGCGGCAGATTTAGCCGATGCGGCGGCCGGATGGAACGTTGCCTGGCACGTTTTTTCGTGCGGCAAAAAAAACCGCATCGCGCCGCATTCGGCCGATGCGGCGCATCTCTCAATGCATGCCTATGGCGGCCGGATGCGGCGCGTTGCGGCAAATACCGCATCCGGCCGCCGCATGCGGTTTTTGCCACTGCGCATGCTCAGTAGCATGCCGCAAGCGGCAAAAACCGGGCGGGCCGCATAGGAAAAACTTATGCAAAGGATGCGGTGTTTTCACCGCATCCGTTGCATAGCTTGCACAGCCGGATTGAGCCGCAGGGCTCAAGCCGGATGTGTGAAAGTAGCCTTAGGCGCCTGCATTTTGTTGAAGGTGATTGACAAAAGGTTTCCTTATGTGGGTGCTTTGCGAGAAACAATTCTAATGTGTAAAATTATATCCATAGTTGGGTTATCTTTGAGAATATGTAAATTACGTCTAAGAATGTCCACAATGGCATTAAAATGAGTATTATAAGTTAAAACCAATGTAGGTCTGTTTGTCTTTCACTCGTGTTTGAATGGGATTATTTGCTTGGTCTTGTAAATTTTTGTTCAATAGATACTACAATAATCTCCATGTGATGTTAACTGATTCCTCTTTTAAAGTGCTGGACCATAATGGACCATGAGGAAGTTTACTTAATGAAATGCGTAGTCCCCTCCACTCCATTTGTCTCATATTTGTATGCTGTTTTTTCTATAACTTTTATAAGCTAAATAATAAAGACATGTTTTAATATTTTTTTTTTCTTTGGACACTTTTTTCCTCACTGGAACACCCTTTTCTCTCCTTACTTGTATTTTATTTATATACCATTATCAGACAGCAGTTTAAATGGTTAACTTGTAATATAGCCATTCAGATGCCTTCTCAGATGGTTAATTCATGTCAAAATGTGGGAAACATTAATGATTGTATATGGAATGTTCTGCTATCCTGAATACACTGGGGCAAATCATCAAAATCTGATGCTGGCAACTTTCTTTGCAATTGCAATAACATCCTAGAAATGCATCATGGGAAACAAGCCCATAGAAAATGCAGATTTCTCTTCTTACAAAAGATAATGTCACACTGGTCCTTGTCACAGGGAGGGCAGATGGCACAGGGGCTCCTGAGCTGACCCTAAGGCGGGCTTTGCACATTACGACATC
Source organism: Anomaloglossus baeobatrachus (assembly GCF_048569485.1). NCBI lineage: Eukaryota > Metazoa > Chordata > Amphibia > Anura > Aromobatidae > Anomaloglossus > Anomaloglossus baeobatrachus. The sequence goes on from NC_134357.1 coordinate 122,634,341, forward strand.
GCATGCCGATGTTGCGATGTCGAGTGTGATAGTCCCCGCCCCCGTCTTACGTGCAATATCTTGCGATAGCATTATCGCTACGCCAGGTTCACATGCACTCACCTGTCCTGGCGACGTCGCTCTGGCGGCGAACCGCCTCCTTCCTAAGGGTGCGGGCCATCACACAGCAACGTCACACGGCAGGCGGCCAATAGCAACGGAGAAGCAGAGATGAGCAGGATGTAAACATCCCGCCCACCTCCTTCCTTCTCATAGCAGCCAGGACGCAGGTAAGGTGATGTTCCTCGCTCCTGCGGATTTACACACAACGATGTGTGCTGCCGCTGGAACGAGGAACAACATCGTACCTGTCGCTGCACCGGCATTATGGAAATGTCGGAGACTACACCGATGATACAATAACGACGCTTTTGCGCTCATTCATCATATCAAAAAGGTTTTACACACTACGACATTGCAAGTGACGCCGGATGTGCATCACTTTCGATTTGACCCCACCGACATCGCACCTGCGATGTCGTAGTGTGCAAAGTCGGCCTAAGGCTGGGGACCTTGTGCTGTCCCTTATGCCGATGGTAGACCTGAAGGTGGTTCTAAGAGCAGGGTCATTCCACTGGGTGTCCACAGACCAAAAATTAAATTCGGCGCAAAAATCCACCGCCAGTCGACTCCCCTGTTTCAGAGGACAGATTTTGGACTCAGCCAGCAACACTTTGTTAGGGTCCTTGTCGATGAGCCCGAATGCCAAAAAAACCCATCTACCAAGTCAAACACAGGGGAGTCGGGAGGTAAAGAGAAAGTCCATGATTGTGGGTCTCCGCTAAGAAGGAAGAAAAAATTCCCACGCATTAAGGCTTGTCACCGGAAGAGTGGGGTTGTAGTCAGAAGTACAGTGTACAGGACTCCTGAAAGGAGACAAACCAACTGTGATCCCCAGTGAACTACTCAGGAAGCGGCAATTTGATCTCAGGGGCCCTGGTCACTACTGCTGCTTGCAGTAGATGGGGTTTGGGCCTGCAGCTGAAATGCCCCCCTTAGCTTGGACACCTGCATGGTGAGTGCCTGCATCTGTTTAGCCAGGCTGGTGAGGGGATCCATGAGTGAAAATAAGTTTTTTTTATTTGTTTTGGGTTTTTTTGTATGGGCTGAAGATAATATCACGGGGAGTACTGATGGCACAGGGGCTCCTGAGCTGACGCTAAGGCTGGGGACCCTGTGCTGTCCCTTATCCCAATGATAGACCTGAAGGTTGCCAGTTTCGAGCCACCAGCATGTCCTTGTCTCTTGTTGGACCCTGACCTAATACCCCAATACCCCCCAACCCAGGGCTGGACAGGACACAAAGTATAACACAACCCACAAGACAAAGACAAGGGGATGCACTGAAACTCACTCACACTGCAAATATCCACATAGATGAGTCAAAAAGACACAGGAGGGAATAATCCACACACCAGGGAGCTATCATGCAGCACAGACAATAGATCACTGATCACCAAAAGGACGATCACAACAGACACCAGGATATCGTAACTGCAAGCAGAGACTATCTTCGGCAGTCTCCTACTACACACCTCAGCCTTAATTAGGAGGAGACCAGCTGTGGAACAAAATCTGGCAACCTGGCTCTCAGCATGCTGCTCCAACAAGCATTACCTCCTGCACGGCTGGGAGCAGAGAAACAACTGAGCTGATGCCCAGCCGAGCTGAGCACTAAGAGAAACCAGGTTGCCTGTTGGACTCTGCAATGTGAACAGATACGGACGGCGCATGACAGTCCTATTCCCGAGATTATGGTGTTGGTCGCATAATGTACACAGCTAGAGCCCTCTAGACTTTGTTCCGGGTACACTAAGGCGGGCTTGACACACTGCGACATCACTAACATCGGCTAGCGATGTCCAGCGCGATAGCACACGCCCCCATCGTACATGCGATATATGGTGTTTTCTGCCGTAGCGAACATTATCACTACGGCAGCTTCACATGCACATACCTGGTCGGCGACGTCGTTGTGACTGCTGAACAATCCCTCCTTCAAGGGGGAGGTGCGTTCGGCGTCACAGCGACGTCACCGCGACGTCACCAAACGGCCGGCCAATAGCAGCGGAGGGGCGGAGATGAGCGGGACATAACATCCTGCCCACCTCCTTCCTTCTGCATAGCTGGTGGACGCAGGTAAGGAGATGTTTGTCGTTCCTGCGGTTTCACACACAACGATGTGTGGTGCTGCAGGAACGACAAACAACATCGTACCTGCAGCAGGAGCAACATTATGAAAATGAACGACGTGACACAAATCAGCGATTTTTGTCACTTTTGCGCTCGTTCATCGTCGCACCTAGGCTTTACACATTGCGATGTTGCTACCGGCGCCGGATGTGCGTCACTACGACATGACCCCGACGATATATCAGTAGCGATGTCGCAACGTGTAAAGCCCCCCCTAACAGTTCTGAATTGCATTGATTTGTTTGTGGAATCCGTGTTATGGCTATTTTTCGAAAGCTTTCCAGAAGCTGTTTTTCAATATGACAAAACCATATTTGTCATGGTTCTATAAGGATACTGCATGGCCTAACCATGCTACCAATGCCTAAAGTTTCTTTGGACTTGTCTTTCATCAAGCATATCTGGGAAGTCATTAATCAGAAATCACAAAGGTAGCTGCTAGCAGTGGATATTGATGATTTGTGCGAAAAAGTGTATTCAATGGGGTAGACAACAATTGCTAGCCTTATTAATAGCAGCGAAGGCTGTAAGAGCATGGATTTCTGTGTGTTGTGCTCATACTTAATATTGAAATAATTGAGATGTTTTGAAAATGTGTTTCCATTTTTTCATCATTTACAGATCCTTATCATGTCCTGTGATTTTCATAACTCCATGACTTTTCCTTCTTGGTGTTGCAATGGTAATATTGAGAAGTGTATTTGTATTGTCATTGTAACGACCTGCAAAATAAGATAGTACATTAATTAACTGATTAGTGAATTGTGTATTAAAAAAAATCCAGAATTGCTCTTTCTTTTGTTCCTTCCGCCTCACAAATTCACCATCTTTTGTTGATTCCACCTGAACGAATGATCAAAATGTTTCTATTTTTGTTACAAGAAATGGTACCTCTGAAAAGTACATCTTGTCATGCAAAAAATAAGTGTCATGTAGCTCAATTGACGGAAAAGTTTGACTCCCAAAATATGGCGAATCAATCAGTGTATTTATTGTACACAAATAATAAAATATAAATTAAACTACAGTATATAAAATTATCTCCACAATTGTCATGAAACACAGAATAAAGTTTACATTTTATTTCATTTTATTTGTCAAACAAGTTTAAAATAAAAACATCAGAAAGAGCTAATCAATGTTCAGTTATGAATTATGCTCACCACTCATCCCACAATAAATAAGCCTTTATACAACATCAATGAAAAAGTAAAAGTAATATGGCTTCTAGAATACGACAATTTTTAATCCTATTTTATTCCTGTTTCTTTCCTGAGTATTCTGCTTTTTTATTTATTTATTTATTTATTTTTTTAAATCTGCCATGCACTTCCAGAGATATGGACCTTTTTATTGTCTTTACAAGGATGCACGGGTCGCTGATTCCTTGAGGGCATGTCTTGAAGATGCTGTGCATAATTAACATGCCCTCTTGGTATAAAGAATAGAGAATAAAATATAGAAAATAAAAATTAGCTCTAAATAAAAAATCTGATTAAAAAATTAGGTCCAATGTTAAGTTCAGTGACCTGAATCACTGTGAATTAGCATGCGGTGTAACAAAACAAAACCGCATTACTAGAATGATTTTCAGTTATCATGCCAGATTGTGGTCCAAAAATATAAATCCATCATTACAAAATACAAGTCGTGCTTATTTCTGAGACTCTTCATCACTCCAGATATCAGTTTCAACATTTCAACTGGACATTCCAGCAATCTCATTGTCTAAAAGACAGTTCTTGACCCTTGACCACATTAAATTATCCTTCCGTCAGAAAGGATCTAAGTGTGTTTGCAATCACCGTACAGTGAATTCTTATGTATACAGTCTGTAGTCAGCCTCACCATCTATTTCAGGAAAATGATACATTTCACAAAGGATTCGCAATCCTTGTCATGGTTGAAGAAAGCTAAATTTGAATACCTTAAGCTGTTAATTCCATGGATATTTGGTGATTGAAATCAGAGATTGTTATATGCACTTGAACAACATTAACATAATCATGCCTTCCTGAAATAATAGAAGCTTTTTAGTCCTCATTAAAGAACACTTAAATATAAGACTTGTGTCCAAAGTCTACAATCAGCCACCGGCATGCACACAATGGAACATGGCAAAGTCATAGGCTGTATACATTTTCTATATAATAATTATAGCTGTGCAGTAATAAAGGGAATCTATCAAAAGATTTATGCTACCTAATTTGAGAGCAACATACTGTGTAGAGAAAGAGACTGTGATTCCAACAATGTATCACTTAGTTTACTGGGTGCAGAAGTTGTGACACAGAGTTTTTAGATGCAGCATGTAGCACTGCTCGGAGACCCTTCCTTCCCACAAAACAGCTTTCTGTGTACATTGTCTATTGACAGCAAGCTGCTACTCAGTGCTGAGGGCAGTGTTGGTCTAGCAGGCATGTGAGCTGTAGTCTGGGCAGTGTTAATCTTTTCTTGATAAATACAATAATTATTTCGAAACAACAGCACACATCCTAATAAGTGAAACATCCCTGAATTCATTGTCTCAGCCCCTACTTCATACTGCCCTCAGATTACATAGCAAAAAAAAAGGATTCCCTATATTACAATTCTCACGTTATATAAATTAAGTACATGAATGAATAGCTAAGGAACAAGATAGCACAATAAGGTTTAATGCCATGATGAGTGATTGTTGTAAAAAGATATTGCTCACCTGGTTCAGTTGTGTGATATATGAAGCGATGACTGAGGGACCACCGTGGTGCAGAGTAAGTTACGGTACCAGACGAGTTTACAGACAAACAGGGTGCATTTATTAAGGAAAAGGTACATGTAAATGCCACCAGGTGGAAAGGGGAAGAGGTGCTACAAGAAGGAGTAAACAATATACAATTGAGCAATTTAGCTGAAGGGAAACACAACTGTCGCCTCAACTGTCACAAGGATCAACAATACACAAAACTGTAAATATTGTTACTCTGAATTCAACCTAAATGGCCTTCTGTAAAGGGACCGCGAGGATACCGCTCTCTAACTACAGAGGCCTAAACTAAATTTTAACCGGTCCAAGCTGGTACCAACTAATGATACTGTCAGGAGAATCAGGCATCTCTCGGGATAAACAGTCCATTGGTGTGCACTTCTCGGGGGGCAAACAGAGGAGCTTTTCTTTTCTCAGGTCACTGAGCAGTTGGACTCATCCAGGTGATGTCTTCTCCCTGAGTCAGTTACTGACTGAGGAAATTCTAGGTCCTCTCCTCAGGCAATGCATCGGCTTCACTACGCATCTCGGTGGCACAACCACTACTCTCTCAGTTCCCGCTCAGGCCCTTAGCTTCCCACTCTTTTCTGTAAGGGAAAACCCACACACACCCAAACACAGGGGAGGAGTGGCCCAGTCCATTACTCTCAGCAAGGGAGCCCTGTTTCTTAAATACACAGTACGTCAAAGTCTCCTGTAGAGGCTATATCCCCTACATATACAACATACAAAAGAACACAGAAAGTTCCAACTGCTGCAGCACCCATGGATTAAGAAAGCAATTTAATGCCAGGTAGGAGAAAAAGAAGATGGGTGTTCAGCGCTGGTGGTGAGGATCTATGATCAATAAGATTCAATGAGACAAGGATAGTAGCAACTTCTACCTGTCAATTAAAAAATTGTAAATAGCATATTTATCATTTATATTGTGTCAAGATCGGAACACTGAGATGTCTTAGATTTGTGTCCTAAAATATCGATTTCTGTGCAAACAAATTCAACCTTACATCTGCAAGCAAACATGTCTCTATGAGGCTTCTATGGATCCTTACTCTCTCCTGAGAAGCACTGAGGGCAGCATTTTAGCAGGTACTCACTGCATTGTCTTCTCTAAGATGTGTAAATAAGCAAACCAATAGAAAGAAACAAACAAACCAATAACATTTTTTACTCAAATTAAAGTTGTCACCAGGTTTTAACCTCCTATACTATTTATATTTGCATATACAGAGTAACCTCGGTTTATGAGTAACTTGGTGTGCAAGTATTTCGCTATACAAGCAAAGCTTGCTGTAAATTTGTAACCCAGTTTACAAGCAAGCTTTGCTGTACGAGCAAAATACTCACCGCACACACTTCCGGTTCCGTACTTTCATCGTGCTCTGACCCGCTCTTGCATTCCGCACAAACACGCGCAAACACACACATTATGCTTACCTTACCCTCCGTTCCCTCGGCGGCCTTCTGGTTCTTGTAGTCCGCAGGTATGTGTATCCGGTAACCATTGCAACAATGCAGGAGCTTCCGCTGTCAGCGCTTCTCAAAGGCAGCGTGCTGACCAATCAGAGGCAGGCGGCTCATGCCTATGACGTCTGCTGCTGAAGCGCTGACAGGTGAAGCTCCTGCATCAGTCACAATGGTTACCGGATACACATACCTGCAGACTTCAAGATCCAGGAGGCCACCAAGGGAACCGAGGGTAAGGTGAGCATAATATGTGTGTGTCTGTGTGTGTGTGTGTGCGTGTGTGTGTGTTTGTGTGTGTGGAATGGCACAATAGGGGACCAGGATGGGACATTGCTCAAGTTGTGGATCGGCCGCCCGATTATTTCGGGTAACGGCAATTTCCTGGAGAATGTCAATAGATGGCTCGATAGCCAGCTTCAGCCGCTTGTGAGAAGTCTTCCGTCCTTTATTCAGGATACTGGCGATTTTCTCAAACGGATTGACGGATTATATGTGGGGGATGATTCACTTTTGGTATCATGCGATGTGGAGTCCCTGTATACGAGTATCCGACATGCTGATGGAATCGAGGCAGTAAGATTTTATCTGAGTATGAGCAGTTTATCATCTAAATTTATCGATCTGGTGTTGCGAGTGTTGGAGTTCTCCCTTACGCATAATTTTTTCATTTTTAAGGGGTCCTTCTATCTCCAGCTCCAGGGTACAGCAATGGGCGCGGCCTTTGCGCCGGCGTATGCAAATCTGTTCCTGGGGCTGTGGGAGAGGGACCTCCCCCTGTCAGATTTGGAGTCGTCAATGGGCTGGGTCCTTTTATGGACTCGGTACATCGACGACATCTTCCTCATCTGGCAGGGAACTTTTGATTTTCTTTTGGTATTTATTAGGGAATTGAACTCCAACACTCGCAACATCCATCTGACCTATCAATACTCTACCGATTCCATCGCATTCTTGGATGTGCTGGTATACAGGGACTCTGATGACTTTTTACAGTCGAATTTACATCGCAAATCCACAGCTACTAATACCTTACTTCATGCGTCATCTTTTCATCCACCACATATGATATGTTCTGTGCCTACTGGCCAGTTCCTACGTATTCGAAGGTTATGATCGAGTGATGGAGACTTTGAAATACAGGCGGCTGAGTTGACTAAGCGATTCCTTGAAAGAGGTTATAGTAGACGCATGATTAAGCGTGCCTATCACAGAGCGAAATATTCTTCCAGGAATCAATTGCTGTACTCTAGCAAATCAAGAAATGGTGATAAAACTGTCAGATTTGTCACCAATTATTGTAACCAACATGCCGCCATACGGGAGGCACTTACCAAATCCTGGCCTATTTTACAGGCAGACCCAACGTTGGCTAAAATCCTGCCCAAGAGACCACAGATTACTGTACGGAGAGCTAGGAATCTTAAGGACCATTTGGTCCGCAGTCTCCATGATAACACCATGGCTCCAATCTTTCCTAATATACCCACTGCTAGGGGCGGCTGCTTCCCATGTGGAAAGTGTGTCGCGTGTCCTAATGTGTCGCGGACTGATGACTTCTGTGATTCCTCGTTTACTAAGAATTTTAAGATCATTAAGAGGATCACTTGTGAGTCGAAGTCCGTGATATATTATGGTCTTTGCCCTTGCCCCAAGATCTATATAGGGCTCACGACCCGTCAGCTCAAGGTTCGGGTTCGTGAGCATATTTTGGGGATAGAGGCCGCACGTGACCACGCTGACATGTCAACGTTAAAGACCATTCCACGGCACTTTAAGCTGTTTCATGAATGTGATTCAGCTAAGTTTTTGGTCCGTGGAATTGATAGGTTAGACGTTGACATCCGTGGCGGCTTTATTAGTCAGCGGTTAGCAAGATTGGAGACCCAATGGATCTGGCGCCTGCGGACAGTCCAGCCCCAGGGGCTAAATGAAAACATGAGTTTCATTCCATTTCTTTAAAGCAGGGTGTTTTCTCGATTTTAATTGTTTTTAATTTTTTATTTTCAGGCCTATTTTCATTATGTGGTAATATTTTGGAGTGGCTCGACATATATTGATTGCTTCCCCATATGTGACAGTGAAGTTAGAATTGACGTCCTGAACTGCAAGATCAAGAATACGTGTTTGCTTTTCATGAATATCTGTTTATTGTATAATTTCCATTGTACATCATATACAGTTAGGCCCAGAAATATTTGGACAGTGACACAATTTTCGCGAGTTGGGCTCTGCATGCCACCACATTGGATTTGAAATAAAACCTCTACAACAGAATTCAAGTGCAGATTGTAACGTTTAATTTGAAGGTTTGAACAAAAATATCTGATAAAAATTGTAGGAATTGTACACATTTCTTTACAAACACTCCACATTTTAGGAGGTCAAAAGTAATTGGACAAATAAACCAAACCCAAATAAAATATTTTTATTTTCAATATTTTGTTGCGAATCCTTTGGAGGCAATCACTGCCTTAAGTCTGGAACCCATGGACATCACCAAACGCTGGGTTTCCTCCTTCTTAATGCTTTGCCAGGCCTTTACAGCCGCAGCCTTCAGGTCTTGCTTGTTTGTGGGTCTTTTCGTCTTAAGTCTGGATTTGAGCAAGTGAAATGCATGCTCAATTGGGTTAAGATCTGGTGATTGACTTGGCCATTGCAGAATGTTCCACTTTTTTGCACTCATGAACTCCTGGGTAGCTTTGGCTGTATGCTTGGGGTCATTGTCCATCTGTACTATGAAGTGCCGTCCGATCAACTTTGCGGCATTTGGCTGAATCCGGGCTGAAAGTATATCCCGGTACACTTCAGAAGTCATCCGGCTACTCTTGTCTGCTGTTATGTCATCAATAAACACAAGTGACCCAGTGCCATTGAAAGCCATGCATGCCCATGCCATCACGTTGCCTCCACCATGTTTTACAGAGGATGTGGTGTGCCTTGGATCATGTGCCGTTCCCTTTCTTCTCCAAACTTTTTTCTTCCCATCATTCTGGTACAGGTTGATCTTTGTCTCATCTGTCCATAGAATACTTTTCCAGAACTGAGCTGGCTTCATGAGGTGTTTTTCAGCAAATTTAACTCTGTCCTGTCTATTTTTGGAATTGATGAATGGTTTGCATCTAGATGTGAACCCTTTGTATTTACTTTCATGAAGTCTTCTCTTTACTGTTGACTTAGAGACAGATACACCTACTTCACTGAGAGTGTTCTGGACTTCAGTTGATGTTGTGAATGGGTTCTTCTTCACCAAAGAAAGTATGTGGCGATCATCCACCACTGTTGTCATCCGTGGACGCCCAGGCCTTTTTGAGTTTCCAAGCTCACGAGTCAATTCCTTTTTTCTCAGAATGTACCCGACTGTTGATTTTGCTACTCCAAGCATGTCTACTATCTCTCTGATAAATTTTTTCCTTTTTTTCAGCCTCAGGATGTTCTGCTTCACCTCAATTGAGAGTTCCTTAGACCGCATGTTGTCTGGTCACAGCAACAGCTTCCAAATGCAAAACCACACACCTGTAATCAACCCCAGACCTTTTAACTACTTCATTGATTACAGGTTAACGAGGGAGACGCCTTCAGAGTTAATTGCAGCCCTTAGAGTCCCTTGTCCAATTACTTTTGGTCCCTTTAAAAAGAGGAGGCTATGCATTACAGAGCTATGATTCCTAAATCCTTTCTCCGATTTGGATGTGAAAACTCTCATATTGCAGCTGGGAGTGTGCACTTTCAGCCCATATTATATATATAATTGTATTTCTGAACATGTTTTTGTAAACGGCTAAAATAACAAAACTTGTGTCACTGTCCAAATATTTCTGAACCTAACTGTAGGATTGTGTTGTTGATTTTTGCTGTTATGCAAATTGAATCATGTATGTATATGTGTTTTTTATGTGGCCCTATGGAATGTTTGTGAACATGTTTTATGTATACATTGTTCTATTATAGAATATCTGCGAACACGTTTGATTTATATATTGGTCTATTTTAGAATAATGTATGTGCAGCTCGGATGGATTCATATATAACACTGTATGGTGCTATAACTATTTTTGTATAGATTGCTATGGTGTTTATATTTATTGTCCTATGGGGTTCAATGTATGGGAGCTCTCTCGTATTACGAGATCTTCTAATACTAACTGAGTATTATGTACTACTCCTTATAATCTATGTAAAGTATTTCTTGTCTTTCCCCACCTGGTTGTGTGGTCTACGCATGCGTCGCCGGCCTTGGATTTCCTTGTCTCTCGGGCGCGTCTCTATGGTTACGGGGACGCTGGTTTTCTTACCCGGCGCCCTCTGTGGCCATGACGCGTCTGTGAGGCGGGACGTCCGCCCGGCCGGCTTCGGATGCGTCACAATGACTGCCCAATCAGCTGGGGATTGAGGCCTTTTTAACGGCACCCCTTTTCCTTTCCGGTCACGCCCCCTGACGAAGGTACACACCGAAATGCGCATCGGGCGCATTACCACCACAGTGCTTACCATCCTTTAGGTAACGTAATTCATGTTGACTTGCGGCTAGCAGTGCAGTTTATTCCTACTTTTGCACCTCTGCATGAGTACCTTTAATACATGGCTGTGTCTATGGTATCCTGGCGCCACATGTGCTGCGGTCTGACTGCGCTCTTGTTGGATATATAGGGATATTGGCCTCTTATTTGATCGCAATCACCTGCTGGAGTGCCTGTGAGACATCTGCTATGACCTTATGTTGTATGGATTTCCTGATGATATATCTTTATTAGTATACAATTGTATGGTGATGTCTTGTGTGCACTCCATTATGTGTTATATTGCAATTATATGCTGGAGTGCTGAGTAAACACCTCTTGTGATTCCATAGTGGATGATGCACACTTGTCATGTGATTGCTGGCCTTTTTTTGATGGAGTAATTTATTAATCCCTGACATATATGATTTTTGTGTTGCGCTAGGATATATCCTATGATCAAACTTTTTGATCGTGGAATAAATGAACAATTTATGACATAGACATAGGTGTATTGGATTGGTATGAATATATGTGTATCATTGTTTACTCTTGTATGATATGTAATATGCTGACCCCATGTTGTTGATGTGACAATGACGTGTATATATGTCATAAATAGTAAATATTGGATGGTTTACACATTAACATGGACTCAGCATACATATCCTCTATGCACTGCTTGTCAGCCATTTTTTCATTACATATATAAATGCCACCTTGCAATTGTGGTGATGTAAATTCGCTTCCTGTCCTTTACCCCTTCACCTGTTTGCAACTATTGAGAATAAAAACAATTTTTGTACCAATTGATCGCCTTTTTCTCTCGTGTTTGACAAGTTGTGGATCGAATTGTCTGAAATTCAATTATTTCCTATGGGAAATTTTGCTTTGCTAGATGAGTAACTTGGTTTACGAGCACACTCCCGGAACGGATTGTTCTTGTAAACCAAAGTTCCACTGTAACTGTTTCAAATACAAGTTCAGAAATACCTTTACTTTGCCAGTCCATTCTTCCATTACTGAGAAATCAGCCTTTGTATTAATATGCAAGTGAGCCTGAAAAGTGGAGAAATAGAAATGGAGTGACAGTGGCTTCGGCACTACAAAAGGTCTTCCTTTTCATTTACATAGCTTTTCAAACACTGATTTTGTCTGGCAAGTTGGAATAGAAGTCACATGACCCAGAAAGAATCAGAGTGGCGCATGAAACCAGGGAAGACAGTGAATGGTGAGCATATTAACCCCTTCATGACATCCGCTGTACATGTACTGCACTATGGGAAGTGCATTCCCATAAACCAATATAAAAGTGCGGTGCCGCAAGTTCCGGTCAATGTGCAGGGACTGAGTCAAGATGACGGCTGTTTCTGACAGCAGACCATCTCTGCACATCGTCACAGCTGTATCGATCACTCCCTGTGTCATCAATTTCTGTGATTGGCTGGCCAATTGTAACCAACCAATCACAGCATTTTAACAATAAAGTTATAAAAAAATGAATGTGATATGCTATAATTGGTGCTGTGTGATACAGCACCAATCATAGCTGTCAAAACGTGATCATGGTGTCACCTCTTTTTATTTACCCTTTTGGCTCTCATTGGCTGATCAATAATTACTGTCCAATCAGTGTCAAAAGGGTTAATTAAAATGATGATTACAGCTCTGTATGCAATTTTTCCCTTAGATCTGCTAGGCAGAGTGGTTGTGTAGACCCCCTGTGGGCTACCTGAGAGAGAAGTCATTGGTGGCCAGTGCTATCCTCCTATTTCCTGCAATCTTCCATTCTGTGCATTGTGCTCTGCTGTGTGACCGATCTGTATCAGCAGCAGAAGTTCCCAATCTCTGGTCGCACTCCCCGTATCCCACCCACTCCAATCCCCTTACTCACCAATTGCATTTTTTGCTCATGTTTTTTTGGTGCCTATTATTACTGATCAGAGTCTGCGCCAAGGAACTTTTTCTTTTTTATTTGTATAAAAAAGAGTATCAGACGTCGCAGTGTTAGTGACAACCGATTTTCTTCTAAAAAAAAAAAAGAATAATAGTTAATACTGAGTAACTTTATAGGTAGGGAGGTAGTACATTAGTGGGTGCGGATGTTGCAGTGTTAGTGACGTCTGTTTTTCTTTTGCAGAAAATAACAGTACCAAGTTGTACCGTCCCCGTGCCAGCGGCCGAGCCACTCGGATCCGGAGCCGCGGTGGCTCGAGGGGTCTCTGGATCCGGGGGGTCCGCGTGAATTAAAAGAAGAGGGGGAATATGTACAAGGGAGATAGAAAGCTCGTGATGCCACCCCACGGTGCGTGGAAATGTGAGGGACCACCGCTGTTGTTGGGGAGCCTGGTGACTATGGTGCAGCAGCCGGATGTTTAACTCCTCTGTGGGTAGGGAGTTTGTGTCCCGGGGCGCGTTGGATTGTTGGTGCTTGGGGTGCCGTGAGGGATAGGAAAAGGGGTTTCCAGTGTACTCACTCAGTCCAGGAATAACAACACTGATAGCTTGTAAACCAGAGTTCTGAGCACCACTGCAGCTTGTAGGGAGCACTCTTGGGTCCGTGCCCTTGGTGTTGCTGTTACCCTGGGGCCCTTTCCTTGGCACCTTTGTCTCTATTTGGACCCTCGGGTATAAAACTCTTCAGGTCCCGCTCACCCGTATGGCTAACGGAGTGAGCTTGCTCTCAGGGTTCATGCGTAGGATTTCTTTGGACTGTATTGGGAAAGTCCTATCCCATCTGTGCGCTAGTACTCCGATTTTGGAGCGGGTTGGGGATGAATCTTTGAGTCTTCACCCCCGTCGGATAAATTACCGGAACGCGTGAAGCTACTTTCCGGCCTAGGGTCCACGTACCCCGTCGTGCCCTGGCCCGGTGCTCGGTGATAGCTCAAGGCCGCCGGCTGCCCTCCTCGGCAGTCCGTGCCCCTTGATACAATCCCCTGTGACCGGAGTTCCAGCTCCTACCAGGCCCAGACCAACGTCTGACACCTAGTAACTACAGGAGCCCTGCTCCAGGCCAGTGACCTCTCTCTTCCAGAGAGTCACCTGCACCTCCTTCCTCTCCTGGTTCACTTCACTCTCTCTACAGCTCGACTGTCACTTTCTCACTTTCCCCTACCAACCCCCCCATCTGGGCGGCCCTATTCCCTTCAGGCCCCCCAATGGTGTGTCTGGTGGGTACAGTGTAAAGTGTTCCTAGGATTTTGATTGGCTAAGCTGTTAGCAACACCAAAGGACCAGGACCCGTAACCAAGGAGGGTGGATACTGTGCAGAAGGGCAGATTGCACAATACCCTGTGACGACCTGATAGGCCAGAGCGTCACAAAGTAGCTTCATATGTAGTGCATTAGGGGAGCAGCCTTCTCAGCGTTATTGACGTTTTTTTACTTTTGCACTACATAGTTAGGGCATTAATGTAGTTAATTTCACTGTAATTTTTTTATACTAAGTTATTTTTTACTTTTACTGATTTTTCACTTCATTTTTTTATTCTAATTTTTTCATCTTAGCATTTGTGCTATTTTTTTCCTTGTTTCTGTAATTTTTCCACTACTGTTTATAGTAAATTTAATAATAAATAGCACACTTTACACACACCCCACACAATACACGTGTAAAAACATGACATACACACACACAGACATAACCACTGTTTAGAAGAATACAATAAAAATTTGTCAAGAAGACCCTCTTCAGCAGAGGAGGCATATGCTCTCTTTGCCCCCAACACTGATTAAGACAATAAGGAAGAACTAACATACCTTGTTTTTTCTTACTTCTACTCATCTAGCGAGGAGGAGCAAGGCACCCTCTTCAGCAACTGATCCCGCATGGATTCCCCCCCCCCCCCCGAAAATTTTCCGCCACTTATTGAAATTTCATGGGCAGCTCAGGAATCCAATTTGACCTTAGAGGACTCACTGAAAATGACTTTTTCAAAGACTTCTTAGTAAGGATATATCTTATGGTGCCCCAGACAAATTTATATGCCCATAATTTTTTTCACTCAAAATCCAACGTCATCATATGCCAAATGGAACCCTGTAAATGAAGCAGAAATTATGACATTTTGTTGTATTGTCCTGCATATATGCCTAGTGAAAAAAACAGAGCTTCGGCAATACTGGAGTACTGATATAGTATACAGCACACGAGTATCGTGTATGGTCATCACAAGGACACAATTTCAAGTACTTCAAAAATGTTTACATTATACTCATAATGCAGAGTGTCATCCCTGAAACGATCCCAAAATTTGTGCATAAAAAATACGGCCAGTAGTTGAACACTTCAGCAGAAAATTTGCTGAGGTGTACACCCCCCCAAAAGAACATCTACATAAATGAATATCTGGTTTATTTTAAGGGAGATCAAAATTCCTACAATATATGCCCAGAAAGAGGGCAAAGTATGGAATTTAACTGTACAAGCTGTGCGAGAGTACCTCAGGGTATACATACAGATTTCGAATTTACAAAGAGAGGGACACCTGGATTGATCCCCACTGAATGCCCTTCTGTCCTATGGGTGAGCGAGAAAATTGTGTGGGAATTGGTGTACCCACTGCTGGATAAGGATTATCACCTCTATGTAGATAACTTTTACACAAGCATCCTACTTTTCAAGACCATCCTTGCCAGAGGTACTTTTGCATTCCGCACAGTGTGATAAAATTAGAGATGCCTCCCTAAGCCATTAAGTGGACAACTGCTGAGAAAGATCTAGAGCAGAGCCCAGTGCAGCAACAGCATGCTGGTGGTAAAGTATAAGTGCAAGAGGAATATCCTTATGTGAAGCCCCTCCAGTGTTGTGTCGGTGCATTACCTTCAGGGACTCCACTCAGCTGGATCTTGTCACAGGTAGGAGATCTTCTTTTAGGATTGTCGTGACGCCACTCTCAGAATTGCGGTCAGTGGGGACCGCCACTGCAGGTTAAGGGATGCCTGGGGCTGATGGTGGGTGCAGCCAGTTGTAATAGCCTCCTGAGAGTGAGGCAAGCCCCAGGGCCCTGTGTAGGTGTGTAGAACCACAAGGCGCAGAATAACTCCACACAAGCAGAATGTCTTTCAGGGGTTTTACTCACTGTTGATGGCAGGGTGAGTAACCCGGGCGTAGCTGGGATGAACCAGGCTGGAACCAGGTATCCTTCAGGCTGACTGATGAGGGTGGCTACCGACTCGCCTTCCTTAGCCCTTCTGTGGTTTGTGGTAACCCCGACTTTTAGTCCCTATGGGGGTCACCCAGGGAAGTAGCTGCTCCCCTCGTTTGTTTGCCGTTTGCTTGTCGCCTGGACCAGATCACTCCAGCTGCTTGCCTCCTGTGAACTATGGGCCCTAACTGTGGCTACGTGGCTGCGGCTTTTGTGGTGTTGTGGCGTGGGCTTTAAGGGCCCCACACCGGCAGGTTTAGCAAGGAAAGGTGGATCTATCCCCGCATCGGGATCTGCCGCCCGTTTGGGCCTGGTACTCCCTGACAGTCTCCTTACTTTCCACTACACTGCTCTCTCTCCAGCTGTGTGTGGTGTTCGGGCAGCACTACCAGGTGACCGTTCTCCCCCGTCGGTAGTCACTGCGCGGACGCTGTTAGACTGTAACAGCTCCAGGGTCTGCTTCTGCTCTTCCTGAGCTGCACACTAAACTGGCTCACTCGTGGGACTTGCACTGCTGCTCCTGTCTGAGCTCCACTTCCATGCTCCTCACTCCTCCACACTCTGCTTCAGACTGTTTACTCCTCCTTCTCTTTTCCCTTTGTGCCTGCCTACGTCACCTAGCAACCAGGCTCTCTACCACACCCCTTGAGTGGAGATGGAGGCTTCACCCCCTCCACTCCTCAAGTGGAGGTGAAGGCTTTGCCCCCTCCTGGGATCCCCAGGGGTCCTCTCAAAGGTACATGTGTGAGACCTGATCACTATGCGCCTGTGTAGTCACACCTCGGTCAGCCTTCTGGATTACCTGTATTGTACTGTCCCCAGCATGGGTGCAGTACTCAGTGGTGCCTGACCAGGTCAGGGGCGCCACATTCCCCCTTAGTTATCACCAGCACGTCCTCGGGCTGCAAGACAACATTTTAAAATGCATAAAACAGTAAAACATGGTAAAACGTTTTAAAACCACCAGGTACCATACATCACCACCCTCCACCCACAAGTCCGTTAACCCACCCAAAACCCTCTCACGTTGGCCGCGCCTTCAGCCACTTCTGGCAGGATGTAGAGGCGGCTTTCATGGGCTGGTGGTTTCAGGGTATACCTGGCCTGGTGGAGCCGCGCCTTCAGCCTCTTCTGGCAGGATGTAGAGGCGGCTTTCACAGTTGGTGCTGACCAGGTACCCTCTTTGTGGTGGAGAGCCAGGCCCCATAAACAGGCATGCTCCCTGGTTGCAGGCGAGCCAAGGCCCCATAAACGGATGTGCTCCCTGGTTGCAGGTGAGCCAAGCCCCTAAACAGGCTGGCTCTGGTGGTGGTACCTCTGGGGTAACTATTTACACTGCGAGAGTTTGTGGCTATAGCCAGTTCATAGCCTTAAGGTTCATGGGTTTCTCACATTAGTTCATGTGGGCACATGCTTAAACTTATAAACGTTGCAAACTGGTCAAAACTGTAACTTGCTGTACTTCTTTCTTTACTTTACATAGATTCCTCCTTACCAGGGCTTGGGCCTGTAGGGCTGCGGCACCTGTTGTTTTCTTCATTTCTCTCATCATCGGAGGTAGTCTCATCAGTGGGTCCTTTATCTTTCCTTTCTTCTTCTGTATCTGTTTCTTTTTCTTGTGGTATGGAGACAACTGGGTTGCTATAGGAATCTCTGGTACATGGCGTAACGTCAAGTGCATACCATCCTCTTTCTCCCTGATGCATTGTGAATTCCACTGTATCTCCCATCTGTAAGTTCCTTCCCGGATGTCCTCTGGGCAAATGGGCTCTAACATCCCTTCTATTCACAAATATGCCTTCTTTTATACCAGGAGCTACTATGAAACCATATCCACTCTTCAAACTGAAATCCTCTACTACACCACGACAAAGTGGACCTCTAACCTGGGATTTGGCCCTTCTCAGGAACCGTTTCTCTTCCAAGTCTCTGGCCATGACTTCGTCTTTCTGCTCTGGAGACTGCGGTGCAGGGGAAAGCTTGGTTCTGCTACGGCGCCGTGTCCTACGGGCTGGGTTCTGCTGGGTTGTTACTTCACTGCCTGCAGGCCCCCAGGTGAGGTTTCTAGGTAACTCTTCCTCTTCATCCCAGCGGGAATACGGCAGCATCTCTGGCTCTGGGCATGGATCCACTGCTGATGGCTCCGGGGTCAGCTCCTCAGCTTCCTGGCCTCCTCTCCCCCTTAGTTCTTCGGAGCACTCCTGTTGTGGCAGCGCCGGGGATGGGTGGTCATCAGCAGGCCCGGGCTGGGGACTCTTTGGCGTGGTTGCTGCAGAAGTCGCCTTGGGGGTGTGCGGAGGGAGCAGATACCGATCCACCATCTCTTGTGGGAACTGGGCCTCTAGGTCAGCCTTCAGCTTCCAGTATTCGGGGTCCTCTCCTATCAGGGACTTCCTAGCAGGGACTTCCTTAGACTGGGGAGCGGTGTCTGCTCTGGCCTTGCAGGCCGGGGTAAACAGTGGTACATTCTTGTCTTGGCGGGCCGCGCCTGACATGGCAGCGGCCTGGTCTTGGCGGGCCGCGCCTGACATGGCGGCGGCCTGGTCTTGGCGGGCCGCGCCTGACATGGCGGCGGCCTGGATCAGCGTTGCAGTTTCAATCAGGGTCGCAGCTGGAGTCTTAGCGGGCGTCGCTGCTATGGCCGGTTCTTGGCGGGCCGGGCAGGGCATCGCTGCGGCGGCCTGGATTGGCGTCGCAGCTGCGATGGGATCTATGCAGGCTGGGCTGGGCGTCGCTGCAGCGATCGGAGCTTGGCGGGCCGCACCTGGCGTGGCTGCGGCCTGGTCCAGCACCTCACTTGCGGCGCGGACGGGCGTCGCTGCTGCGGTGGGGTCTTGGCGGGCCGGGCCTAGCATGGCGGTGGCCTGGGTCAGCGTCACACCTGCGGCGTGGATGAGGGTCGCGGCGGCAGCCGGATCTTTGCGGGCCGGGCAGGGCATCTCTGCGGCGGCCTGGGCTTGGCGGGCCGCACCTGGCGTGGCTGCGGCCTGTTTCAGCGTCGCCGCGCCGGGCGCCTCTTCAGGGACCGCGGGCGTGGCAGCAGGGGTCGGGGCACTCGCGCTGGCAGGGGCAACACTGGACTCACCCATCGGTAGCATCATCGGGGTCGGAGTCGTCGCCGCTCGGTCTGGCACTCGTTGCGCAGCTTTTTCCTCATAGGCCTTCACCGCGGCAGCCATCTCCAGAAGCTCCATGCGTTCCTCTCTGATCTGCTCCACGACCCGGGTCTCCAGTCGGTCGCAGAACTGGGCAAGCTCCCGATACCACCAGGCAGCGGAGCCTGGTTCTGGGTTTCTGCGTTCAGACGCCATTTCCTCTGCGCCTTCTTCTGCACGATTTCCCAGCAGTGGACTCGTCGCTGCCTCCAGTTGCAGGCTCTTCAGTTTCTGCTCTGCCTCTTCCAGCAGCAGGCTTCTGGCTCCCTTTCTGTCCCGACGTCTCTGAACGCCTCCGCTCTCATCACTTGAGAGGTCAGGACTCTGCAGGGGATCTCTGGGTAGCCACACCTCTTCGTGGGCGGTAACTTCTCCCAGCGCGGGCTGCTGTTGTTTTTCAGCGCGCTTTTCATGGTGGCAATATGGCGGCGCTTCCAATTTTTCAAGCGGACCGCCCAGGCACATGGTCACCTGTCTGAACAGGTCTAGTCCTTATCCTGTTCGTGACGCCAGATGTGAAGCCCCTCCAGTGTTGGGTCGGTGCATTACCTTCAGGGACTCCACTCAGCTGGATCTTGTCACAGGTAGGAGATCTTCTTTTAGGATTGTCGTGACGCCACTCTCAGAATTGCGGTCAGTGGGGACCGCCACTGCAGGTTAAGGGATGCCTGGGGCTGATGGTGGGTGCAGCCAGTTGTAATAGCCTCCTGAGAGTGAGGCAAGCCCCAGGGCCCTGTGTAGGTGTGTAGAACCACAAGGCGCAGAATAACTCCACACAAGCAGAATGTCTTTCAGGGGTTTTACTCACTGTTGATGGCAGGGTGAGTAACCCGGGCATAGCTGGGATGAACCAGGCTGGAACCAGGTATCCTTCAGGCTGACTGATGAGGGTGGCTACCGACTCGCCTTCCTTAGCCCTTCTGTGGTTTGTGGTAACCCCGACTTTTAGTCCCTATGGGGGTCACCCAGGGAAGTAGCTGCTCCCCTCGTTTGTTTGCCGTTTGCTTGTCGCCTGGACCAGATCACTCCAGCTGCTTGCCTCCTGTGAACTATGGGCCCTAACTGTGGCTACGTGGCTGCGGCTTTTGTGGTGTTGTGGCGTGGGCTTTAAGGGCCCCACACCGGCAGGTTTAGCAAGGAAAGGTGGATCTATCCCCGCATCGGGATCTGCCGCCCGTTTGGGCCTGGTACTCCCTGACAGTCTCCTTACTTTCCACTACACTGCTCTCTCTCCAGCTGTGTGTGGTGTTCGGGCAGCACTACCAGGTGACCGTTCTCCCCCGTCGGTAGTCACTGCGCGGACGCTGTTAGACTGTAACAGCTCCAGGGTCTGCTTCTGCTCTTCCTGAGCTGCACACTAAACTGGCTCACTCGTGGGACTTGCACTGCTGCTCTTGTCTGAGCTCCACTTCCATGCTCCTCACTCCTCCACACTCTGCTTCAGACTGTTTACTCCTCCTTCTCTTTTCCCTTTGTGCCTGCCTACGTCACCTAGCAACCAGGCTCTCTACCACACCCCTTGAGTGGAGATGGAGGCTTCGCCCCCTCCACTCCTCAAGTGGAGGTGAAGGCTTTGCCCCCTCCTGGGATCCCCAGGGGTCCTCTCAAAGGTACATGTGTGAGACCTGATCACTATGCGCCTGTGTAGTCACACCTCGGTCAGCCTTCTGGATTACCTGTATTGTACTGTCCCCAGCATGGGTGCAGTACTCAGTGGTGCCTGACCAGGTCAGGGGCGCCACACTTATATTGACCACAACTCACTGTGACAATATCTCTCATGTCACTGTCTGCCGTACCACAACAGAAGTCCCAAAATAGATTGTATCCCAGATTAAATACGTTCATGGGGAGTATGATCTTTCAGATCAGATCCTCAAACCATATAGTGCCATGCGAAAAGCAAAAGTTTAAAAATTTGGCACTGTACAATGTTTTTGTGCTAGTTCGATGTGTAGGCAATGCGGGGACCTTCCTTTAGCTTCAGAAGTTAGTCATCAAGGCCCCAATGTTTTGCAGTCAGGAAGGTGAGCATCTCAGTACTTCTATAACTGATGATGCTGGTATTGTAGCAGAGCAACATGTTCCCCTGACGTTCTCCAAAGTACAAAGAAGGGAAGAACACAGGAAAAAATGCAGCATATGCTCTCAGAGGGGAATATGAAATGAAACAATTTACAATTGGGAAACATGTCCTGAGAAACTTGGCCTTTGCATTAAGGATTGCTTTAACGTGTACACATGTCCATCAATTGATACATATTGCTTTACCCTGTTAACATGTCACCCTTTTATAGTCTGATATACTACGCACAACTTACATATATGACCACATTCTTAACCAGAAAAACCAAAAGCATTATTATCCGTAATTTTCAAAATGGGGTCACTTGTGGGGAGGTTTTCACTGTTTAGGCTCTGCAGACATAGTAACGTTATACCCATACACCATTCCATCAAAGTATGTGCTCAAAAAGCTCATTCCTTTCTTTCGGAGCTCGGCAGTGTGTTCAAACAGTAGTTTCCCTTATGGGGTATCGGCATACTCAGGAGAAACTGCCCAACAAATTGTATGGTCCATTTTCCCCTGCATAAATTTTGGGCTAAAGCAACAATTTTATGGCACAAATCAAATTTTTTCATTTTCACAGTTCAAAGTTTTAAAATTCTGTGAAGCACCGGTAGGTTAAAGATGCTCACCACAAATCTAGATAAATTCCTTGAGGGGTCTAGTTTCTAAAATAGGGTCACTTGTGTGGGGTTTCTACATCAAAGGCTCTGCGAACATGACATGGCATCCGCAGATCATTCCATCAAAGTCTGCATTACAAAACATCACTCCTTCATTTCGAAGCTCGGCAGTGTATCCAAACAGTAGTTTCCTACCACACACAATATGGGATATTGGCGTACTCAGGAGATTTTTGGGGTTACTTTTCTCCTGTTACCCTTGTGAAAATAAAAAAAATTGGGGCTCAAGCAAGATTTGTTTTATTTTTATGCCTCAACATTTTAAGATACTGTGATGCACCTGAGGTTTCATGGTACTCATTACACATCTAGATCTTTGAGGGGAGTAGTTTCCAAATAGGGTCACCTGTGTGTGGTTATCAGTGTTTAAGCACATCAGGGGCTTTGCAAACACGACATGGCCTCCGTTATTGATTCCAGACAATTTTCCTTTCAGGAGAATTTGCCCAACAAATTTTGGGGTTCATTTTCTTCTGCTACCCTTGTGAAAATGGAAACATTTTGGGCTAAAGCAACATTTTTGTGGGAAAAGACATTCTATAATTTCAACATTATAAAATTCTGTAAAGCACCAGGGAGTTCATAGTGTTCACCACATTCATAATAAATTTCTTAAGGAAAGTAGTTTCCAAAATGGGGTCATTTGTGGAGGCTTTAAATTTTTTAGGTGCATCAAGGACTCTGCAAACACGACTTGGTGTCCGCTATCGATTCCAGCCAATTTTGCGTTCCAAAAGTCAAATGGTGCTCCTTCCCTTCCGAACCCTGCCGTGCACCCAAACAGTAGTTTTCCAACACACATCGAGTATCAGCATACTCAGGATAAATTGCACAACAAATTGTATGGTGTATTTTCTCCTGTTACCCCTGTAAAAATGCAAAATTTGGGTTTAGAGTAAAATTTTTGTAGTAAAAAGTAAAATTTTCATTTTTTTCCTTCCACATTGGTTTAGTTCTTGTGAAGCACTTGAAGGGTTAATAAACTTCTTTGATGTGGTTTTGAACACTTTGAGGGGTACAGTTTTTAAAATGGTATTACTTTTGGGTATTTTCTGTCATATAAGCCTATCAAGGTTACTTCAAATGTGATGTGGTCCCTAAAGAAAAATGTATAAATTTTGTTGGAAAAATTTGAAATTGCTGATAAACTTTTAATCCTTCTAGCTTCCTAACAAAAATATATGCTTTAAAAATGATGTAGGTTTAAAGTACACATCTGGGAAATGTAATTTATTAGGTATTTCATTAAGTATTTTAGGTGATTTAGCTATCAGGAATGTGAAAACAGGCATCGTGGACAAGGGGTTAACACACACTACACTACATACACATTTAGCTAGGTTTAGTTAATAAAAACAATACAGTACTGGAGGTGTTTCTTCTTTTAAGGGATTCTCTGACTCTGTGTCCCAGTTACCCAGTAAGAAAAGCATGGGGGAAGCATTCAGACTTACATGCGTCTGATGCGCAACAAAACAAAACTAACAAAGGTGACACTAGGGGACACTATAACAGAGGGGGGCCTTGGAACTAGTGAGAGCAGATGGTAGGACATGTCCTATCCTCACCTGCACCTGTCCCTACTCTGTTAGCCAATCCCTATACAGTCTCCACAACTGTCGCCGAACAGGAACCTAAAGACCCAGAGAAGACCCTATAGGTGCTCTGACTAGTGGAGGGCAGGCGAGATACACTAGACATCACCGTTGCACTAATCAGAGGCAAGGTAAGGTACAACAAACAGGGGGGAAAAGCAAAAAAAAGGATAATGCCTGAGAGCAGGAAACTTCCTTAGCAAAACCTTCCTCCAAGGCAGCCAGAGACCAAATGACTTTGTAGCTTCAGCAGCGATTGCTGGGAAAAAACCATTTTTTAAACCTGAAGGGCGTGACTAAAAAGTGACTGCAGCTGAAACACTCAGCAAGGAACTACTTGGAAAAACTACAAGAGAAAAACTGACATTTAACCATTTCAATACTAGGAGAAACGAAATCCATTTGAACGTGGAGAGCCAGATGAGAGGCTCCAGTCCAAAGACTGTCACTGGTCCCTAAATACAGAGAGATGAACGTGACACTTTGTCCAGATGTCCTACACTCAGAATCTCCCTTTATTAACCAGAACTCTTATGGACTCAGCCCATTCTTATATTACATGGATGGAAAATACAGCAGGATTTATGTATGGGCAGTTGAATCTTCCAGCATTTATGAGGCTTTACCCACAATGGCCGGTAGGTACTTGCCAGGCGGCTTCAGTTTAGGAAATGTATTTTTTTTTTCATTTTGATATTTCTTAACACTTACCTTAAATTTTACTTGGCAGGAACGTTAGTTAGTAAGATGTCATTAATTGTATATTCGGAGACTTGTGTATTCTCACCATTTGCGCTATTCTTTTGAGTTGGCTCATCTAGCTCATTGACTTTTTACGAGCTATTTACTGTACTGTATACATGTTGTCACTCTCTGCTGTTCCAGAGCCATCATTTATTTCACATCTGGCCCCTTGGTTGCATGTAATGGGAAATGAAAAAGACAATAATGACTGTTTGATTGATGAGAGCATATGGGGATGTGTGACAGGTAATATAAAATCACTATACCTTCTCTATAGAGCAGTGTAAGATGAATCTTGTGTCTCAATCCATAATGACTGGTGTGACAGGAAACACGTCTCATTACAAGCTTCCCTCCCAGACAAACTCTGGAGGTGGATGTCTCGGTGTGATGGCTTTTCCATGATATTAATCTTGGGGTGCTAAAGAACCTTTTGTCTTTCCCACCTTTCAGACTAACGCTTTTAATTTACTAGTACAAGGAAATTACTCTGAACAATTTACGTTAGAAGGCTCGACAAATTCATCACTTCTAGGTGTAAAACACATTTGTGTTTATACAGGCTTAGGATGGTGATGTGTTTCAGATCTGTCTAGCTTAACAGAATATCAGGTTAATGACCCGGGTAATGTGCAAGCAAATTGGGATAACACTTTTCAGAATTTGTGAGCCTGCAAGAAAAAAATTGTTTCTGTATTTATCAACTTTGTTTTTGCATTTATTCTTACAGGTATCTGACAAGAAGAGATTTAAGAAAGCAACTTAAGGGACCGCCAACCTGTGCTAAGAATAATGAGGCCACAGCAATGCTTCAATCAGGTCTGACTGAAAGCAGTTAGGTACAGCCTTCACCATTCACTTAATTAGCGCTGCAGAGCAGCATGCAGCCAGGAACAAACCTGTGCAGAGGGAAGACTGTAGCAGTGCTACAGACCCTTCATTATCAGGAACAGTGGGGTGGGAGTCACAACTGCTGGACCCAAGTGATGATTATGTGTGACATATCCTAGTGATATACGATCAGTTACTAAGATTAATTACTTTGTAATTATATTGGACAGACAAGAGTCATCATAGGACCTATGACAGTATTGCCTTCTGATCATGTAGGCACTGACACTGTCAACAGAAAAAGGGACTGACAGTCACGTTACTGTGTCCTTAACATACCAAAACAGATTTCATCATCTAGGATATTAAATGATTAATTAAATTAAATTAATTAAAGATTGTAATAATTGACAGCAGGAAAATTATGTTTGA
The DNA here is from genome assembly GCF_048569485.1 of Anomaloglossus baeobatrachus. Classification (NCBI taxonomy): domain Eukaryota; kingdom Metazoa; phylum Chordata; class Amphibia; order Anura; family Aromobatidae; genus Anomaloglossus; species Anomaloglossus baeobatrachus. The sequence continues at coordinate 122,659,940 of NC_134357.1, forward strand.
AACCATGTAGAATATATATATATATATATATATATATATATATTACAGATCAAAAGTTTGGACACACCTTCTCATTCAATGAGTTTTCTTTATTTTCACGACTCTGAAAATTGTAGGTTCACATTGAATGCATCAAAACAATGAATTAAAACATGTGGAATGAAATACTTAAAAAAGTGTGAAACAACTGCAAATATGTCTTATATTCTAGGTTCTTCAAAATAGCCACCTTTTGCTTTGATTACTGCTTTGCACATTCTTGGCATTCTCTTGATGAGCTTCAAGAGGTAGTCACCGGAAATAGTTTTCCAACAGTCTTGAAGGAGCTCCCAGAGATGCTTAGCACTTGTTGGCCCTTTTGCCTTCACTCTGCGTCCAGCTCACCCCAAATCATTTCGATTGGGTTCAGGTCTGGTGACTGTGGAGACCAGGTCATCTGGCGTAGCAGCCCATCACTCTCCTTCTTACTCAAATAGCCCTTACACAGCCTGGAGGTGTGTTTGGGGTCATTGTCCTGTTGAAAATTAAATGATGGTCCAACTAAACGCAAACCGGATGGAATAGCATGCTGCTGCCAGATGCTGTGGTAGGCATACTGGTTCTGTATGCCTTCAATTTTGAATAAATCCCCAACAGTGTCACCAGCAAAGCACCCCGACACCATCACACCTCCTCCTCCATGCTTCACGGTGGGAACCAGCCATGTAGAGTCCATTCGTTCACCTTTTCTACAAAGATACGGTGGTTGAATCCAAAGATCTCAAATTTGGACTCATCAGACCAAAGCACAGATTTCCACTGGTCTAATGTCCATTCCTTGTGTTCTTTAGCCCAAACAAGTCTCTTCTGCTTGTTTCCTGTCCTTAGCAGTGGTTTCCTAGCAGCTATTTTACCATGAAGGCCTGCTGCACAAAGTCTCCTCTTAACAGTTGTTCTAGAGATGAGAAGGTATGTCCAAACTTTTGGTCTGTACTGTATATACATACATAGTGTAAAAATTATATTAAAGTATTAAATACATTTCAATGTACAGTTCAGTACTTTTTCCCAGTGTAATTTCTCATTACTACACATCACTAAATTTAAGGGTTTCTACAGTTTGATTTCTTTACCTGTGTTGATTGGATGGGTTGTTACCGAAATCTGGTGATAAATTCATGTCAATTGCACGTTTAGAAAAATATTTACTTGGCCTGGATTTGAAGACACACACAAAATGAAAGTGGAAACAAGTCAACATGAAAATCAAAACAAGACAAAACAAGATAAAATTAAAGTGGAAACAAGTCAAAATGAGGCTCAGTATTGTGTGTGGCCTCCCGGGGCTTGTATGACCTCCCTACAACACCTGGGCATGCTCCTGATGAGATTGTGGATGGAGCGAAACATGATGTCCCAGATGTGCTCAATCGGATTCAGGTCTGGGGAACGGGCGGGCCAGTCTATAGCTTCAATGCCTTCATCTTGCAGGACCTGCTGACACACTACAGCCACATGAGGTCTGGCATTGTCCTGCATTAGGAGGAACCCAGGGCCAACCAAACCAGCATATGGTCTCATAAGGGGTCTGAGGATCTAATCTTGGTACCTAATGGCAATTAGGCTACCTCTGGCAAGCACATGGAGGGCTGTGCGGCCCTCCAAAGAAATGCCACCCCACACCATTACTGACCCACTTCAAAACCGGTCATGCTGAAGGATGCTGCAGGCAACAGATCGCTCTGCACGGCGTCTCCGGACTCTGTCACGTCTGTCACATGTGCTCAGTGTGAACCTGTTTTTATCTGTGAAGAGCACAGGGTGCCAGTGGCGAATTTACCAATCCTGGTGTTCTGTGGCAAATGCCATGCGTCCTGCATGGTGTTGGGCAGTGACCACAACCTCCATCTGTGGACGTCGGGCCCTCAAGCCATCCTCATGGAGTCGGTTTCTAACCATTTGTGCAGACACATGCACATTTGGGGCCTGCTGAAGGTCATTTTGAAGGGCTCTGGCAGTGCTCCTCCTGTTCCTCCTTGCACAAAGGTGGAGGTAGCGGTCATGCTGCTGGGTTGTTGCCCTCCAACGACCACCTTCACGTCTCCTGGTGTACTGGTCTGTCTCCTGGTAGCACCTCCATCCTCTGGACACTATGCTGACAGACAAAGCAAACCTTCTTGCCATAGCTCACATTGATGCGCCATCCCGGATGAGCTGCACTACCTGTGCCACTTGTGTGGATTGTAGAGTCTGTCTCATACTACCACGAGTGTGAGAGCACAACCAACATTCAAAAGTGACCAAAACATCAGCCAGAAAGTATTAGTACCGAGATGTGGTCTGTGGTCCCCACCTGCAGAAATACTCCTTTCTTGAGTGTGTCTTGATAAATGGCAATAATTTCCATCTGATGTCTATTCCATTTACCCAACAGCATGTGACATTGATTGCCAATCAGTGTTGCTTTCTGAGTGGACAGTTTGATTTCACAGAAGTTTGATTAACTAGGGGTTATATTCGGTTGGTTAAGTGTTCCCTTTAATTTTTTGAGCAGTGTATACAGTCATATGAAAAAGCTTGGGCACCCCTATTAATGTTAACCTTTTTTCTTTATAACAATTTGGGTTTTTGCAACAGCTATTTCAGTTTCATATATCTAATAACTGATGGACTGAGTAATATTTCTGGATTGAAATGAGGTTTATGGTACTAACAGAAAATGTGCAATCCGCATTTACACAAAATTTGACCGGTGCAAAAGTATGGGCACCCTTATGAATTTCTTGTTTTGAACACTCCTAACTACTTTTTGCTGACTTACTAAAGAACTAAATTGGTTTTGTAACCTCATTGAGCTTTGAACTTCATAGGCAGGTGTATCCAATCATGAGAAAAGGTATTTAAGGTGGCCAGTTGCAAGTTGTTCTCCTATTTGAATCTCCTATGAAGAGTGGCATATGGGCTCCTCAAAACAACTCTCAAATGATCTCAAAACAAAGATTATTCAACATAGTTGTTCAGGGGAAGGATACAAAAAGTTGTCTCAGAGATTCAAACTGTCAGTTTCCACTGTAAGGAACATAGTAAGGAAATGGAAGAACACAGGTACAGTTCTTGTTAAGCCCAGAAGTGGCAGGCCAAGAAAAATATCAGAAAGGCAGAGAAGAAGAATGGTGAGAACAGTCAAGGACAATCCACCACAGACCACCTCCAAAGACCTGCAGCATCATCTTGCTGCAGATGGTGTCAATGTGCATCGGTCAACAATACAGCGCATGTTGCACAAGGAGAAGCTGTATGGGAGAGTGATGTGAAAGAAGCCATTTCTGCAAGCACGCCACAAACAGAGTCGCCTGAGGTATGCAAAAGCACATTTGGACAAGCCAGTTACATTTAGGAAGAAGGTCCTATGGACTGATGAAACAAAGATTGAGTTGTTTGGTCATACAAAAAGGCGTTATGCATGGAGGCAAAAAAAACACGGCATTCCAAGAAAAGCACTTGCTACCCACAGTAAAATTTGGTGGAGGTTCCATCATGCTTTGGAGCTGTGTGGCCAATGCCGGCACCGGAAATCTTGTTAAAGTTGAGGGTAGCATGGATTCAACTCAGTATCAGCAGATTCTTGACAATAATGTGCAAGAATCAGTGACAAAGTTGAAGTTACGCAGGGGATGGATATTTCAGCAAGACAATGATCCAAAACACCACTCCAAATCTACTCAGGCATTCATGCAGATGAACAATTACAATGTTCTGGAATGGCCATCCCAGTCCCAAGACCTGAATATCATAGAAAATCTGTGGCGTGATTTGAAGCGTGCTGTCCATGCTCGGCGACCATCAAACTTAACTGAACTGGAATTGTTTTGTAAACAGGAATGGTCAAATAAACCTTCATCCAGGATCCAGGAACTCATTAAAAGCTACAGGAAGCGACTAGAGGCTGTTATTTTTGCAAAAGGAGGATCTACAAAATATTAATGTCACTTTTATCTTGCGTTGCCCATACTTTTGCACCGGTCAAATTTTGTTTAAATGCGGATTGCACATTTTCTGTTACTAGAATAAACCTCATTTCAATCCAGAAATATTACTCAGTCCATCAGTTATTAGATATATGAAACAGAAATAGCTGTTGCAAAAACCCAAATTGTTATAAAGAAAAAAAGTTAACATTAATAGGGGTGCCCAAACTTTTTTATATGACTGTATATATATATATATATATATATATATATATACAGTGGCTACAAGTAGTATTCAACCCCCTGCAGATTTAGCAGGTTTGATAAGATGCAAATAAGTTAGAGCCTGCAAACTTCAAACAAGAGCAGGATTTATTAACAGATGCATAAATCTTACAAACCAACAAGTTATGTTGCTCAGTTAAATTTTAATACATTTTCAACATAAAAGTGTGGGTCAATTATTATTCAACCCCTAGGTTTAATATTTTGTGGAATAACCCTTGTTTGCAATTACAGCTAATAATCGTCTTTTATAAGACCTGATCAGGCCGGCACAGGTCTCTGGAGTTATCTTGGCTCACTCCTCCATGCAGATCTTCTCCAAGTTATCTAGGTTCTTTGGGTGTCTCATGTGGACTTTAATCTTGAGCTCCTTCCACAAGTTTTCAGTTGGGTTAAGGTCAGGAGACTGACTAGGCCACTGCAACACCTTGATTTTTTCCCTCTTGAACCAGGCCTTGGTTTTCTTGGCTGTATGCTTTGGGTCGTTGTCTTGTTGGAAGATGAAATGACGACCCATCTTAAGATCCTTGATGGAGGAGCGGAGGTTCTTGGCCAAAATCTCCAGGTAGGCCGTGCTATCCATCTTCCCATGGATGCGGACCAGATGGCCAGGCCCCTTGGCTGAGAAACACCCCACAGCATGATGCTGCCACCACCATGCTTGACTGTAGGGATGGTATTCTTGGGGTCGTATGCAGTGCCATCCAGTCTCCAAACATCACGTGTGTGGTTGGCACCAAAGATCTCGATCTTGGTCTCATCAGACCAGAGAACCTTGAACCAGTCTGTCTCAGAGTCCTCCAAGTGATCATGATCAAACTGTAGACAAGCCTTGACATGACGCTTTGAAAGTAAAGGTACCTTACGGGCTCGTCTGGAACGGAGACCATTGCGGTGGAGTACGTTACTTATGATATTGACTGAAACCAATGTCCCCACTGCCATGAGATCTTCCCAGAGCTCCTTCCTTGTTGTCCTTGGGTTAGCCTTGACTCTTCGGACAAGCCTGGCCTCGGCACGGGTGGAAACTTTCAAAGGCTGTCCAGGCCATGGAAGGCTAACAGTAGTTCTATAAGCCTTCCACTTCCGGATGATGCTCCCAACAGTGGAGACAGGTAGGCCCAACTCCTTGGAAAGGGTTTTGTACCCCTTGCCAGCCTTGTGACCCTCCACAATCTTGTCTCTGATGGCCTTGGAATGCTCCTTTGTCTTTCCCATGTTGACCAAGTATGAGTGCTGTTCACAAGTTTGGGGAGGGTCTTAATTAGTCAGAAAAGGCTGGAAAAAGAGATAATTAATCCAAACATGTGAAGCTCATTGTTATTTGTGCCTGAAATACTTCTTAATACTTTATGGGAACCAAACAGAATTCTGGTGGTTTGAGGGGTTGAATAATAAATGACCCTCTGAATAAACTTTTCACAATTTAAAAAAAAAATAAATAACAAGAAATAACATTCTTTTTTGCTGCAGTGCATTTCACACTTCCAGGCTGATCTACAGTCCAAATGTCACAATGCCAAGTTAATTCCGGATGTGTAAACCTGCTAAATCTGCAGGGGGTTGAATACTACTTGTAGGCACTGTATATATATATCCGTACTGAATAATCCTGATCCCAGTGATCTGGTTTTTGAAATCTGGTTCCGGGTCAGATACCGATCATCATATAAGTCTATGGGGACCAGAATCCAGCGATTAAAATTGGTGGTAGAAGGGATAGGGAAATGGAATCAAGCGTGCTGTACTTATGTACTTACCGAAGCTGCGGCACATGTATACACTGCTCCCATGGCCTCTTCTTCACTTCCTAAGCCACTCATTATTGCTCATCAATATGCACTGCTTTCCCTGCCCATCGGCCATCCTGGCATTTGTGATTGGTTGCAGTTAGACGCGACCCCCAGCCAGTTTGACAGTGTCTGACTGCAATTAATCACAGACCCTGTCTGCAAGTCAGTATAATGGTATAAAAATAAATAAAACAGTTGGTGTAGGGTCCCCCCATATTATGATACCCAGCACAGATAAACCATATGGCTACAGGCTGAAGCCCCCAGCCATTCGCTTATCTTGGCTGTGTATCAAAATAGGAGGAACTGCATAAGGCTTTTTTTTTTTTTTAAATTATTTAAATAAATAATTAAAAAAAAATAGTGTGCAGTCTCCCCCAATTTTGACACTCTTCCAAGATAAAGCCTGACAGCTAGGGGCTGGTATTCTCAGACTGGGGAAGCCCATGATTATTGGGCCACCACCCAATCTAAAAATAGCTGCCTGCAGCCGCCCAGGATTGTCACAAGCATAGATGCGACAAGCCTGGAGCTTTACTCAGCTCCTACTGATTGCCCTGGTGCAATACTGATCCACAGACAGCGATTGCAGTCAGATGCTGTCACACAGGCTTGGGGACGCGTCTGACTGTAACCAATCACAGACACCAGGACGGCCGGTGGGCGGGGAAAGCAGTGCACATAGGGTCGAGCCTAACAAGCAGCCCAGGAAGTGAAGGAGAGGCCATGGGAGCAGTGTACAGCCGCGTCGGAGTCTCCAAAAGTATGACGTGCTTGCTTCATTCTTATTGTCTTTATTTTTCCTTTATTATTTTTTAATTTCCCCACTGCCGAATCCAGATAAAATCCTGGAATCCTGAGCCCGAATCCGGCACCCGGGTACCTTTGAAACTGCGCACATCTGGAATTTTACAGACCGGGTCTGCCCATTACTAATTAGTACATTAAGACTGATTGGCACTTTAGGATCACGTAGAGCAAGACATGTTAGTCTTTATTAGTGGTGTCTACACGGACACTATAGGTGATTTATTTTGTATCTATTAATTTTGAATTAAAAGCTATGCTTTAAGTAAACTCCAGTTTGAGCAATCAGTGAGATAATCCTAATGATAGGATTTTAGGGAAGGTTGGAAGGTTAAACATGTAAGCAGCTTCTGCCCCCTCATTTATGTGTACGCTCTGTAAATTAACAACCCAGTCACAACTTTTAAGGTTTGTTCTTGAGTATGCATTACTTAAAGTCACAACTGAAATATTTTCAGCAATTCTTAATCCCACAAAAGATTGTGACCGTCAGGTTCTTTATACTTTGTAGATCTATCACTTGCTGTAGGGAATGATCACCTATTGTTTGATTTCTACTACTTTACTTCATCTACTTGGTTGTAATAGGGTTATGGTGGAAATAGTGGTTTTTTTTATTTTGAAACAGTATCTATACCAAAATGAACCTAAAAGTATTACAGAAGATCATATTGTTGATGTCTGAGAAGGGCTCCATTGACCACTCAAACTATGCTACTGAAATTATTATTATTATTATTTATTTATAGAGCACCATTGATTCCAAGGTGCTATACATGAGACGGGGGTTACATACAGAATACATATACAAGTTTCAATAGACAGACTAGTACAGAGGGAAGAGGGCCCTGCCCTTGCAGGCTTACATTCTAAAGGATTTTGGGGAGGAGACAGTAGGTGGGGTGTAGGTTGGGCGGCAGCCCCGCACGGTGGTTGGGCGGCAGCTCCGCACGGTGGTTGGGTGGCAGCCTCGCACGGCAGCTCCGCACGGTGGTGGTGCGGCAGCTCCGCATGGTGGTGGAATAATGTATAATATAATAATGTATAATATGTATATGTAGTATAAAATGTATAGTATGAAAATAATTGTTCCTATGCTTCAAATAAGATCAGATTTTCCCTAACTGTAATGTCAAACAGTTTTAACTTCTACTTTGTAGAAATTGACCAATTTGGCCATTTCAGATTCTATCTGATCTTCCTCCATGCTGTGCAGATAAAGTTGAGACGAATAATTATAATTGATTTTTTTTTTTTAGATCAGGCAAATAAGATTTGTTGAGCATAATGTACTATGTATAGCATTGGGATCGTGGAACATGAATATAAATAATGTTTTGTAACAATCGTCTCATGGTTTATATAACTCTTGTTCTTAAAAGTTATAGTAACTTTATTAATAAGCCAAAAATAGTTAGAAAGGGTTTGCACTTGTCACTGAAAGGCAGAAATCTTGGTTAATTAATGAGACTTCAACATTATAAAACGGCTTGAGAGTAGAAGTTCTTCCGGAGCTGATTTTTAAAAATGCCTTGACATATAAAAAAGCTCTATTCCCAAGCTAACCCATCAAAGTATTGTGGGGATGTGTGTGTTGCAGAAAGCCAACTTCCTAGCTCGCTAAAGATGGTTTAACATTCTTGGCTGGTGAGGCAGCTGATCATTCTTAGTAAATCTAAAGCAATGCTAAGTTCCTCCTGTTTATGCAATGCAACAAAGCCATAAACTCAAGTACCATCAAAAGTGCTTAGTGGAAACAATGGAGCCCCGCAGGCTTTAAAATCCAAGTGTACCTCCTGCTCTTTTAACATGACAGCTTCCTGCTTATTAAAATACGCGAAATGAGAGAAAAGTGTTTATGCTTCAACAAAATGATAATCCGCACTAAAGAGAGAAAAAAATGTAAAAGAGCTTTTTCCTTTTACTAACAGGTTAAATTAATCCGTACCTGCAATTATTGGGAACTGTGTGTATCAACTATTACATTGGTTTAATTGTTTTATTACATTTTTTTTATCATACTGCAATAAATTAAAAACTCATAGTACACATTCATTGCAACAAATGTGTGAGGGCCAGGAGGACTGGTAGGCCCAGGAGGTACATCCACTGGACCGAGCACCCTACCGGAGGGCAGGGTACACGGTAGCCGGAGCACTAGCGTGGCAGGGATGGATAGAACCAGGTCACCAGGGTCTCGGGGTTCCTTAGACAGTACAGGATACAGGCACAGGTACCAGGAAGCAAGGACAAGCAGTAAAACAGGACAGGGCACAAGGGAGCCTGAGCAACTAGCTGAAAAGTCAAGGCTTTAGGGCACGTCCTTCCAAGACACTACTTTACAAAACACGTTGATCAGGCCCCGCCTACATGGAAAGGCCAGTCTTATATACCCAGCACAGCCACATGCAATATCCTGACTCAGGTGTGCTGGGCCTCTAAGACCAGGAAAGTTGGCGCGGCCAGGTCCTATACAGAAACATGTGTCTAAGACTCAGAGTCAGACTCCTGAAACCAGGAACAGGACGCAGGGGAGCATGAGCGGGAGCGGCAGCCAAGACCGGCGGACACGTGGACTGGATCAGTGAACAAGGATCGGTGGTACGATGCGAGACTGGATCAATGGGTAAGGAGCGGTGCTTGGATGGTGAGACCGGCTCAGTGGGTAAGGAGCAGTGCTGAGGCATCGGGAGCGGGACAGTACCCCCCCTTTATGCCCCCCTCCCCGCAGCAGGGACATGAAGTCGCGCAGGAGAGGTGCAGCAATGTACTTCCGGGACAGCCAGGACCGGGCCTCAGGACCGCAACCTACCCAATTGACAAGGAAGGACTGCCTTCCCCGTACCGTTTTCATGGCCACAATATCCCGTACCGGAGAACCCTGGTCAGCAGCAACGGGGAGAGAGAGAGTACTGGCAGCAGGAGAGAACGACCGGCTCGGGTGTCTCGGACTGGGCATTGGACATTGTCTCATCTTCAGAAGTTGGTGGTATCAAAGTCTCAATTGCCAGGGACGATGGAACGACGCTGGACTGCGTCGTCTCTTCTTCTCGTTCCGGTGGCACCACAGGTACAAGTGACAAGAGTTGTGGCACGGCGCTAGACTGCGTCGTCACTGCTTCTTCTGCTTGCGGCATGATAGGTCCAGGTGACAGGGACAGAGGAACAGGCTGCAGGCAGCCATCACGACACAAGGGCCTCCAGCGAGTAATAGCGACAGAGCGCCAACTAATGTCAGGGTCATGGAGCGGAAGCCAGGGCAGACCCAGCAGGAGCTCAGGAGCAATTCTAGGGATAACATAGAAGGCAATGATCTCAGTATGCTGAGTGCCAACCTGGAGTCTCACGGGTTCTGTGATATACCAGACGGGTTCATATAGCGGGTTGCTGTCCACGGAGGCAAACCAGAGGGGCTTGGCAAGCGGGATCACAGGTACCTGGTATCGGTTCACTGTAGACTGGTGTATGAAATTACCCGCTGCCCCAGAATCGATGTGGGCCTCTGCCGTGAACCTGGTCTTCTCCGTCGTTACCTGGACAGTCTGTGTAACTGGAACGGAGGGGATTCCGGTGCCAAGGGTGGCGGTTCCCACCATCCCTTAGACCTGGGGTCTACCTGGTTTCTCCGGGCAAGAACGGAGCAAATGCAAACCGTCTCCGCAATAAAAACACAAGCCCCGGGCGAGCCGTTCTGCACTGCGTTGCTTGGCTTGGTTCAGTTGATCTATTTGCATGGGCTCTGGAGACACATCACAGGAAGGCAGGGGCGAAGGAGCAGTGGGCCTCTGCGGGAACAAAGTGTGACGGGGTGGTCGCTTCTCCCGGAATACCTCTTTGGTTCGCTCCTGGAAACGAAGGTCACTCCGAGTGGCTAAGGATATCAAAGCGTCCAAAGTTCGTGAAACATCACGGCCGGCCAGTTCGTCTTTGATGCGGCCAGAGAGACCCTCCCAAAAGGCCGACGTCAAGGCCTCATTGTTCCAGCCCAGCTCAGATGCGAGCATGCGGAACTGGATGGCGTATTGGCCAATGGTCAGGGTCCCTTGGCGTAACCAGAGGAGCGATGAGGTCACTGCGGTAGTACGTCCGGGTTCATTGAAGGTGCTTCGGAAGGATTGCAGGAATTCCCGGATGTCGGTGGTCATCGGATCCTCATTCTCCCACAGGGGGTTTATCCAGGTTAGAGCTTCGCCTTCTAGATGTGACATCAGGAACACCACTTTCGCCTGGTCTGAGACGAACAAATGCGGGAGCAACTGGAAGTGCAGGGAACATTGGTTCAGGAAGCCTCGGCAGGTCTTGAGATCTCCCGCATAGCGAGGCGGTGCAGCGAGGCGAAGTTGCGAGGCCATGGAGGAAACTGGTTCGGACCTGGAGACTGGTTGCTGCATGGACTCAGATGAGGCGGCGGTCTGCAGCGTATATAACCGGTGGTCCACGGACGTCAGGAACTTTAGCATCCGGTTCAGGGTTTCACGCTGTTGCGCCAGCTCCTGGTGCAGCTCAGCCAGCTCTGATGTTTGCCCTCCAGCGGTATCCATGGCCTGATCAAACTGTGTTGGCCAGGAGGACTGGTAGGCCCAGGAGGTGGATCCACTGGACCGAGCACCCTACCGGAGGGCAGGGTACACGGTAGCCGAAGCACTAGCGTGGCATGGACGGATAGAACCAGGTCACCAGGGTCTCGGGGTTCCTTAGACAGTACAGGATACAGGCACAGGTACCAGGAAGCAAGGACAAGCAGTAAAACAGGACAGGGCACAAGGGAGCCTGAGCACCTAGCTGAAAAGTCAAGGCTTTAGGGCACGTCCTTCCAAGACACTACTTTACAAGACACGTTGATCAGGCCCCGCCTACATGGAAAGGCCAGTCTTATATACCCAGCACAGCCCCATGCAATATCCTGATTCAGGTGTGCTGGGCCTATAAGACCAGTAAAGTGGGCGCGGCCAGGTCCTATACAGAAACATGTGTCTAAGGCGGGCTTTGCACACTACGACATCGCAGGTGCGATGTCGGTGGGGTCAAATTGAAAATGACGTACTTCTGGCATCGCATGCGACATCGTAGTGTGTAAAGGCTCGATGATACGATTAACGAGCGCAAAAGTGTCGTAATCGCATCATCGGTGCAGTGTCGGTGTAATCCATGATTACGCTGACACGACGGTCCGATGTTGTTCCTCGCTCCTGCGGCAGCACACATCGCTGTGTGTGAAGTCGTAGGAGCGAGGAACATCTCCTACCGGCGTCACTGCGGCTTCCGTAGGATATGCGGAAGGAAGGATGTGGGCGGGATGTTTACATCATGCTCATCTCCGCCCCTCCGCTCCTATTGGCCGCCTGCCGTGTGACGTCGCAGTGACGCTGCACGATCCGCCCCCTTAATAAGGAGGCGGGTCGCCGGCCAGAGCGACGGTCGCAGGACAGGTGAGTCCATGTGAAGCTGCCGTAGCGATAATGTTTGCTACGGCAGCTATCACAAGGCTATCGCAGTTGTGACGGGGCGGGCACTATCGCGCTCGGCATCGCAGCATCGGCCTGCGATGTCGCAGCGTGCAAAGTGCCCCTAAGACTCAGAGTCAGACTCCTGAAACAAGGAAAAGGACGCAGGGGAGCATGAGCGGGAGAGGCAGCCAAGACCGGCGGACACGTGGACTGGATCAGTGAACAAGGAGCGGTGGTACGATGGCGAGACTGGATCAATGGGTAAGGAGCGGTGCCTTGATGGTGAGACCTGCTCAGTGGGTAAGGATCGGTGCTGAGGCATCGGGAGCGTGACAAAATGACATTACAATACATATTACAAGAATAATATAATAAAATAATACAAATTAAAGGTTTGGAATTGGTTTAAAATTATTTGAGATTTCAATATGTTGAAGTTTTCTTGCACAACCATTTCTTACTGTTTAAAGGGAACCTGATTCCAATAGTGTATCATTTATTGGGTTTCTTCGTGTAACTGTCCTGAAACCTTACTTTATCATTTGCAGAGGGAGCTGAGCTCTGGAGTATTTTCGATAATATGCTCCTGTTCCCAAATCCTCCATATTCATGACCTGCCGGCTCACATTGCTCATTGCTGTTTTTTCCATATGCAAAATGTATGGAGATGGCTGTCAATTAGCAATTCTAAATAATAGCCAACACTGACTACCTATAGTATTAAATCAATATGCAGATGCAAATGTAGTGCCCCCTGAGACCATCAGGTAGCTACAAAGAACTGCATCAGGATGCAGGGCCTAACCCCAGGGTACCCAGAAGACCAGTGCCGGTCACCACCAAACATTCCAAGTAATCCCTGTTTTTTCCAAAGGTCCCCATAGACTGGTACCAGGCTAGGGTTGGACCAATGGATGGCCAGTCAGAGGTGGAGCCAATCCAGTCCACTAGACGACCAGGTAAGAGGGGCAGACAGTGAACAGTCAGAAAGACAGTAGTCAATCTTTAGTTGCAGTGGAAGAGAGCAGACGCACTGACAGGAGTATTACAGTGACCTGAGGGCCCAGGCAGTTGGTTGCCAGTGGAGTACGGTGGAGTACTCCCAGAACTATGCACCAACGGGGTACAGAATCATAGGTCAGGCAAAAGCTCCAAGCCGACCTGATAAAATCTGCACAGTGATGGGACCATCAAGAACCTCACTGACCATGAAGTTTGGGACACAGTAGCAATGGGAGAACTGGGAACAGGACCAGAGACTCCAACCCCACAGGGTTCACGCTACCATCATACGGAATGCTGTAAGAGACAAATAGGAGGGGACTCCCAGTTGCTCCAGGCCACAGGGACTCACCAACCAAAGACAGGTGTAAGGGAAAGAAGCCTCCAGGTCACTAAACTGGCACTGGGACTAAGGAGACCTGCGGTTGAAACCAGCCTTCCCCGGATGACCAGTTACAACTGAAAGTGAGTAAAAGAACCAGTTATACTGCAACCCATTGTGTGGCCTGCCTTCTTCCAACACCCGTTTACATCACCTATCATCTGGGGCCTGACCCTGATTGCGGAGGGTCTACAACCCAGGCTGCCATCAACACCGACCCCAGTAGCAAGAACTGTGCAGTGGCGGCTCCATCCCCATAGCCGCAAAACCACAAGTGGCGTCACGTGTGAACTTTATTCAAAATCCGCTGTAAATATTCCCCTTTTAAAAAAGCACCCAAGGCACGGGACTGGGCAATGGCCACCAAGTGACATTCCCCAGTTATATACCGCCCGGAATCGAGTACCCCATAACCCTGGGCGACACACAAGTATCTGTAGTTGCACAGCAAAGATATATACTGTGTACAAACATGCAATAGCATAATGCATATGTGAATTGCAATACTGTAATACATGAAAAAAATAAAAGTTTTTAAGTGCATATTTTGATCAAAGATCGTTTGCCCATGCACCTCTTATAAATGGTCCCTGGTAGTAAAGACTAGAGATGAGCGAACCGTTCGTGGTTTGGCTCGAGGTCGGTTCACCGAACGGAGGTCCCGTTCGAGTTCGGTTCGTCGAACGTTCAACGAACCGAACTCGAACCGCATAGGAAACAATGGCAGGCATTCACAAACACATAAAAACACCTAGAAAACACCCTCAAAGGTGTCCAAAAGGTGACAAACAACTCACAACACAAACACATGGGAAAGTGACAAGAACAAATTCTCATGCGAAAACAAAAGAGCGTAATGAGGAAAAAGAGGACGAGACACAGATATAGGCATGGCACGCCCTTCTAAAATCATGTAAAACACCGCAAGGTGACTCCAAGCGGAGTCTCCCTTTTTTAAAAAAATTGGGCCCCACACATACCCACCCATTCAGTGGCAGCACTTGTGCCCTAGTTGTACACTTTACAGCTAGATTTGCATCAAGCACATTCAAAAATACGCCATTCTTAACTGTCCCCAGGATGACACCGGGGTAGGTAGCAAAGTCTTTGCTGATCCCAGCTCTGTTCATCTTGGATCATTTTTAAAAACAATGTAAGTAAGGGTTACTCCAAGTGGAGTCTCCCTTTTTTCAAAAAATTGGGCCACACAGACACCCCATCAGTGGCAGCACTTGTGCCCTAGTTGCAAACAGGATGTTTTGATTTGCATCAAGCACATTCAAAAATACGCCATTCTTAACCGTCCCCAGGATGACACCGGGGTAGGTAGCAAAGTCTTTGCTGAACCATGACTTGTTCATCTTGGCTCCTTTTAAAAAACACAGCAAGCAAGGGTTACTCCAAGCAGAGTCTCCCTTTTTTCCAAAAATTGTGCCCCACACACACCCACCCATTCAGTGGCAGCACTTGTGCCCTAGTTGTACACTTCACAGCTAGATTTGGATCAAGCACATTCAAAAATACGCCATTCTTAACCGTCCGCAGGATGACACCAGGGTGAGTAGCAAAGTCTTTCCTGATCCCAGCTCTGTTCATCTTGGATCATTTTTAAAAACAATGTAAGTAAGGGTTACTCCAAGCAGAGTCTCCCTTTTTTCCAAAAATTGTGCCCCACACACACCCCATCAGTGGCAGCACTTGTGCCCTAGTTGCAAACAGGATGTTTTGATTTGCATCAAGCACATTCCAAATCCACAAGCATTTACTCTCCCCAGGATGACACAGGGGTAGTAAATTCCTTGTGAATCCATGACTTGTTCATTTTGATGAACGTTAGTCTGTCCACATTGTCACTGGACAAACACGTGCGCTTATCTGTCAGCACACACCCAGCAGCACTGAAGACACGTTCAGAGACAAGGCTGGCAGCTGGACACGACAAAATCTCCAAGGCTTAAGTGGAGAGCTCTGGCAATTTTTCAAGATTTGAAGCCCAAAATGAGCAAGGCTCTATTTGCAAAGTCATGGCATCGATGTTCATTTGGAGATACTCCTGTATCATCCTCTCCAGCCGTTGACTATGTGTTAGACTTGTTGTCTCTGTTGGCCTTGCAAAGGAGGGTCTAAAAAAAATATGAAAAGATTCCATAAAATTGCTGTTACCAGCACCAGATACAGTCCTACTGGTACGGGTAGACTGTTGAAGATGACGAGACCGTCCCATGTTTGTCAAGTTACAACTGGGAGATTCACTCCCTGCACCTGCACGGTTGTTTGGTGGAAAAGCCGAGCTAAGATCGAGTAACAGCTTCTGCTGATACTCCTGCATACGTGCGTCCCTTTCTATGGCTGGAATTATGTCACAAAATTTGGACTTGTACCGGGGATCTAATAGTGTGGCAAGCCAGTAGTCATCATCACTTCTAATTTTGACAATACGAGGGTCATGTTGGAGGTAGTGCAGCAAGAAAGCACTCATGTGTCTTGCGCAGCCATGCGGACCAAGTCCACGCTGTGTTTGTGGCATAAAGGTGCTAACCGTTTTTTCTTCCTCTGACCTCTCGCCCCAACTTCTTTCAACTGAAATTTGACCAAGGTCTCCCTCATCCGCTGAGTCTTCCATGTCCATGGACAGTTCGTCCTCCATTTCTTCATGTTCTCCTGCACCTTCCTCAACATTTCGCCTGCTATCATGCGCCCTTGTTGATCCCTGTCCCCCATGGTCCAATGCCTGCCGCGTTGGTGATGATGAACGTCTGGACCTTGGAGATGTTGTTATGTCTTGTACATATGAATCCTCCTGTAGTTTCTCCCCTTCCTGTTGTCCCACCCCCTGACTCCGAATAGTGTTTAGCGTGTGGTCCAGCATGTAAATGACTGGAATTGTCATGCTGATAATGGCATTGTCAGCGCTAAACATATTTGTCGCCATGTCGAAACTGTGCAGAAGGGTGCATAGGTCCTTGATCTGAGACCACTCCATCAGGGTGATCTGCCCCACCTCTGCATCTCGTTGGCCCAGGCTATACGTCATGACGTATTGCACCAGGGCTCGGCGGTGCTGCCACAGTCGCTGTAACATGTGGAGAGTCGAATTCCAGCGTGTCGCCACATCGCATTTCAGGCGATGAACCGGCAGGCCGAAAGACTTCTGGAGCGATGCAAGTCGCTCAGCTGCGGCGCTTGAACGGCGGAAGTGAGCAGACAGTTTTCATGCCCTGGTCAGAAGGCCATCTAGGCCGGGATAGTGTGTTAAAAATTGCTGGCCAACAAGGTTCAACACGTGAGCCATACAAGGTACGTGTGTCAACTTGCCCAGGCGAAGGGCGGCACCCAGGTTTGCAGCATTGTCGCACACGGCCTTACCAGGCTGCAGGTTGAGTGGAGACAACCATTTATTAAACTCGGACCGCAGAGCTGACCACAACTCCTCAGCTGTGTGACTCTTATTCCCAAGACATGTCAAGCTAAAGACCGCCTGATAACGTTGCGCTCTGCTGCCAGCATAGTAATGAGGGGTGTGTGATTCCTTCTGCGCAGTGAGAACGCTGGTGGCCTGACCAGGAAGGCTTGGGGCGGAGGTGGAGGACACAGATGAGGTGGAGGAGGCAGAAGAAGTGGCGGAACTTGGACAGACAGAGGATTGACACACAAGTCGTGGGGACGGCAAGACTTGTGCAGCAGACCCTTCACCATCTATCACCATAGTTACCCAGTGCCCAGTCAGCGACATGTAACGTCCCTGTCCATGCTTACTGGTCCAAGTATCAGTGGTAAAATGCACCCGTTCACACACAGAGTTTCTCAAGGAAGCGGTGATGTTGTGTGCGACATGCTGGTGTAGCGCGGGCACACCTTTCTTAGAGAAGTAGTGGCGACTGGGCATCTGGTACTGGGGCACAGCGACAGACATAAGGTTTCTAAAATCCTGTGTGTCCACCAGGCGGAAAGGCAGCATTTCGGTAGTCAAGAGCTTACAGAGGGATAAAGTCAACCTCTTAGCTTTGTCATGGGTCGCAGGAAATGGCCTTTTATTTGTCCACATCTGAGGGACAGAGATCTGGCTGCTGTGTGTAGACGGTGTTGAGTAGGGTGTCCCTGGAAAAATGCAGGTTTGTGAGGAAAGTGCAGTCGGAGACATGATGTTGCCTTCATCCAACGTTGGTGCTATCAATGTCTAAGAGAGCTGTACACACGCACTTGTTTCCCCTTCCAAACCAACTGACGACCTACCAAGCAAACTGCCTGTTGCGGTTACAGTGGTGGAAGTTGTGCGTGGAAAACCAGGTGTAACAGCTGTCCCCACAGTACTAGAAGATGAAGAGCGCGCGGATGCACTGGAAGGGGCAGGCGGTGAATGGTTCGCTCCGCTAGGCCGCATTGCAGCACGGTGAGCTTCCCACTGGGACATATGATATTTATTCATGTGACGATTCATGGAAGAAGTTGTCAAACTGCTGAGGTTTTGACCTCTACTAACAGAATCACGACAAATTTTACACATCACATAATTTGGGTGATCTTTTTCTATGTCAAAAAAGGACCAGGCTAGGCAAGGCTTAGAGGGCATGCGACCTGCTGAGCCCCCCCCGACTAGTGCTCAGAGGCAGAGTGGTGGCTGATGATGCAGTTGTAGACGTGCTACCAGTGTTCCGACTCTGTCCAGGAAGGTGCAAGGTAACTTCGTCGTCGGTTGCATCCTCCTCCACCGCCTCTGTTGACCTCCTCGAGTGCCTGACTGTGGGTTGACAGTAGGTGGGATCTAGAACTTCCTCATCAATTGTTGTGTTTGCACTCCCCTCACCCTCAGACCGAGCCTCTTCTTGCCCTGACCGAATATTTAAGTTGTCATCCCAATCTGGTATCTGCGTCTCATCGTCATCAGTATGTTCCTCATTGTCTATAACCACAGGTGTTACAGTTTGTGACAAAGGGTCAACATTATGCTCAGAAACTTGGTCCTCACGGCCTGAATCAGAGTCACAAAGGTTCTGGGCATCACTGCAGACCATTTCCTGGTCTGTACTCACTGTAGCTTGGGAGCAGACCTCTGATTCCCAGGCTATAGTGTGACTGAACAGCTCTGCAGACTCAGCCGTCTCAGTTCCACCATACTGTGCAGGGCTGATGGAGACTTCAGAGCTGGGAGAAAGCAAGTTTGATTGGGATGACAACTCAGAGGACTGGTGTTTTTTGGATGCGGTAGTTGAGGTGGCTGAGAGGGCACTTGTTGGACCACTTGAGATCCATTCAAGCATTTTCCTTTTTTGGCCATCATCTACCTTTGTTCTTGTTGTTCGTGTCCGTAAAAAAGGGAGCACATCGGATTGTCCACGGAAAGTAGTAGACATCTTACTTTTGCTGGTAGATGGTCTATCTTCAGCAGATGTTAATGGAGCTTTGCCACCTTCCCCACGAACAAACCCGTTTTTTCCTTTTCCAACACGCCTCTTCCCCTTTCCACCAGCATTTGTCATTTTGCCACTCATGTTAATTGCGATAAGATTGTGCACTTAAAATGTGGTAGTAAAAATTGAGAGGTGGTGTAGATTGCAGCGTGGTCTATCTTTATTAACGGCAGAATAAACAACAATAATTATCCCTGACAATGCAACTACGGCCCTTAAACTGGCAGCATAAATTGCTAGTATAATGGCTTAGTAACATTGAGTTGGAGTGTGCAATGCAGGCAGACGTGCTGCAAATATTTTTGCACTAGTTGGACTATACAGAAGTCCAATAGCCACGTTTAGGATGCCACTAAGTTCACTCAGTGTTTGCTAGTATAATGACTTAGTAACAATGAGTTGGATGGTGCAATGCAGGCAGAGGTGCTGCAAATATCTTTGCACTAGTGGGACTATACAGAAGTCCAATAGCCACGTTTAGGATGCCACTAAGTTCACTCAGTGTTTGCTAGTATAATGGCTTAGTAACAATGAGTTGGAGTGTGCAATGCAGGCAGACGTGCTGCAAATATCTTTGCACTATTGGGACTATACAGAAGTCCAATAGCCACGTTTAGGATGCCACTAAGTTCACTCAGTGTTTGCTAGTATAATGGCTTAGTAACAAGGAGTTGGAGTGTGCAATGCAGGCAGACGTGCTGCAAATATCTTTGCACTAGTGGGACTATACAGAAGTCCAATAGCCACGTTTAGGATGCCACTAAGTTCACTCAGTGTTTGCTAGTATAATGGCTTAGTAACAATGAGTTGGAGTGTGCAATGCAGGCAGACGTGCTGCAAATATCTTTGCACTGGTGGGACTATACAGAAGTCCAATAGCCACGTTTAGGATGCCACTAAGTTCACTCAGTGTTTGCTAGTATAATGGCTTAGTAACAATGAGTTGGAGTGTGCAATGCAGGCAGACCTGCTGCAAATATCTTTGCACTAGTGGGACTATACAGAAGTCCAATAGCCACGTTTAGGATGCCACTAAGTTCACTCAGTGTTTGCTAGTATAATGGCTTACTAACAATGAGTTGGAGTGTGCAATGCAGGCAGACGTGCTGCAAATATCTTTGCACTAGTGGGACTATACAGAAGTCTAATAGCCACGTTTAGGATGCCACTAAGTTCACTCAGTGTTTGCTAGTATAATGGCTTAGTAACAATGAGTTGGAGTGTGCAATGCAGGCAGAGGTGCTGCAAATATCTTTGCACTAGTGGGACAATACAGAAGTCCAACAGCCACGTTTAGGATGCCACTAAGTTCACTCAGTATTTGCTAGTAGAATGCCTTAGTAACAATGAGTTGGAGTGTGCAAAGGTCAGGAGGGTACAGTGCCAGGGTTGTGGGTCTCTGGGTAGAGGAAAGGAAGCCTGCCTTTCTATCCCTCCTAATGGGGAAATGCAGCGAGGAAATCCCTGACCTTAGCTACACAGACGCTGTCATCTTGTGTAGCTGTTAAACTCTGTTTTCACGGACCTGTCACCTATGGCTCTGACCCTGCCGGTATGAGCCCTTAAAAGGACTGATAGAAAGTGCTATCCCTATGCTGTACAGCGCTGTGTATGGAGCGTACACAGCAGTATCGGCGATAGGAGCTGCGCCAGTGATGTCTGACACCAAGGACGCAGAAGGCAGATAATGGCGTGCTGGAGGAAAATGTCCGGTTTTATAATGCAGGGACATGTGACATGGACATCCTATCACACATGCCGTTGCTTCTCTGGCTAAAAGTCCACTTAGCTGTGTGTGTGTCTGGGATTGGCTGACATGCTGGCCCGCCCCACTACACGCGCACGCTTAGGGAAGGAAGACAAGAAAAAAAAAAAAATGGAGATCGCCATTATACATACAGCAGTGATCTGAATGCGCTGTTCCCGCACACTATACACTGAAATGTCATAATAGTGTGAGTCACAGAGTGACTTACACTATTACAGCGGAAAGCCAGCTAGGAATTAGCTGTTTTTTTTGCTGCTAGAACCGTTCTCGAATGTATCTAGAACTATCGAGCTTTAGCAAAAAAGCTTGAGTTCTAGTTCGATCTAGAACAGCCCCCAAAATCACTCGAGCCGCGAACTGGAGAACCTCGAACCGCGAACCGCGCTCAACTCTAGTAAAGACTCATCTCTATCTGTGCTGGAAACTCAAATGATTTGGGAAAAAGGTCTGGCTATGCTTTTCTCTAAACAAAAACATGTAAAGTAGATGTGTATTTTACTTGGACTTAATATTTGCATCAACAACATCACTTTTTCTTGTCTAGCAATAGTGGAATTCATAAACTTAATATTTGCAGAGTTCTGTAGCATGATGTTTGTATATAGCAGTCAAAAACAGCAGCGGGAGGCCAGGGAAGTCAGTGTGGCGACCTGGACAACCAGGTCGTAACAGGACAACACCAACACACCCTACACCCCGGTTAGGCACACCAGAGCCAAACACAAAATCCTTTTTGCCTTCCTCCAGGGGCTGATGTCCACACCAGGGGGTGGGCCAGGCGGTTGGTCCCGCCCACCGAGGAGTTCACAGTCCTGGAGGCGGGAAAAGGAGGGAGTTCAGTTTTGGAGGTTGAAGAGTGAAGTGGTAAAGGAGGAGACTGACCGTGTCCGGGTGTGGGGCCTGGGCACAAACAGCAAGGTTGGCAGACGGTAGTGACCGTCTGCAGGAGAGGCTGATCGGAGCAAACCGTATGGACCGTGGACGGGCGGTGGCCCGGCGGTACCAGATCGGAGAGTAAAGAGAAGCCAGCACCATCCGGCAGGGCCTACGGACCCCGACCAGGCTAGGAGTTGCCCTAACACCAGTCAAATCCGTTAGCGAAGGGAACCTCCGGGGTTTCCCAGCAGTCAAGACCCAATTGAAGGCAACAGCTCACACCGTAGAGGGAAACACAGTCACCGCCAAGGCTACAGTTACCAGGGCCAGAGCCTGCGGGCAAAAGGGGCTCCCTCAGCATCCATCCAAGCTGGGGAGTGGGTTACCGGTGGGAACCCATTGGAACCATATACACTACACAGGTGCAGGGAAAGGCAGTCACCATCAACCTGCCGGGAGGAGAACAACCGCAGCCGCCTGTGGGACCCGTCCATCCAGCCATTTGTTTGACCAGAGACTCCGTGTAAACTACTGGCTGAGTGAGTACCACCGTGCCGTGCGGCACAGCGCTGCCCCCGCGACCCTGCACCTCACCAGGCCCCGTAACCCGCCTGCCAACCATCCCTAAAACCCTCACCGGGGCCCCGGGACAACCAACGCCCCTACCCACGGAGGGGAGAACCAACATCCAAGCTGCTCCCTGTCATCGCTCCCGGGATCCCCGTCCAAAGCAGCGGTGGTGTCACAACTTCACCACAACCGTGGGTGGCATCACGGACAATATCCCCAAACCACACACCACCCCCCTTTCTCTCACGGGCGAGGAACGCAGCTCGAGTCCCCGGGATCCGGCCCACTGCTCGAGCCACCACCGAGCAGCAGCAGCCGGACCCAAGCAGTGGGTGAGCGCAGCGTCCCCTCCTCCACCCGCGACATCAGTCACTCATAATATTAAAATTATGCGCACAGCTGAAACAGGGTGGTCGAGTTGTTATCCCTGAAGACATCAAATGTGTGTGTAAATATATACAGTGGGTACGGAAAGTATTCAGACCCCTGGACATTGTTCACTCTTTGTTTCATTGCAGCCATTTGGTAAATTCGAAAAAGTTTATCATTTTTTTCTCATTAATGTAGACTCTCCACCCAATCTTGACAGAATAAGAAAACAGAAATGTAGAAATTTTTGCAAATTGTTTAAACATGAAAAACTGAAATATATGGTCATAAGTATTCAGACCATTTGCTCAGCCACTCATATTTAAGTCACATGCTGTCCATTTCCTTGTGATCCTCCTTAAGATGGTTCTACTCCTTCATTGGAGTCCAGCTGTATATCCATCTATATAAGACCTTACAGCTCACAGTACATGTCAGACCCAATGAGAATCATGAGGTCAAAGGAACTGCCCAGGGAGTTCAGAGACAGAATTGTGGCAAGGCACAGATTTGGCCAAAGGTTACAAAAGAATTTCTGCAATATTCAAGGTTCCTAAGAGCACAGTGGCCTCCATAAATCTTAAATTGAAGAAGTTTGGAACCACCAGAACTCTTCCTAGACCTGGCCGTCCAGCCAAACTAAGCAATCATGGGAGAAGAGCCTTGGTGAGAGAGGTAAAGGTAAGATCACTGTGGCTGAGCTCCAGAGATGCAGTAGGGAGATGGGAGAAAGTTGCACAAAGTCAACTATCTCTGCAGCCCTCCACCAGTTGGGCCTTTATGGCGCAGTGGCCGACGGAAGCCTCTCCTCAGTGCAACACATATGAAAGCCAGCATAGAGTTTGCAAAAAAAAACACACAAAGGACTCACAGACTATGAGAAATAAGATTCTGTGGTCTGATGAGACGAAGATAGAACTTATTGGTGATAATCCTAAGTGGTACGTGTGGAGAAAACCAGGCACTAATCATCACCTACCCAATACAATCCCAACAGTGAAACATGGTGGTGACAGCATAATGCTATGGAGGTGTTTTTCAGCTGCAGGGACAGGACAACTGATTGCAATTGAAGGAAAGATGAATGTAGCCACGTACAGAGATATCCTGGAAGAAAACCTCTCAAAGAGTGATCTTGACCTCAGACTTGGCCAAAGGTTCACCTTCCAACAAGACAATGACCCTAAGCACACAGCTAAAATAACAAAGGAGTGGCTTCATAACAACTCTGTGACTGTTTTTAACTCGCCCAGCCAGAGCCCTGACCTAAACCCAATTGAGCATCTCTGGAGAGACCTGAAAATGGCTGTCCACCAACATTTACCATCCAACCTAATGGAACTGGAGAGGATCTGCAAGTAAAAATGGCAGAGGATCCCCAAACCCAGGTGTGAAAAACTTGTTGCATCATTCCAAAGAAGACATGGCTGTACTAGCTCAAAAGGGTGCTTCTACTTAATACTGACAAATGGTCTGAATACTTATGACCATGTGATATTTCAGTTTTTCTTTTTTAAAAAATTGGCAAAAATTTCTACATTTCCGGGGTTTTTTTTCTGTCAAGATGGGGTGCACATGGAGTGAACATTAACGAGAAAAAAAATTAACTTTTTTTGAATTTACCAAACGGCTGCAATGAAACAAACTATGAAAAATTGATTTCCGTACCCACTGTGCGTGTTTTATATATATATATATATATATATATATATATACTGTGTATATATATATATATATATATATATATATATGTGATAAGATCATAAGTCATGTTATTTAGGAAAGTAATGAAGTAATGTAAAGTATAGAAATGCATAGATGTAGCAGTGCTGGTAGTGATATAAGGTTATAGCATAGTATTATGGTAAGATAGGTTGCCCGGCACCGACCACAAGGAAAGTGACAATTAGCAGTTGGGAATAGACCCTGGGGAGGAGTTACTGCTGAAGGAAAGAGACAGACTCCATCTTAAAGTTCAGTTGGGGAACGTCCAAAGTTGAGTGCGGACGTATGGAATGTACGGGTCCATCAGGTCATTTTGATCACATTCTTCTGGTGACTTGTGGCAGTAAGGAGTAAAAGACCAAGCATGGGTAGCGAGCAAGTACCACAAAACTTCAGAAGGTGGTTTCCCTTAGAGGCGAGACTGGCAGTGAAATCTGGGACCAAAAGTGATCCTTGAATGTAGGGTCTGTGGATGGATGCTTAGTAGCAGGCCCCAGGCAGCTTACAGGAAAGGGTCTACACAGTGGTAAATGTGAGACGAGAATGCAGTCCAGGGTAGCAGATCTGGGAAAATCGCTACTCCCTGATGCTGGGAGGATGTGGATCCGCGTGTGGACTAGAGCGACTTTCATGAATGATACTCTTGTGCTTGTGTTAAGCTGTGTTGTGGAAGATCTGGGAATAACCAAGACAGTAACATCAAAATTGAACATTGAGGATCTGTCTCTTGTGGAACTTTGTGTAAAGGAAACATCCAATAAGTTGTATGCCTGCTACATATTGTGCTTGGTCATCCACTCAAAGACTCTGCAGTAAAATCTTGTTTATGAAGACCGAATGGTCCCCTTCCTTGAACTCTATAACAACTGGTCCTGCCCAACCCATGCCAACAGCAGCATGCAGCCTACAGGTGCATACCAACCGAAGTCTTAAAGCCCACACACCCAGCCAGGACCACAACACTTTTCCTGTGAGGTGGTATCGGGGTGCTTATCGGAGGGAATACCTCGCCCGTGACTACCACCCTGCACCTCTGCATTACAAGTGGCATAGTTAAATCTTGCTTCAGGAAAACCAGCATGAAGTGAGGAAGGCTTGATACACAGAGACAACTGCGGCCATTACATGGTCAAAGATAGTACTGGGCATAGGCACTAAGATGGCGGACAATGGTACAGGTCTAAAAGAATGGAGTGAAAGCACACCAAGGTCCATGCAGTTCTCTGAAGGCTATGCCTGCAGGAAGATGAACCATGCCTGGAGATGTCGGCCTATGTTGGACAGTGAACGCCCCTGGAGCCCACACCCAGAGCCCCTGTGACGTAGACACCTCGCCTGTCACAGCAAGCTGATGCAGAATAGGTGGGAATAGGTGGGAACTATAAAAGAAATGAGCAGCTGAAGCCAGAAGAGGCTCAGCCATGGAAGAGGAGGAGCAAGGCAGAAAAATGCCTGCAACAGAGCAGGTTGGCATCATTGCTGGTGAGCGTGCAGGAGAAAATGGTGCAGAATGGCATATTCCTTGAAAGAGGTGCAGCCAGGTGGTTTGATGGAGCCATAGGTCCAGGATCCGGAGCCAGAAGTTGGCTTTATTCAGGAATATAACATGGGAGACTTGGGTCTGTGAAGGACCGCAGAATAAAGTACGGACAAAAATATTTGTGTTTCCCCCTCCCAGACAAAAAAAAAAAAATTAAAAACCCCTCCCTCTTCTGGAAGTGCTTTGTTTATGGCTTGCTGTATGTGGTCAGAAAGCCAAAGGTCAAGTTCGGTTTCAGAATGTTATGTAAAGTTTGGCTGAACCTGCAGACCCTGAATTCCACAAGTCCACTCATCTCTAATCCTGACATATCTTCTTCTTAAAAATATAAAATATAAAAGTGATGGAAAAGATGCAGTGGGAGCAGCACCTAAGGCTATGTTCACACCAAGTCCTTTTAGCAGTTTGTTTTTTCAGCAGTAACCACCTCAGGAATCTTTCCTTATTAAGTGTATTTGTACACAACTTCTTTTTCAGATGAAATCCGCCTGGAAAAGCACTGCCAGACCGATGCAAAAAAATCATCATACACAGAAATGTAAAAACAACATTGCTGTGTAAATGTTCAATATGTTGTTGCTTTGTTTAACCTCTTCTGCCTTTGGAAACCATGAAGAATTAAAAGTAGTAAAATGTTCATCAGCGCAGCGCCGGCAGCACCTTCCATAATCTTTAACAAGAACAAAATGGCGCCGACACCGCATGTCCGCAATTTATATGCCGATGGATATGTGACAGGCACCCATTGACAGAAGCCATTGTGTCTTAACCTTGAGGATGGGTTATGGTTTATAAAGTTAAAGAAAAAAAAAGTCCGCCACTCTTTTGACTTCTCCCAAGTCCCCACCCCCTCCACTCATTAACCACATCTTCTTGCTTATCATACAGCACCACAATCCTATCCAAAAGCATAACATGGTATTAGAAAGGCATTTTTGGAAAATGCAATCAGTAATCGAACAAAACCAAACATTACAGTCTTTTGGGGAAAGTGCTCGGATTACCGGGCCCGAACCGTACCGGCAAAGGCTCGTACCGAATTTGAGATTGGCAAGCCTTTAACGAACAAATTTGCACATCTTTATTCAGGTAGTCAAAATCAATAAGAAATGGCTCATTTCATAACTAAACCTGAAAACGTTTGAAAATATGTAAAAGAGTGTTACACGTCAACAGAGACACAGATTTGTAACATAAAGGTACAGAAGTAGTTATTACAGGTATTTTACTTTGATGATGTTACTTTGGGTTCTAAAAACCTGCTGACAGGTTTGCCCCTTTTACATGTGTGCGTGTGTGTTAATAATAGAAATCCCAAATCTCTAGCCTGTCCGTCTAGAGCACAGTGTGAACAATATGCTTCTGTGATAAATTACCCTCTATACTGAAAAGTAAAATCTTCTATAAACTGAGCAACTGTGAACATGTGCTTTGTTTATTAGTATAATCACTTGAAGGACAATGAATATGTAAATTTGCTAAATGCTATTACTGAGCAAAGGAAATCTAAACAGCTGAAAAGGGGACTGCTAGAGGCCTATTAGTGCACATAAAAAATGTGAAGATCCTTTATGAAGGATTCGACACTATGATTATAATTCATCATTTTGGGTTTTTTTGTGTTTTTCTATATATTTTTTTTTCAATGTTTTGTGACGTTCATTGCCATATGGAGTACTTACTGTAATTACTCAAAGTGGGGCACACGGTTTGATGAATTTGTGCAAAATGAAAAAAAATATTTTTTTATCTTTTTGTTTTTTGAGCCTTTTTGAAGCCAATACTGTAGTTACATAATCCTTTAAAATGTTGCTCGTTAGTATTCCACTGCGCAAAAGTAAAATTACACAGCTGTTGTACTCCAGTATGTTACGCAAGTAGAATTGCACAAGATATTGTCATCAGATCATTTGAGACTTTACTAAGGGCAGATTCTGAGGGATTGTTTTTACTCCAGAAAATTCGACCCTTTATCGCTCCTTCAACTTTTGGTCTACTCTCACTTCATCTAGTGTCTCTTTTCTTGACCCCTTATTATCTGGTTTTCATAATCTACAAATTTTTTCCTTACTAAATTCTCAAATGATCTGACCTCACCTACTGTATCCTCAGCCATCCCCTGTAGACTCTGAACCTTCGCGGGCAGGGACCTCCTGTACCCATCTGTGCCTTGTATTGTTCATGATAATTGTACCTGATTTTATGTACAGTATACCCTTTTCACTTGTAAAGCGTCATGGAATAAATGGCGCTATAATAAATAATAATAATAATAATGACTAAATCTTATGGTAAATACTTTCTGTTGGTTCTTCTGGATCGCGTGGCCGGCTTTATAGCTAACCTACTCCTATTCAGCAAGCTCATTTGGCTTTAGGAATAATGTTCTGTCTTGGTTCTCTTTCAGTCTCTAGCTGCTCAATCAGTATGTTAACTCCTCAATCTACTTCTCATTGCTGTTGGTGTTCCGCAAGTTCAAACCAAGGCCCCATCCTCTTTTCTCTGCTCCCATTTGACAAACTATCAATAGTTTCAGTACCAAGTCTATGCTAATGACTAGGGATGGGTTAATCTAAATTTTAAAGTTTGGGGTTTGTACTGGACACTAAAGGTTACTTTACACGCTGCGATATCGGTACCGATATCGCTAGTGAGCGTACCCGCCTCCGTCGGTTGTGCGTCACGGGCAAATCGCTGCCCTTGGCGCACAACATCGCTAACACCCGTCACACGAACTTACCTTCCCTGCGACGTCGCTCTGGCCGGCGATCCGCCTCCTTTCTAAGGGGGCGGTTCTTGCGGCGTCACAGCGACGTCACACGGCAGCCATACAATAGCAGAGGAGGGGTGGAGGTGAGCGGCCGGAACATGCCGCCCACCTCCCTCCTTCCTCATTGCTGCTAGGCGCAGCTAAGGAGATGTTCGTCGTTCCTGCGGTGTCACACATAGCGATGTGTGCTGCCGCAGGAACGACGAACAACATCATACCTGCAGCAGCAACGATATTTGGAAAAGGAGTGACGTGTCTATGAGCAACGATTTTTCATGTTTTTGCGCTCGTTGATCGTCGCTCCTTGGTGTCACACTGTTACGCTCACTGAGCAGCGGCGAGCATCTGGAGATGGACTCACTGGACTGTGCCCCGGACTCCCCTGAAAAGGCGACCAGCAGCGAACCCCTATACAGGGACTGTGCGGTGCCTCCCTAAAAGGCTTAGAAGCACGGCAGCCAGGAACCGGTGGTAGGAGTCTCTGTACGACCAGGCGTAGCTCGGGTACGACGTCCGCAGCAGGAAGAACACGGATGTGGCACCGGAGATGTTCACAGCAAGTGGCACGGAGACGTTCACTGTGGGTATGGCCGGTGACGTCGACTGCGGGTATGGCCGGTGACGTCCACTGCGGGTATGGCCGGTGACGTCCACTGCGGGTATGGCCGGAAGGTACAGACGGCACTACGGTGAGATAGAGTATTAGTAACGGGCAGGTGACACACGGATAACAGCAGTACAAAGGGGCCTGAACACTAGCAGAGCTCTAGTAGGAGCGTTGCTCGGGCGCCTGCTGCCAGGGGAGGTGAACCTAAATAGTCTTTAGGTAACAGGTGGCCTCTGAGGTCACTTCCAGATAATAAGGCACTACTGCTTTAAGAAAGGGTGCGTGGCCTCGTGCACAGCTTAGAGTTGCTTACTGCAGAATTGTGTGTGGACGGGAGACAGGAAGAGACTGCAGCAGCTCCAGGAACAGGACTCCTGATCCGGGAGTGAGCAGAGCCTGCAGAGCCATGGGACTGGTAAGAGGAAGCACGTCGCTGCTGGGGACTGGGACCGGGAGTGCACGTGGGGGCCATGCTGGGGCTGGGCAGATGTGAGGGAGAGTGCCCTCCTCGGGATCTGGCGGGACCAGGCGCTACACACACGCTTTGATGTCGCTAACGGTGCCGGATGTGCATCACTAACGACGTGACCCCGACGATATATTGTTAGCGATGTCGCAGCGTGTAAAGCACCCTTTAGGCTCGAACTCGAAAGCAAACGTTTTACAGAAGTCCATGTCTCTGTTTAGAATTCGGGTGCTGTTTGGATGCTGATCAAAGTTTGTTGAAAGGCTTTACAACATCCAATCAACAAGCTTTTCAGCCTGTGTAATATGCCTGTACACTGCTGTGAACAAAATAAAAAATAATGATGTGGGGTCCTCCCTATTTTCTAAAATCAGCACAGGTAAAGCAGACAGCTGCAGACTGCAGCACTCAGCTGTTTGCTTTACCTTGGCTGGCTATCAAAAATAGAGGGGATCCCACACTGTTTGTTTTAAATAATTTATTTAAATATATTTTAGAAAACGGTGCGGGGTCACTCCTATTATTAAAAACCAGGAAAAATAAACCATACAGCTGGGGACTGATATTATCAGGCCCTTTCCAGCCTAACAATAGCAGCCGGTAGCCCCTCCCCCTCCCCCCCCTGAAGAGGTGCATCCATTAGGTGTGGCAATTCTTGCTCTTTGTCAGGCTCTCCCTGATTGCCCTGGAGTGATGGTAATTGGGGTAATACTTTTGGGGATGATGTCAGCTATGAACTGATAGCTGTTAGCTGGAGTCAACTCCAGGGGTTAGTAATGGAAAGACATCTAACAGACACCCCCATTACTAACCCGGGAACTGTACAGTTAAAAAAAAAGAACACAAATGGGAAAATAGTTTATTTGAATAAAGACTCCCACACAAGGCCTTACCAGCCTGATAATACAAGCCTCAGCTGTCTGCTATTCCTGAGCTGGTTATCAAAAATATGGGGGAACTCTACATTTTTGTTTGTTTTGGGTTTTTTTTTTCATTTCCTATCCACATTTGTTTGCAATGCAATTGTCCTGCTCTTACACCTATTTTGCTTCCTTTTGCAGCTCCCTAAACCTTACTAATACCATTTTACAGCACCAGGTTTGGGTCCCTATTGTCTTATATGAGGTTTGGGGTTCAGTATTCAGTTTGGGTCAAGTCCGGGTGCCGAATCAAACTTTTCACAAAAATCTAGCCGAAAATGGTGAACCCGAACATCCACTGGTCCACTCATCTCTACTGATGACACCCAACTATGTGCATCTTTTTTGACAACACACTGCACTGCTGCAAAATAACCGATGTTCTATCATCTGAATCTAATATTATGTCTGAAATTGAATCTTCAAGAAATTGAATACCTTGAGTTTTTACGATCTACTAACATGCCACAGTCTGATTTCTCTATTTCATTATGTTTTACTACTCGTTATTGTGTTATAGTCATTCTTGTCTTTACTACTACTGCATCTCATTACATCTTCCTGTCCGAACACTATATATGTCTCTCTTTTATGCCAATGGTTACCAATTACCTTAAAAATTGAATTTAAAAGCATCATAATCCCCTCCAAATATTTAATTAGCTTTATTTGTATGGTGCCAGCATAATCAGCAATTCTGGCACTATACAAATAAAGATTATTGCGACCTGCTCATAGCCGCAGAGCTCACTGTTTGGCTGTTAGGGTAAGTTCACACAGTGCGTTTTCCGCGGCGTTTTTGCGCAGTTTTCGGGTGCGTTTTTGCTCAGAAAACTGCATGACTTTGCTTCCCCAGCAAAGTCTATGAGTTTTCATTTTTGCTGTCTGCACACAGCGTTTTTTTTCAGCTGCGTTTTTGTGGTGCCACAAAAACGCAGCATGTCAATTATTCCCGCGTTTTTCACTGCGCTTTTCATCCATTGAGTGCAATGGGATGTTGAAAGACGCAATGAGAAACGCAAATAGCTGCGTTTTGGTGCGTTTTGGTGCGTTTCTAAGACCAAAAACGCAGCTATAAACGCAGGAGGTGGGTAGTAAAGTGACATGTACAGGAAAAGGATTCCTTCTGTCAGTAAACACAGAAGCGTGAATCCTCCCGGTACCGTCACCGCTGCTTCCACCTCCAGTCCTGTGCATGTCAGCTGCCGTGCGGCGCCATGTCTGGGCAGGAGGTGGAAGCGGCTGCGAAAACAAAAGTTAACAGTAGAAAAAAAAAAAGTCATACTCACCTGTCTGCAGGGTCCCGGTGCCATGCCCGCTCCCATCTCCTCTCACAGTATCGCCGCTCCGGCTGTGTGCAGACGGCTGGGACACCTCCGATAGATGCAGGACCTGGCGATGGATCACCTGATGCAGTCACCTGACGCATCAGGTGGTCGTAAGTATCGCGGTGACGCGGGCGCCCGGCCGGTTTAAGCTATCAGCGGATGCGTCAGGAGACTTCATCCCTGATTACCGGTAGCTGCTGCAGCGATCGGACGGGATCAGACTCTCTCCAGGAGCTGCCGGTAAATAGGATATAAGTGAGTATTTTTTTTGTTTTTTTGCACCGATGCGTCTGCTGATTGTATAAACGGCTTTTATACAATCAGCTGATGTGTGATGTGCTTCAGCCCCTAGAACCTGACACATCATCTGATCGCTTTGCCTTCCAGCAAACCGATCAGATGATATTGGATCCGGATTGGACGGCGCGGGACCCTTGACCCAGGATTACTGCGGAGGGGGGTTCTTTATTTCAATAAAGATGGAGTCACTAATTGTGTTGTGTTTTATTTCTAATAAAAATATTTTTCTGTGTGTTGTGTTTTTTTTATCTTTACTAGAAATTCATGTTGGCCATGTCTAATATTGGCGTGACACCATGAATTTCGGGCTTAGGGCCAGCTATACAGCTAGCCCTAACCCCATTATTACCCAGCGAGCCACCCGGCATCAGGGCAGCTGGGGAAGTTGGATACAGCGCCAGAAGATGGCGTTTCTATGAAAGCGCCATTTTCTGGGGTGGCTGCGGGACTGCAATTCACAGCGGGGGTGCCCAGAAAGCATGGGCACCCTGCACTGTGGATTCCAATCCCCAGCTGCCTAGTTGTACCCGGCTGGACTCAAAAATTGGGCGAAGCTCACGTCATTTTTTTTTTTAAATTATTTCATGAAATTCATGAAATAATTTAAAAAAAAGGGCTTCCCTATATTTTTGGTTCCCAGCCGGGTACAAATAGGCAGCTGGGGTTGGGGGCAGCCTGTACCTGTCTGCTGTACCCGGCTAGCATACAAAAATATGGCGAAGCCCACGTCATTTTTTTGGGGGGGCAAAAAACTCCTGCATACAGTCCTGGATGGAGTATGCCGAGCCTTGTAGTTCTGCAGCTGCTGTCTGCTCTCCTGCATACACTATTGGATGGAGTATGCTGAGCCTTGTAGTTCTGCTCCCTCTTCCTCTCCCTCCAGCATACAGTCCTGTATGGAGCATGCTGAGCCTTGTAGTTCTGCAGCTGTCTGCTCTATTGCATACACTAGTGGAGAATGAAGAACATATTGAAGAAGGAAATGACATCAGACCTTTTTTTTTTTTTTTTTCCAACAATCTTTAATGGCATTGTTCACTGATAAAAAATGCATAAAGACGCAGTGAGCAAAAACGCAGCAAAAAATGCACCAAATCGCAGCTAAACGCGTGTGTTTTTTGCCGCGTTTTTTTGCTGCGGGTGCGTTTTTGTGCGGTTTTTGCCGCAAAAAACGCACAAAAACGGAGCGTCAAAAAAACGCAGTGTGTGAACCTAGCCTACTCTGTTAACTTAACACAGGAATTTTGCAGAAAAAAAAAAAGAGAGAATCTGGGAGGGAGCAGTGGCAGAGACTCAGTGATGGGCTGGGGAGGGTGAGTAAAGCACAGTTTGTTTGTTTGTTTGTTTATTTATTTAAATAAATGCAGTTAGGGGATAGGGATTTTCCAAACCTGGAATAACCATTTAAATCATTCTTTGCTGATGGTCATTAACCCCTTTACGACGGCCGTACGGATTAAAATGGCAGTTGAATAGGGTACTTATGCCAGATGCCGTCTTAAAACGGCTGTCAGAAAAATGTTAATAGCGCTTTCCAGCGTCGGAAAATCTCCAGGGTTTCAGCTACCAAGGGTAGCTGAGACCCTGGAGATCACGATTCGGGCCATTTTTTTTCTGGTCCCCTGTCACGTGATCATCAGTATACACCATATACTGATGATTATGTTACAGAAATTGACAGCGTCGGTAAAAATTATTTATTTCCCACCTGACATGATCAAACATGTCAGATAGTAGATAAATCTCCTCCCCGGTTCTCCTCTGATCCCCCAGTGTTGCCAAAGTGCCTCGCCGACCCCCAACTCCCTCACGATCTTCCAAGATGGCGGAGCGCACGACCAGCGCACCTGCCGCATTCATCATCCATCTTTCATTTCTGTAGCATGTGACGTCACATGCGACATAAAAGTCATCTTCAGGTCCTGCCAGGTCACCCACCATCCCTCTCCGTGATCCCCCGGTCTTCCCCAGTACCTGCTGTTGCTCCGGTCCCTGCGATCCCTCCTCCTTCTGAAAAGATTGTGGCCACATGCGCAGACAGCAGCTGTCAGCCGGCCCCTTGCAAGCAGGGACGCTTTGCTTGCTGCAGCTCATCCTGCTGTACTGTGGACCGGGAGAGCATGAGTTCAGTAATCTGCAGCCACATTCTTCACATGGAGGGCCTGCTGTTCTAGAAAATGTGGGTTACATTCTCTGACCATGTCCTTCATATTCTAGAATGAGGTTACTGCAGGTCACTCTGCACTCAGTTGGACCGGGGCAGTGTGTGTACAGTATTCTCAGATCATTGCACTCACACTGCTCACGTGGAGAGCTTGCTATTCCAGAAAATGAGGGATACGTTCTCTAAGCATGCCCTGTTATGGTCAGGAGACCACAAAAGATCTTGCAAAAATCTCCTAAAAAAGATAGAAGATAATGCACAAAAGTAGTTGGAAACTTAGCTGGCTGCAATCCACTGACTACACAAACACAACTAGAAGTAGTGGTGGAGCGTTCCTAACAAACCTAGATGCCTCGTCACTGCCGGAGAACTAACTGACCTCAAAGATGAAATGAGGAATCCTGTCCCGAAGGAAATTCAAAAGCCCCCAACATATAAGGATTGTGATGTAAGAAAAAACAACACACAGATGTTAGATATAGAATTAAGCAAAGTGAGGCCCTGCTAGGTAGATACAAAAGTATAGGATAGCTTGCTGGTTGCAGCCAGCCTGCCCTGAAAAAATGCTAACACCTGATAATCAAAAAAATTCCTTAAAAGATCACACTATCTTCCTCCCACTATATAAGAACTCTTGTGCAAATACCTTTAAATAGGAAAAGCAAATATTAACTACAAAACACAGGAGATACAAAAATATAAAAACTCCTGAACAAAACAGGGAGTATTAACTCCCTTTCTTACTAGGAACAAATCACCCTCTAAAAATAGTGCACAAAGAGCATTTATTCACTTGCAAGAAACAAAAAGGAATATTCTCAAACATTGATTTTTAAAAAAAAAGACAAAGAGTAAGCAGAAACGCCCTTCAGTGCAAATTCAGTCCCTAACCAAGCCCAGACTAAGGGAGCAAAATATTTATCAGGCATAGCTGCAGACTCAGGATGACATAGAGACAAAACCAATGCAAAAGGAACGGAAAAGCCTCTGTAGAAATAATTCCTGGAAAATCCAAAAAGGAGCAGAAAAAAGCAAAAACAGAGCCTACAGGGAAAGGCAAAAAGCCTAAAGGCTGGAGGACAAACTTCAGGGTATGTTCACATGGAGCAGAAGCAATTATCACCTGCAAAGGTTAGACAAAAACTGCGTTCCTATATCCCCCCAGGCTGGACTCCATAGGCTCCTTGAAGCAGCAATCATCTCCTACACCTGTTTGAGCGACAGATGCAGAATCAGACTCACTACCAACACTAGCTACCAGAGGGAGTCTAGAAACACTGCCGGGAACAGCACCATCTCTGATGATATTCACAACGGTGTCCCCCATATCCTGCAAGGTCCAGAGTCGTCGTGAGACCTCCAAAATGGATTACAGATGACTAGATTTTTTTTTCCTTTCAATAAATTGGTGAAAGAGGGAATGTTTTGGGAAGCGTTTCAGCAAATAATTTTTTTTTGTCGTCTTTATTTTTTGTAATACTGACTTTGTCAGTGATGTTGGGTTTCTGTTTATATGCCGTGACATCACTAACCTCTGGGCCTGATGCCAGGTGACATTACAGCTGGTATCAACCCCATATATTACCCCGTTTGCCACGGCATCAAGGCAGCGGGATGAGCTTGGTTGAAGCACCAGAATTGGCCCATCTAACGGATGCACCACTTCTGGGTGGATGCAAACTTCTATTTTTAGGCTGGGAAGGGCTAATAACCATGGACCTTCCCACCTTGAAAATACCAGACCCCAGCTGTCTGCTTTACCTTGGCTGATAATGCAATTTGGGGGGCCCAACATCTTTTTTTATTATTTATTTAAAAATAATTTAAAAAAAACATGTGGGGTGACCTCCAAATTGGAACACCAGCCAAGGTGAAGCTGACAGCTGGGGTCTGCAGGCTGCAGCTGCCTGTTTTACCCTAGCTGGATGTCAAAAATGGGGGGACCCAACGTTGTTTGTTTTTTAATTCTTTATTTATTTATTTTGCTAAATACAAGGCTAAGCACCCTTTAGTGCCACATGAAAGTCACTAAAGGGTGCCGGCTTAGAATATGCAGGAGGTAGGACATTATATATGTGTTTTATTTCTATTTATCTATCCATCCTATCTTGTTAGGCTGTGTGCCCACGATCAGGGTTTGCAGTGTTTTGGATGCAGAGTGTTTTCGTTGCGTCCAAAATGTTGCATTGGGCAGTACAAGCACAGTGGAAGGATTTTTAGAAATCCCATACCCACTGCATCTCTTTTCTCTGTAGCATAATCTAACCTGTGGCATGGCTTCCTGCACCACAGCATGTCAATTTATGCTGCGGAGACGAGAGTGTTCTTCGCAGGGAGAATAGAGCTAAAGTCCACAGCGTCCTGAACCTGGATCATATGCATGGGCAGCTGCGTTCTTCTGTTGACAACACACACATTTCTGCAGAAGGGCTGGCACTGCGTCTTTCCTTAATGGAAGAACTGGTCTGTACTACAATGTTAATGTCTTGTGAGAAACCGACTGTGAAACATGTTGCAAGCAAAGTGAAATGGTGTTTGACACATGTTACACGTAAACTAACTGCAGTATTTAACCATTTTGGACTCATCTTAATAACCCTGAACATGGAACCACAAAGTGTGAACGAGACTATGAGAAACTGGCTTGTGACCAAGAAGTGCTGCTGTGACCAAGTAACACCTCCAAACCCACTCAAACCCACATGTCTGTAGCATGCCATGGCAAGCGAAGGAACAAAGCCCTTGTCCATGACGACCTCTTACAACATGCTCCTCCATCATGCAGGAACAAACATTGTTGCTCCCTTCAGAATGTTTGGGACATCTGGAAGAATGATTGTCTGGAGAAGAAAAGGTGAGCACTGCCATGAATCCTGTATCATGCTGACAGTACAGCATCCTGAGACTGCTCATGTATTGGGGCTTTTCAACCATGGAGTTCGCTCACTCAAAATTTTGCCTAACTTCAAGGCCATGAATATTGATGAATGGAATCTAATCATCCTCTAACAGCAACTTCTCCCAATTATCCAGGAAAAATGAAAAGGTAAGCAATGCTTTTTCCAGCATAATGACAACAATGTCACAAAGCAAAGGTGATAACTAAGGGGTTTGGTGAACAAAACATTGACATTTTTGTAGCATGGTCTAAAAACCCCAAATCTCAATTCCATTAACTTGTGAATAATTATCAAAACGTGGGTGGATAAACAAAAACACAGAAATTGTGATAAACCCCAAGCCCTGAATAAACAAGAATCAGTTGCTATCAGTCAGGATTTGGCCCAAAAGCTGATGTCCAGCTGCCAGGGTGAAGGGTAGAAGTATTTAAAAATAAGCGTCAATACTAAATATTGAGTTTTTACATAAATTTGATGTATTTATCAATAAAAACTTAAAAACTTTTGAAATGCTGATATTTGTACTTCATTAACTATAGAGTCATCTGACTTAAAGGTCTAAAAACACAGAAAGCAGCAAACTGCATGAAAACCAAAATGTGTGTCAGTCTCATAACTTTTGACCATGACTGTACATTCCTGGGAATTTTAGTAATATTTCTTAACTACTTACTAATTACTATAAACTCAACAAAATGTAAATGTCATATGATTAATTTAGATGTTTCCTAGAATGTAATACACTTTCTACCAAATTGTTCCCTTTTTATTGGGATTAAGAATCATTACCATACATGGAAATTCTGCTCATATATCCACCTTCTGAGCTACTTTCTATTAATGACAAAACTTCAATATTTAACAATAAAAAAAGAACTCCAAACAATGATTCAACATTAACTGCAATGTGTTCATGTAAAATGGTTATTCTTCAGATTCTTTATTTCATATCTTCTGTAAAATTTGGTGTTTGTACTAAACATGGACTTTATAAAAAATCAGTGTCAGAGTTTGGGTGCTTTACGTATGCAAACCACTCAATCGGCATCGGTATGCTTGGGTATGCCCAATGGGAACCACATGTAGTCTCTGAATGGCTCTCACAGGGTGTAAAAACAACAATTTCGGATGCAGTGTGTACAAAAAAAACCCAGCCCTCCTTCCACCTGAAATACTCTGTTTATGGTTGGCTGTATGTGGGTGGAGAGCCAAACTTTACAATCATTGACTTCCAAGGGGCTCGGGCTCCGGGATCAAGTTCAGGTCTGGGTCCCAAACTGAACTTTATCTAAATTCTGGTACAACCCGGAGATCCTGAATTTCAATGAGTCCTACCTCTACAGTAGTACCTACCTCTTCAGTACCCAACAGAGGCCATTAAACCGTGTGATGGAGCAGTTCAGTTTGGCTGTTGGAGCTACAATGTTCAGCATAAATGACTACACCTACTTTTTAAAGATTTAAATCAATATCTGATTGAACACAATAGGATTTTCCAAAATATTGACAAGACTGCGTTTCATGGAAAAAAACTTTTTAACCCAAAACATAAAAGTAAGGTTAATATTAATTCACAAAAACTTCAGTTTTAGTCAAATAACGTGATACAAAAATGAATATACCCCACATCAAAAACTACTACACCCAGTATTTTGTATGACCTCCATGATTATTAAGGATAGCATCAAGTCTTCTAGGCACGGAATGAACAAGTTGGTGGCATATTGCAACATATATCTTTTTCCATTGTTTAAGAACAACCTCTTTTAGAGCCTGGATGATGGATGGAGAGTGATGCTCAAGTTGTCGCTTTCGAATTTTCCATAGATGTTTGATTGGGTTCATATCAAGAGACACACTTGGCCATTGAATCACTTTCTCCCTGCTCTTTTTCAGAAATAAAACAGATGTCTTTTAGATCATTGTCATGTTGGAAAAGTGTATGTCTGCCAAGGGCAAGGAGTAAAGATAGCATCTAGAGCAATACATCTGTGTGAATTCATGATACAACAATGAAATGTAGTTCTCTAACACTAGCAGTACTCATGCACCCCCACATAAGAAACACTGTCACCACAATGTTTCACTGAAGGTAAAATGTATTTTTCCAAATTAATTTTTCTAATGCATGATGGCTGCCATAATATATATGATGGAGGCATTGTCCTTATGTGAGGCTGAATGTGTGCTGCTTGAGTTGAGGAGGCATATATCATTGATGTTACCAAGAGGTCACACATATACAACTCTATATTGAAAGGGAATATGCTATCTTCACCCCATGCCCTTGGTAGACATGCTGTCATGGTTTGACACCGGGGCTTGATCCATTGACTTCTGGGCATGTTGTTGGTTTCTCTCTGTTAGACCACAGCCTGTTTTATCTGTCCAAGTGCTGATTGTTCTTTTGTCTTTCCTTTTTTTATGTCTGGCTTCCATTTAAGGGTTTGGTTTTTTTTTGCTTGCCCAATCACATCTTGGGAGGAGCACATGTTGATTGCTGGCTATATTCCAGGATAGATGGATGTTTGGAGTCTCATCTCTTACGTTAAGGATTTCATTCTGCATAATCTTTTGCGCTGTTCCCTGCAGTTTGTTTGTGAGCTTCCCTTCCCATCATCCTTCCCTTTCTGTTATGTTTGTGATTCAGAGGGTTTCAATATATTTCATAAATCTTTTGAGTTTCTTCTGTTTTTCTCTGTCTTCTCTGTATGACTGTGTTTACACATTCTTAGCCCTATGTCTCCCTCTGCCTGTGTGCACTTAATTTATGTGTATTGTTTTTTGGTGTTACACTATATTTATAGTTGAGAGTGCAGTTAAGGTCACTCAGGGTCAGCCTTAGTTGAGTTGGGGTGCCATTGCATTATTTTAGGGTGCCAGCCTCTGCGGTCAGATTTACAGCTTCTTCTAGTCTGACTAGGGACCTGTTGATTACAGGTATTACATCTCTCCTACTTTTGTTTATCCCCGAGTGAGTGGTAGGGCTAATTGTAACACGTGCACTTTTTCAACATGACAATGATCCAAAACACACATCTATTGTATTTCTGAAGAAGAACAGGGTGAAAGTGATTCAGTGGCCAAGTGTTTTCTGATCTGGACCCAAATGAAACACCTATAGGGAATTCCGAAGAGACAATTGGAGCATCACTTTCCATCAAACATCAAGGCTCTAAAAGAGTTTTTTCTTGAAAAATGGAAAAAGATTGATTGAAGTTCTACAAAATCCTAGATGTAATAGTTTTTATTTGGGGGTTGTTTTCATTTTTGCAACAACTCATTTGAATAAAACTGAAGATTTTGTAATGAAAGTTATATTATTAACCCTACGTTGATGTTTTGGGTTAAAAACATGTTCTATGAAACTCAGCCTTATCAAAAATGTTTACATTATTCTTACATTCAGTGGGACATTGATTAAAATTTTATTTTTCCAAGCTGGTGTACTCATCCATGCTGAGCATTGAAGTAATAGTTGATCATTGTGTTTGCCAGGTCTCACATCTGAACTAATCTGATATTGATGATCAATGTCATACTACTAATAGTGGCAGATCACTCAGCTGTTATTGGGCTTGTGAGCTTGGGGAAGCAATGCCGAATGAAACCTTCCCCATGCCCAACAACTCAATCTCAAGGGTATCTTCATCCTGAGAATGCTAATACACATTTGTGCAAAAGATAGCCATTGACTCCCTGTTCCACAATTCAACTTATGTGTCTGTGTTTGAGGCAAGCATGAATAATGAGATTACGTGATCAGGCCTGCTACTTGGAGCCTGAATTTGTACAGAGCAAAGACTCAAACAGCACATTGGAGGAATAGGGATAGTTGAGTCATTTATTTTTATTTAGTTGTTAGTAATTGTAGAAGCCATCATACTAAGTTTGTGGGGACATCATACTCTGTGGGAGACAGTGGGGACATCTTAATGTGTGGGGAACAGTGGGGGTATTACACTGTATGAACAGCTGTTGTAGCATCATACAATGAAGACATATGTTTGACTCACCTGGTGAGGTGGATTCTCAAAGCCCAATATCTGGGTGGGCAAATGGGTCAAAGGGATGTCAGTGCAGCAGGCCTGTAAAGCATGTAGTAGACAGGTAGCTGACGTACTAGAATCTGCAGACAAACAAGAGATGTCCTAGAGACCGAAGAAAGTTTGCTGAGATACCGGAGACTGCAGTCAGGCAGGAGTTGTACTGGAGACCTTAGACAGTGATACTGTAAACTACAGGCAAGCAATAGCCATCCTAGAGACCACAGACAAGCAGCTGAGATAATGGAAACTACGGGCAAGTACTGAGCAGGTCAAAGTGCACAGAGAAACTAAGGGGTACTTTGCACACTACAACATCGCAAGCCGATGGTAGCGATGCCAAGCGCGATAGTCCCCGCCCCGGTCGCAGCTGCGATATCTTGTGATAGCTGCTGTAGCAAACATTATTGCTACAGTAGCTTCACACGCACTTACCTGCCCTGCGACGTCGCTCTGGCCGGCGACCCGCCTCCTTCCTAAGGGAGCGGGTCGTGCGGCATCACAGCGACGTCACACGGCAGGCGGCCAATAGAAGCAGGGGGCGGAGATGAGCGGGACGTAAACATCCCGCCCTCCTCTTTCGTTCCTCATTGCAGCCGGGACGCAGGTAGGCGATGTTCCTCGCTCCTGCGGCTTCACACACTGTGATGTGTGTTGCCGCAGGAACGAGGAACAACATTGTAACATCAGTCCTTCCGAAATTATGGAAATGACTGACGCTACACCTATCATACGATTTTGACGCTTTTGCGCTCGTTAATCGTAGTAAAATCGATTCACATACTCCGATGTCAACAGCGACGCCGGATGTGCGTCACTTTCGATTTGACCCCACCGACATCGCATCTGCGATGTCGTAGTGTGCAAAGGGCCCCTAAGAGTCTTAGGAACACTGAAGTCTTAATACCAAGACACAGGTGATTGTCTTGGTAGGCCTTTTATAGTGTTAGGTGGAAGATCACATGGGAGCACGCTGGGCTTCTTGCAAATCCTGACATGGAGCACAAGATAGTTAAAAGGGCAAAGACTAGACCCAGGATAGGTGTAGAACAACATCATAATATGGGGTCAGTAAATTGGTGGATTAATGTGCAGGGTATCATGATCATACAAGATCCATACATACCCATACAAATAACACTGAGACAGACTACAGAATATAGGTTGGAAAGAATTGGCCATTTGTTTATTATTAAGGGTTACCAAATAACAGGTATATAAACCATAACCAAACATTACCATAATAAACCAAAACCAAATTCAAGGAGCTAATTACCATAATCCACCCAGAGCCTCTGGGCGATTTTTTCCCCTCTAATATAAACAAATGACAAAACAAAACAAAAGAACATAAAAATGGGGGCGGGAGGGCGGGGCAACTTCTTCTTTGATCTCCAGCTGTGACTGGCACAGCTGACCAAAAACCCACTCTTTTATAGGGAAAAACCTTCCCGCACAAAATTTGAATCACCAATGAATAACCACCAGACACCCGCGCGGTGTGATAATTGGCCAGAGCCACACACCCGCGTTACTAGGCAGAAAATTACCTCATAACCTCACTCAATATTATAAACATCCACGCAGTGCTCCGATTGGCCACAGGCCACACACCCGTGTTACTAGGTAGAAAATACCTCAGGACCTGTATGATCATGTTAATCCCCCAGCTAGTTGCTATGGGATTTTTCATGATCATACAAGATCCATACATACCCATACAAATAACACTGAGACAGACTACAGAGTATAGGTTGGAAAGAATTGGCCATTTGTTTATTATTAAGGGTTACCAAATAACAGGTATATAAACCATAACCAAACATTACCATAATAAACCAAAACCAAATTCAAGGAGCTAATTACCATAATCCACCCAGAGCCTCTGGGCGATTTTTTCCACACGGACACTAATGCATCATTAGTGTCCCCCCACCCGGCTACCCAGCCAATTCTCCACCATACTCTGTAGGCCCAGGTTGAAAATATCGATCCCAATATCAGATAAATGCACCCCATCTGCCCTATAGATGCCTTGCTCAAAACCTTCCAAGTCAATATGCCTAAAGGACGACTCCCCAATAGAAATTAAAAATTTTGCCAAAACCCTATTAATTCGCTTTCTAATCTTCTCCATAAATGAAAATTGGGATCCACACCAAACCAATCTGGGGATAATTTCAGAAAACACCAACGCTGCTGTAGGAAAAATATTTTTAACCAAAATAATGTCTCTCTTCACTCGAGCAAGAAAATCAAGAGTTCTCATTCTTCCCACATCATTACCTCCTACATGAATGATTAATAAATCAGGAGTTGGGTAATACGCAATATACCTTCTCAGCATAGCTATAAGATGCTCCCATTTCATGCCCCGGCTGCTAAGCCAAAAAACATTAACCTGCTCAAGTTCGAAATTAAGATTTTCAGTATAAGTCCGAGCAGCAGCGCGTTTCTGGGCCCAGTAAATAAACGAGTGGCCAATGATCCATACAGTCAGTGGCTCTGTAAATAAAAATAATTAATTAAGCAATAGCTGAGGCCTTACATACAGTTTATACCGTCCAGATGTCCACCTCCCCAACTTCATAATTTTCCCCTTATTTAATCCCAAGCTGGCTGCCACCGTGGCAGCCCCAATTCTAAAGGAATGTGACGATATTTTTAAATCCTTCTTTCCCATAAATGACAAGCAACTTTTTAACATTGCGTTGAACTGAAATTTCGTCGCTGGGTCACCAGAGCTATGAATAAATAATGCTCCCGACACCGGAGGGCGGACACTCAGCCAATGCCGAAGGTTAGCAATCGGACATACGAGTGAATCAGGAATGCATGAAAGCTTAATCAAATGACCCTTCTTGAATTGATCGGTTTTAGAGCTACTAACAGAAATAAAACAATGAGATCTAAAAACCTTCACGTCCTCAACTAATAACCCGTTAACCGCTTTTTTACTATGAGCCACTAATTCCGAAATCCGCAGTGCAGCGAAAAAAGCAATAACAAAAGCGGCACGAAACAACAAAGTCTCAAAAGCATCCCTACAAACCGACTCCAATGCAAACCA
The DNA here is from genome assembly GCF_048569485.1 of Anomaloglossus baeobatrachus. Taxonomy (NCBI): domain Eukaryota; kingdom Metazoa; phylum Chordata; class Amphibia; order Anura; family Aromobatidae; genus Anomaloglossus; species Anomaloglossus baeobatrachus. Next base: position 122,704,430 of record NC_134357.1, read on the forward strand.
CAGCTCTTCTAACAACTCCATCGAGATAGGCCGTCTATTATCACTTTGAACCGATCCCTTCTTGAGCCCTTTAAAAACTGCCTCACAGAAAAAAACGAAAACAGCGACTGAAAACCCCAGATTTTTAGAAAAAATGAAATACCCGACACCGCTTTATGCAAAGCCGAAAAGCTGCTCCCTCCCATTAGCTCAGAGTGTATGTAAGTCCAAACATAAGACAACTCACCCCTGTAACTATCCCAACCTCTAGCATCACAAAACTGCTTCCATTTATTCCATGCCGCAGCATAAGCTGCCCATGTATTTGGAGCAAGAGAATTCTTTATAAAACCTGAGATTAAATCCCTAGAATCTGAAAATAGTGCTCTGGACAAGCCACTTCTACCTGTCCTTTCTCTTCTCCTTTTCTCAGCCCGGACAACCGCTGTAAAAAAGATAGAGAAGAAAACCCAGTCCGCTCTTGAGTCAATACTGCCTTCAACCAAATGTTAGATCTCAAACATTGAAAAACAATTTGCCTCAGCACCCTGGCTGACCAAAGACATTTGGATGACAGCGTATTCACTGCAAAAACCAAACCTTTACTGCTAGAACAAAGACATATCCTCTTGTTAGCAAGAACTTCACCCCAAAGAGATACGACTACAAAAACTGCAAATAGCTCTAAAGCCAGCTTTTTCTTAGTCAAACCGACAGCTAGCCATTCCTTTGGCCAAGCAGCAGCAGACCAAGTAGTACCTAAAGAAACTAAAAACCCTTGAGAAGCATCTGCAAAAATTCGAAGACCCAACTCATCAGAGGAACAAAACTGCTCCTGCATGCAGCTAATCCCATTGAACTCGCCCAAAAATCTCTTCCAAACTAACAGGTCTTCCCTCATTTCCGCAGATACCCGAATATGTGCCATAGGAGAACTTACGCCCTTAATACTGTGATATAGCCTGCGGCAAAACACCCTACCCATGGGAATAATACGAAGTGCAAAATTAAGCGATCCTAACAGTGACTGTAATTCTCTAAGTGTGACCTTTTTCTTTGACCCGATATTATCAATTGAATCTCGCAGCTGCCTCAACTTGTCATCTGGCAATCTGCACTCAAACAAAGCAGAATCAATTGTAATACCCAAAAAATCCAGCTGCTGGCAGGGGGATACAGTTTTTTCGCCGGCCACAGGAATCCCAAAATGATTCATAAATGTCAAAAACTTCTGCAACAGCTCAAAACACAATTCAGAATTCCTGTGGCCCACAAACAAAAAATCATCCAGGTAGTGCAGGATCCCGCCAGCCGGCACAGCATCCTGCACTACCCAATGTAAAAATGATGAAAAGCTTTCAAAATAAAAACAGGATAATGCAAACCCCATTGGCAGACACTTGTCAAAGAAAAAATCCCCTTTAAAGTAAAACCTCAACGAATTGAAACCAGATGGATGCACCGGTAATAATCGGAACGCCGATTTTATGTCGGACTTTGCCAGGAGAGCTCCCCGACCAAACCGTCGCAAGAGCTCCACTGCCATATCAAACGATGCATACCGTACAGATGCATCCCTGGCATCAACTTCGTCGTTCAGCGACCCTCCCTGTGGAAAAGACAAATGGTGTATAACCCTAAAACTGCCAGCCTCCTTCTTCGGCACTATTCCCAAGGGTGAGATTCGAAAATTAAAAAATGGAGGAGAAGAAAATGGGCCCGCTAGTCTGTCCATAAGCAATTCTTTTGCAATGTGCTCAGAGACAGCCTGAATATGCGGCCTAATAGAAGGTAAATTCCTAACCACTACACAACCCTGACCCAAAAAAGGCGGTACAAAAAACCCATGCTCAAAGCCATTAGTTATTATGCTGGCTTTCAGCTTGTCTGGGTACCGTTCTAGCCACGGGAGCATTTTTCCCAACTTCACCGGAGTCTGTGCTTTTGAGAAAAAGCTCCCGTGGATTATTTGACTGCTGACCTGCTGTTACACTACGCTTAAAACACCTCACCATGGGATGTGAACCTCCACAATTAGAGCACTCATGCTTAAACCTGCAGTTGTTCAGCCACTTACAGGCTGATTCATTAAAAGCAAAGCAGACTCCTTTCTTCAACTGCAGATTAAGAGCCTGCTTTGCCACTGTGTTCCTCTGCGGTAACATAAGATTTAACCATAATCCTACATCCTTTTCCCCCCACTTCATATTAGCATGGACTGCCATTTTTTGTCTAAATGACTCGTCATAGACGAGCCATGCAATTCCCCCGAAATTCCGGTAGGCTTCCAATATCGCATCAATATGCTGGAACAGCCCACTGCAATCTCCAGGGAACCGCTCACCCAACACAGAAGCATAGATTGCGAACGCCTGCAGCCAATTGTGAAAGGACTTGTACGTCTTTTTCTTATCATTGTCCAACTCACCCCTGGCCTCAGACCCCGCAATCCGTGCAGGCAACAGTGAAAATACATCTACGTATTCTTTATTCCAAATCTTCTCCTTTACAGCTCCAGTCAAATGGAACCCCAAAGGAGAAGATTGACATGTCAGTGCTTCCTTGTAACAGGTTTGCGGAATACCCTGCACAAGCTCTTGTGAATCTATATGCAACACTGGCTGGGGGGTAGCTAACCGAGCACCAGTCTGCATAAATTCTGAACAAATACTGTAAATGAAGTCCCTAACATTATCTACACTAGCTGTGTGTGAAAAAGGGGAATGTGAAAATGAGGTCTCACCATTCCTGTAGTCCCGAATCTCTCTCCTGGTGCTGGCATCCGATGGCTGGGAGGCAGCGACCGATGATACCTGAGCGGCAGGCCCAGGAACCACGCAGGCCTCGCCGCTGTCGCTCGCGGAATCCTCAGAGGTCCAGGCCTGTACCGCCGCCGCTGCACTGGAGCTCTTTTGCAGCAGCGACGGCATGCTACGGCCCGCGACAACCTCTTCTCCAGGACCATGGACAGCGGCAGCCCGACCCACGAACTCCGTCACCGCCGTCGCTTCTGGATGACGCGACCTCCGGACATCACGTGCTGCCGCCGCGAAGTCGCGCGAGACCGATGACACCGCTCGCGTGGATCTCGCGCGACCGCTGCTTCCGCTTCCTCCGCTTCTTCCGGATCTCCTCACAGGCTCTTGTCTCCTCGATGCCGCCGCTGCCTTCTTTCGGACTTCCGCAGGCGCCGCTCCAGCCTTGCCGCTCCTGGACCTCCTCTCCGACCCCGGTGGTGAGTACACCTCCTTCCTTTTCCTCGACCTCCGAGCCACGCCGACACCTTCTTCCATCGCCACGACCGGGACCGCTGCCACCGACACTTCTCCCCTCTTCTGCTGCTCCGATTCTTCAACTCCGCCTTCTCCCAGACAGGCACGCATCCACTGGACTCCGTCTTCCTCGCCGGCTCTCTGGATCAGCTGCTGAAGTAAAACCTCCATGGCAACTTCTTTGATCTCCAGCTGTGACTGGCACAGCTGACCAAAAACCCACTCTTTTATAGGGAAAAACCTTCCCGCACAAAATTTGAATCACCAATGAATAACCACCAGACACCCGCGCGGTGTGATAATTGGCCAGAGCCACACACCCGCGTTACTAGGCAGAAAATTACCTCATAACCTCACTCAATATTATAAACATCCACGCAGTGCTCCGATTGGCCACAGGCCACACACCCGTGTTACTAGGTAGAAAATACCTCAGGACCTGTATGATCATGTTAATCCCCCAGCTAGTTGCTATGGGATTTTTCATTCTGTGTATGGGTTACTGTAGGAGCATTATGCTGTTGGGGCTATGAGGGAGTTTTACTGTGTTTGTGGGCACATTATACTGTGGGTGGCACTATGGGGTCAGCATACTGTTTGTATGCAAGTACTGCAGTGGAATACTGTGTGGAAATCACTGTGGAGGTATCATACTGTGTGTGGAGAACATTTTTTAGGGCATCATATATTATAGGGGCCACAAAAGGGGCATCATACTTGGTGAGAACACTAAGGGGGCTTCAGTAAGGGCATAATTATGTGCATTAATACTAAGAGGAACACCACAATACTGAATATTTTTGGGAGGGAGGTCGAATAAAGATGTTTGCTATGGGGCCAAATGTTTTCTATGTATGCCCTTTTTGACAGGTAACCTATCTTGATGAAAGGTCATTAATATTATAGCACTGAAAACCCCCTCATGGCAGCCCTGGATGTCTTCATTGTACTGGCATGACATCCTCTTAACATGTTGCTTGGTGGCCAGTTGAGTGCCAGAGGGGACACCACAACTCTGTCTACCACATAGATGCAGCAATGGCATCTAAAGGGACGAATTGCCACAACTGGAGCAAATAAAAGCAGTTACATGCGGATATTACCTGCATAACATAGCCAGAACCTGCCACGTATGAAGCAAGCCTAGTTCCACTGGCAGCTAAAAACATACTCTGTGTGAATATGACCCCACTCACTACGCCACCACCGCCTCACCACCGACCGACCAACACCCCACCTACTTTCTCCTCTCCAAAATCCTATAGAATGTAAGACTGCAAGGGCAGGGTCCTCTTCCCTCCGTACAAGTTTGTCTATTGTAACTTGTATATGTATTCTGTAAGTAACCCCGTCTCATGTAGATCACCATCAATGGTGCTCTATAAATAAATATTATTAATAATAATAATAATAATAATAACAATAATATGAATTTATTTACAAGGATTTGTGGGAAGGGGTTAAACAAACTCAGTATTAGTTCAAAATTGTTGTGTGTTTACATAAGATTCCTATGCAACATTTAGGCATAAGAAACCATTCAGCATGACAAATTTTTCATAATAAGGGACATCTGGAAAATACTTAAGATCCTTATAGAAAAAGAACAAGATGTATTATTAGAAAGCTACACAGCAGCACTGCTAAAATTCTGATACTCTGCTGCCCCATAGTGGACACCAAAGGAATTGGCACAATGTTCATTATCTAGTCTACATTCCCATATATCCAGCTTACATATTTTACAGTTTTAATCCTGACTCCATTGTAAATTAGCCTTCATTTCAACTGCTTTGTTTTCACTGTGAACGTCATTATTTCTAAAGAATTTTACTGTTCTCTTTATTCTTCCAGCAACTCGGCAATTAATCATAGATTCCTTATTATCACCATACTATAGTCAGACTATTTGCTCTTAATAATGAGCAAACAGTTCTGTGGTGGATCGACTTTGAGTCAAATTTCCTCAAATTCGCAGGTCATCTTCAAACACCTTGAATCCTGATTCGTAAGGATTGCAAAGAAAAAAAAAATGGCAAACAGCATTTCACACAATGCTAAAAACCTAGAGAGCGGGCTAAGGACGTCAGCTGCTTCCTTCTCCATAGTGCCTTACAGTCCAGTGCGGACAATCAGAGAGGTTATCACAGCCACTAGAAAAGTTGAGGTCAGAAGAAAGAGCGGCATTTTAGGATTTTACAGAGTACGGATTGGGAGGTCAGCACTCATACCACAGAAAGACAGATAAAGGCTGGACGTGCAGAGTCAATTTTCCTGTGAATTGATTGAGCTGTGCATACTGCGGTAACAGCACTTTAATAACACAATTTTTATAATTTTTCTCACGCTGCATACAAGCAGGAGGTCATTTTAACAACTCTCTAGTTCGATTTTGCTACCAAACAAAAATCCTGAAACCAAGGCTTGTGTGTCACAAGTTAGTAAGTGTGCTTCTTTGCTTGCCAGCAAATCTCAATAATCCAGAACTTTAAGTACAACTGTATAACTCAAATGTGCATGTTATAAAAATAAAATTTGTACACTTCTTTGTTGTAATCATCCAAAATTAGACCAGTACACATCATGTAAACACCACTGTTCATTACCACCAGCTACCATCCATTTTTCACTAACCATATAGATTGACGTATTTAGGACATTTATGAGGCCTCATTCAGATATCTAATTTTTCCATGAATAGACAAATTTTTTAAATCACAAAAAGACAGATTTTTTAAATCACAGTTTGATCAGTGTGTCACTAGTGATTCCTTAGGCCTCGGTTCCACGTGCGCATAGCTTCCAATGGGAGAGCATCAGAAGCGATAATGCAAATGACCCTCTGCTGCGAGCGTGAACCAAGGGTCAAGTGATCTTACGATCGGATCACAGCTGTGGAGAAGAGGGAGAGAACACTTTCTCCCCATCTCCTCCGCTGCCTGTCTCTGCCTATGTTGTCAGATGAGATGTGAGTGCAGTGTGATGTTTCACACGCACCCATAGACTTGTAAGGGTGAGACTCGCTGCCAAACGCGATATGGCCTTATATGGAGAAAAAAAGTTTCTACACCTTCTACTTTCTGACAATCCGTGAAAATCGGACCACACTCAGATGTCATCCTAGTGAGGTCGATTTTTTTCAAGGACACATAAATTTGCTTTACTGATTGTGATCCAACCCTTAGACCAAAATTGGGCAGGTCTCAGTGATTTTCCATGAAACATTTGTATTATCGTGAAAAATCACGGACATGTGAATGAGCCCCAAAAACTATCACAGGTACGAATGCTATGAGTGAAAATAGATGGCACTTGTACAAGAATATCAGACTTCTAAATGAGGACTTAAGGCTGCTTTACACGCTACGACATCTCTAGCAATTACTAGCGATGTCGAGCGCGAAAGCACCCGCCCCCATCGTACATGCGATATCGTGTGATCGCTGCCGTAGTGAACATTATCGCTATGGTAGCGTCATTCGCACATACCTGCTCTGCGACGCCGCTGTGACCGGCGAACCGCCTCCTTTCTAAGAGGCCGGTTCGTTCAGCGTCACAGCGACATCACAGCAGCGTCACCGAACCGCCGTCCAATAGAAGCGGAGGGGCGGAGATGAGCGGGACGTAACATCCCGCCCACCTCCTTCCTTCCTCATTGCGACCGGCCGCAGGTAAGTTGAGGTTCCTCGTTCCTGCGGTGTCACACATAGCGATGTGTGCTGCCGCAGGAGCGACAAACTATTTCGTACACCGAGCAGCAGCGATATTCAAGAATAGGGGGGCATGTCACTGATGAGCGATTTTGACCGTTTTTGCGATGATTCAAAATCGCACATAGGTGTCACACGCAACAACATCGCTAAAGTGACCGGATGTGCATCACAAATTCCGTGACCCCAACGAGATCGCTTGAGCGATGTCGCAGCGTGTAAAGCTGCCTTAAGCCTATGTTTGCACTAAAGAGCTTTAAAGAGATTCAATACAGTCCTAGAAGACCTCAGAGTGTTGTACACATATTTTCAGGGCATTCAGTGGTTTGTAGTATTGCAAAAAAAAAAAAAAGAAAAATCCATTTGCACTGAATAAATCTGACATGATTTATTCACTGCAAATATTTGGGGTTTTTTTTCAGAAAATTTGAGAAAGCTAGCAAATTTGAATTAAAAATTATCTTATTTATATTCACTATAGCTTATCCTGTCAGGCTTCCCTTATGTAGTGCCGGCACATATAGTGTGATATCCATAAGGTCAAGCAAATGAGTATTTTCTAACTGGGAATTTAGGATGTGGCAGTGGATGTAGCAGAAATAGGATTAAAACATCGAGCTTCCACAGCGATGAGCTTATCTGTGCAGGTTCAGCTAAGACTGCAAGTGGACCTTGTCATTGGTTTCTTGTTTACCCTGCCACTGCAGTGAAAATGTAATAATACAGTTAGGTCCAGAAATATTTGGACAGTGACACAATTTTCGCGAGTTGGGCTCTGCATGCCACCACATTGGATTTGAAATGAAACCTCTACAACAGAATTCAAGTGCAGATTGTAACGTTTAATTTGAAGGTTTGAACAAAAATATCTGATAGAAATTGTAGGAATTGTACACATTTCTTTACAAACACTCCACATTTTAGGAGGTCAAAAGTAATTGGACAAATAAACCAAACCCAAACAAAATATTTTTAATTTCAATATTTTGTTGCGAATCCTTTGGAGGCAATCACTGCCTTAAGTCTGGAACCCATGGACATCACCAAACGCTGGGTTTCCTCCTTCTTAATGCTTTGCCAGGCCTTTACAGCCGCAGCCTTCAGGTCTTGCTTGTTTGTGGGTCTTTCCGTCTTAAGTCTGGATTTGAGCAAGTGAAATGCATGCTCAATTGGGTTAAGATCTGGTGATTGACTTGGCCATTACAGAATGTTCCACTTTTTTGCACTCATGAACTCCTGGGTAGCTTTGGCTGTATGCTTGGGGTCATTGTCCATCTGTACTATGAAGCGCCGTCCGATCAACTTTGCGGCATTTGGCTGAATCTGGGCTGAAAGTATATCCCGGTACACTTCAGAATTCATCCGGCTACTCTTGTCTGCTGTTATGTCATCAATAAACACAAGTGACCCAGTGCCATTGAAAGCCATGCATGCCCATGCCATCACGTTGCCTCCACCATTTTTTACAGAGGATGTGGTGTGCCTTGGATCATGTGCCGTTCTCTTTCTTCTCCAAACTTTTTTCTTCCCATCATTCTGGTACAGGTTGATCTTTGTCTCATCTGTCCATAGAATACTTTTCCAGAACTGAGCTGGCTTCATGAGGTGTTTTTCAGCAAATTTAACTCTGGCCTGTCTATTTTTGGAATTGATGAATGGTTTGCATCTAGATGTGAACCCTTTGTATTTACTTTCATGGAGTCTTCTCTTTACTGTTGACTTAGAGACAGATACACCTACTTCACTGAGAGTGTTCTGGACTTCAGTTGATGTTGTGAACGGGTTCTTCTTCACCAAAGAAAGTATGCGGCGATCATCCATCACTGTTGTCATCCGTGGACGCCCAGGCCTTTTTGAGTTCCCAAGCTCACCAGTCAATTCCTTTTTTCTCAGAATGTACCCGACTGTTGATTTTGCTACTCCAAGCATGTCTGCTATCTCTCTGATGGATTTTTCTTTTTTCAGCCTCAGGATGTTCTGCTTCACCTCAATTGAGAGTTCCTTAGACTGCATGTTGTCTGGTCACAGCAACAGCTTCCAAATGCAAAACCACAAAACCTGTAATCAACCCCAGACCTTTTAACTACTTCATTGATTACAGGTTAACGAGGGAGACGCCTTCAGAGTTAATTGCAGCCCTTAGAGTCCCTTGTCCAATTACTTTTGGTCCCTTTAAAAAGAGGAGGCTATGCATTACAGAGCTATGATTCCTAAACCCTTTCTCCGATTTGGATGTGAAAACTCTCATATTACAGCTGGGAGTGTGCACTTTCAGCCCATATTATATATATAATTGTATTTCTGAACATGTTTTTGTAAACAGCTAAAATAACAAAACTTGTGTCACTGTCCAAATATTTCTGGACCTAACTGTACATATAGCCAGGTAAATGAATCAGCCAAAAGGAAGAATGAACAGTACAGAAGACACTGTCCATGCATACTGAAGCAAAAAGGCTGAGTATTGAGAGGATTTTTCTTAATATGATGAAGGATTGTACGGACGGCGGGCCATGGGACCTCCACACTCCTTTGTCAGTGAGAGTCAGTGTGTTTATGACTTCGGGCGGTGTGTGCAACACTTACTGTTTTCTTCGGGTTGGTGTCCATCACTCCGCAGCCGGTCCCTGTTGTAGATACAGTGGACAAACACTTGACATCAGAGTACTTTTGACAAACCACCTTGAACAGTTTATTCTTTCCACACTATGACTGACAGACATGGCCTCAATCTTCATAGTTCTGTGGTTACTGTATTTTGGGGTACTCTCACTCGAGCTATCCCCACTATCTTGCATCTCTGTCTCCATTTCCCCATGCTTCTTTTCACTGCTGTCCGCCTCTAAGCCCCGATGGCTGTGTAGTTGCATGACTTCCCTGAGCTCAACGGGGTGAACTGTAGGGTCTGGATGTAAAAGAGGTTACCTCAGGATTCTCTGACTGGCTCCTGTCTTTGTGCCACGTCTTTTCTCCTTGCACCCTTCTGCAGAACTCCCCTAACAAGGCCCATCTCTCTAACCAACCCACTGGGCATCTGTCACTCCTCCCTTATCTTATCTAACATGTAATCTGCCAATGCTCTTGCCTGAGAGTTAGGTGGCGTCGGTCACTACACGATCCCGGCTTTGCTACATCAGGAACCTGCACTTCACTAGCAGCAGTTATTTTTTCAAATACATTAACAGCAAACTTAGTATCTAAAACACATTATCTTCATAATACAGACAAATAGCCTAAAACAGTAAGGGGAAATGGGGGGCGCGACAACCTCCTACAATGACATTCCATTTAATTTTTCTAAAAGCAGCTATTTATCCCTATGTTTATCCAAAGATACAATGCTTACAGTTTTTGATCACTGTAGATACCAATAATGCAAACCAAGACTGTCACCAACCAAAATAACCTACAAATAATATATATGCATCCACCATATTGAAAAAAAATCACAAAAGCAACAATACAACACTGTCTGCATGACAAGATATGATTAATGATGCCAAATAATTCTGGACCAAGTCAAAATAAAATTTAAGAGAGTCACAAACTGATAATTAAGTAAATTTAATCTACAATTAATATAAATCACAGTCCTAACTTGCTCTAGTAATTCATCACAATATTCTTTAAGGGGTTTTCCCCACTAAAAAAGTTCATTTTAATCAATAGATCTTGTACTAATAATAAGGTCCACAATTGAACGTATTAAAAAAATATTCCTGTACTGAGATAATCTTATATATGGGCCCCTGCTATGTACTGTGTAATGGCTGTGTCTGACCGTACAGGGACATGATCTGATCTTACCACATCTCTTGGGCTGAGAAAGTGAAAAAGTAAAAAGACCTCAAAGGACAGGATTGCAAATAATTATTTTTGTGAGATGAAATGTTTTACCTTACAAAAAGAATCATCTGCGATGCTGTGCTCTAATGTCTCTATACTCTTTCTTGCTTCCTCCCCAGCCCAGGAGATGTGGTATGAGCAGATCATGTCACTGTATGGTCAGACACGGCCATTACACAGTACAAAGCAGGGAAACATATATAAGATTATAATCTTAAAAATATCTGGACTGTCTTCTTCATCAGTATAACAATGTGAGGAGAAATCTGTATCAACGTTTTCTGGAAGCGCAATATATTTTGGAACAGGTATGTCTTCACTATGGGCAACTGGTCTAATAGCTGAAGGGATACTCGGGTATTGCAAATATTGCTTGTTTTTCTTATTGAAACCTTTTACATTAACAAGGCAGAAATAGCAGTCTTCTAAATGATTGCTTGGTTCTCTCCAAACCATAGGAACTCCAAACTGAAGTTTAGCATTCTTTCCTTGAGACCATGATCTCAAGCTCTCAATACAGGTTGTGTACACTTTGTAAGGAGCCCAATGCTTGTCTTGGTCTCCAAGCTTTACTTTGAAGTATGCAAAATACACCCTCCGAACAAAGTCAGTAATGTTGCGCCTCTGAATCTTCACAGTAAAGTTTCCACAGATGTAACAAAAAATATTTGGATCATTTAAGCACTGTCTTCTGCGAGATGTAGAGGCCATTGTTAGATCAGCAAAACATCCTGCAGAGAAATACAAGATGAAAGTTGTTAGCTACCTGAGTTGTTCATTGAATTTCTGCCCCCCCCCCCCCACATCTTAGGTATTGATTCACAAACAAAAACAGAAAAACAGCAGGATAAAAACAATTAATATCAAAATTCATTGAAAATTTCAATAAATAAAACAGTACCTGCACATGACTGTTGTGTACGTTGAAAACTGTTTGTTTACTTTCTTATCATAACAAATGGGAATTATGCATGTTCAAAGAAAACAAAGATATTCTCACATTTATTGGGAGACTAAAGGAAAACTAAAGTTACCTTAGTGTACCGTATAAACCGGCACTTTTGATACACTACTTATATTTTTCATGGAATTCATTAAAATGGGATATATACCTATAGCACAAAAACGTGATATGATAGAGAAATTATAAGATCAGCTTTGAATTCAGCACCCTCAAATTAATCTAAAACTGTTCTTAAAGTCCATGCCCGAAATTATTATTATTTTTTTTGTGTAGACCAGTGTTATCTCACCACTGGAACATTTATTTAAACACATCCGATTGGGGAACTTATTATTATTCAAAAATCTATGGACATGAAAATTAACTTTATTTGTGGGAATTTTCTTTAAACATGTATAATCCAAATAGTGGTTTTCAGATGTAGAACAGAACTCCCATCACCAATACATGTTATAGACATGGCAGTTAACCAAGCTTATGGGTACAGCATCATATTCATCATATGAGCATCACTACCACATCACAACTATTGCTCTCTTTTTTTTAAATTAGATCATTTTTATTGTAAAACAAAGACATTTTACATTCTTCATTGTAAGGTAAATATTTACAGAATAAAGACAAAAGTCAGAAGATAAAATGTTAGTCAAATATAGTCACCATGAATACGTAACACCCTCCCATACAGAATCTCCTGCAAACTGAAAATCCAGAGAAATCTGATCCACCATATCTTTCAACCAATCGGAGAGCATCATTATTGACATACTCACCTTCAGACGGAGGACATCATTATCGCTATTCTAAGTAATATGCTGGTTGGCAACCCTGAAGTGTTCACCCAAGGACCCCATATTTTCTAAAACTTATGTAACAAGTTTCATTTGTTATTGACACCCATCTCTAACCAAATTATATTATTGATCTTGCGTCCCAATTCGCCGATACTTGGAGGCTGCACATCTAACCACTGGAATGCCAGTAGCTTACGAGCCTGGTGTAGTACACATTGAATAGCCAGGGACATAAGAGCCTGCGGATCCTTTCTATCCTCAAGGAGTCCCAGCACCCATGACTATTTCTTGTGCAGATGTATCACATCTGGAATTTTGCTACATTTAAGGATATTAATCTATTGTTTTCATTGCCTAAAATGTGTTACATAGCATTTAAAATTCTACACTATGGTCCCTAGCAGCAGACTACAAGCTGTCACTGTCACTTTGTCAGCAGATTCCTGCAGTTTCTTCTGGTTAAGGATCATCTCAAAAGTCAAACCACAAATCGCAAGGAAAAGAACAATTAACTTTAAATCTTTATGGCAATGACAGATTGTAAGCTACAGACAAAGGAATCTCTTTTTGCTGCTTTAACAAATTGTGAGGTTGCATACAGTCACGTTTATCTGGCGATTTTCAAGAAAATGACATTTTGAGCTTGGTGTTAGCATTTTTAGGTTATTTACTGTTCTGTAAAGTCACCAAAGTCGATGGCCTGGCACCTGACACTGGAAGAATGGGCAACACAATGGCTCATTTTGTTACAAGGTATTAACAAATATTCCAAAATGTCTTTTCAGTAAACAAATTAAAGGTTTCCATACTAGATGGCTCGACTTAATAAGTATTAAAAGGGTATTTAGTAAGTGATAAACAATTGGATGTGACGAAACCTCCGCCAGAACCATTCACTATAGCATAGCCACAATGCGGCTGATGGCTGGCATTGCCCCTGTGCATCTGACTTTAGAACCAAAAAAATACTTTTTATCTCTCTTGCTACTTTTAAAAATTGGAGATAAAATGGTGTGATTTAAAATTGCTCAAAACACATAAAAAATCAGGTACAAGGCATGAATGCCATATTTATGAGGGTGATGCAAATTAAATCAGAATTATTATGACCCATTAGCTTAATCAATCAGCCCCATTGTATTAAAATGTTTACACTGTAATCATCTACAAAATGTACAGGGAGCAGGTTTTTGTGAAATCACCTGCAGGTCTGTCCTTCTGATCTGCCGTGTGGCTACCTGGCTTCAACAAAATTCAGTGGAACTAGGTTCATCCATACAGCACCTCACAATGACAAACGTATAGACACTGACAACCCCCTGTGCACTGGTAAATATTGCATATGAATGCAGAGCAGTTAAAAATGCTACTAACTATCTGATATGGAGTTAATTCCACAATGAAGTTTATTTCGCCAGCCTTGGGCTTTCAATTATAGGGGCACAGCCGACACTGTTTTGGTCACTGGTCTGTGCATAGTTAGAGGCAGCTGTAACTTCGCCCCCGGCACTGACTGTCAGCCGGCTCTGTACTGATGCAATGCTGAGCCAGCTGTGAGCGCTGGGGGAGTGGTTACAGCTGACGCTCACTATACACAGAGTGGTGACTGAAACTCACCAGTTTGCCCCTATGACTGAAAGCCAGAGGCTGCCTAGAGGAATAAAGTTAATTTCCTCTCAGCAGCCAGGCTCTTAGTGCAATGGTGATATGGCATCAGATTGCTCATAACATTCAAATTAACCCCATATCTGCAGGTTAATTGGGCTTTTTTTTACATGACAGGTTCCCTTTAAGCCTACACTGTAAATTAACACTAATACAGATAATATACAAAAAATTAACAAGGATCTGAAAAATTCCTCTCCACATCTCCTCCTTTTATTAGATCCTATTTTATCTCATATAACAATAATTACTGAGAAATGTCTAAAGAAATCTGTGTTTCTCAGCAGACCTATGGAGGATGGTAATTATACCCAAATATAAAGATGTTATTCCAATCTTGGCCATGAATCACCAACAACAATAGCTTTTAGGTCACAGGATCGGGGTTAGGTAAACAGCTGAGTGGAGCTGCACTACACTGTTTGCTTAACTTTCATAGAAAGGGAGTTACAGAAAACCAGCAAAGCAGAGCAATCTACACTGGTGTAACTGGTGAATTGCGGAAACAGCGTAGCTCGCTGTGGATGGGTGTGGAGTTTGTTTTTAGATATTTACTGTATATTAAAATCAATAATTAGAGCTTTATGTTAAGCTTAATGTGTAAAAGCTTGATGCATTGGATATCACGTGGTATGGAAAGCCAGATATGTGGATATACATGCTATACTACTACTACTACTACGACTACTGCAACCTCCTGCTCTCTGGCCTCCCTTCCAACACTCTTGCACCCCTCCAATCTATCCTAAACTCTGCGGCCCGCTTAATCCACCTCTCCCCTCGCTACTCTCCAGCCTGGCCACTCTGCCAATCCCTTCACTGGCTTCCCATCGCCCAACGACTCCAGTTCAAAACATTAACCATGACATACAAAGCCATACACAACCTGTCTCCTCCCTACATCTGTGACCTAGTCTCCCGGTACCTACCTGCACACAACCTCAGATCCTCACGAGATCTCCTTCTCTGCTCCTCTCTTATCTTCTCTTCCCACAATCGCGTACAAGATTTCTCCCGTGCATCCCCCATACTCTGGAACGCTCTACCTCAGCACATCAGACTCTCCACTACCGTGGAAAGCTTCAAGAGGAACCTCAAGACCCACCTCTTCCAACAAGCCTACAACCTACAATAGCCCTCAGTCCAGTACACCACTGCGCAACCAGCTCTGTCCTCACCTATTGTACCCTCACCCATTCCCTGTAGACTATGAGCCCTCGCGGGCAGGGTCCTCTCTCCTCCTATACCAGTCTGTCTTGTACTGTTAATGATTGTTGTACGTATACCCTCTCTCACTTGTAAAGCGCCAAGGAATAAATGGCGCTATAATAATAAATAATAATAATATCATCTTTCCTGTGCTTTTATTTCATATTGTATTTATTTGGATTTTTTTATTAATAAAGTGATTTTGAATAAGTATAATGTTTCTTAAAGAATTTTATGTCAATTTCATTATATTTATTGGTGATTGGATTATGTACAAATTTGAGTATCACCAGGTTGGATGCCATGAGTATAACTGGTTGATAAGGACATGTTCCTATTGAAGCAAGACATGAAGCAATGATCATCTTCCCAATCCAGTGATATTTTGCAATTACTTCTGGAACAGTTAGAAAGGTTCGGGTTTCTGTGAGCTTGATGTTGTGAATATATGTAGAGCGTAATAAGTGGGATTATTTATGAATGTCTTTGAAGGTCATCTATTTTTTCTCCTCCTCACTATCCTGAGTGTGACTGTTAGGCTGAGGCCACACGAGGCACTAGTGCGATCCTCGCATGACACTCGGCTCACGCTGGCAGCACAGCAGAGCAGAGTGTCATGCTAGTGTCCCTGCGACTGAGGTCCGACTGTGCGAGCGGACCTCAGCTACGGGGGGAGACCGGCTCTGTGGAGGGGTGGAGGGATTTATACCCTCTCTCCTCTGTTGATGGCTATTGCCATTCTCGCTCTGCACTCGCGATACGCCGGTGTACCACGAGTGCAGTGCAATTTTTCTCTCGCCCCATACACTTGAATGGGTGCGAGAGAAAGAGTCTCACATTACAATTGCAGCAGGCTGTGATTGTTTTCTCGGTCCGATTAGGGTTGAGAAAATAATCGCTCATGTGCGCTGACACCCAGGCTAATATTGGTCCGAGTGGAATGCGATGTTTTATCACACTCCACTCGCACCGTTTTTCTTGCCGTGTGTCTTAGACCTAAGATAACCAACTGCAGCAGAAACCTCCCTACTGTGTCCTATGTGTGAATGGAAAAAAATATTATGAATCCTCCAGTTGCCTAGAAGTGATTTCCGACGGTCATCAGCCGAGGATGTAGCTGATTGGCATGAGATTAACCCTACAAATCTGATTGCGGATCATCCAAGAAATGTGGCAAAATTAATAGCAAGGGAAACTATATTTCTTGATTTAGGGTCCCTTTAAGCACTTAATGCACATTTTAAGAGGCTCTTGGGTATTTTTTAGCCCTAAAATCCACTTTATTTTGTCTAGCCCCAGTCTACAGTATTTAAGTCTCTTTTCCTAGTACTTGGCAACGTTATATTTAGCTTGAAATGATAGAATCTGTGCCTCCCGGCGATCTGACTCCTTGGAGAGAGCTCAGATAGAAATGGTTTGTTATGGTCTGTACGCTATGAACTTAAAATAGATAAGTATACATTCCTAAAGGTAGGAATGGTTCGTAAAGTGCTTCTATAAAAAATGTGATTGCCTAATCATTTCTTAGGATGCCATTTAAGGGAATGTGAATATTTAAACAATCACTTTACTTTATCCATTATATATTCCATTATGTTCATTTATCTGCAGTTGGCTTGCCACGGAACGCTTGCAAATAGGACAACTTTGTTCTCTATGCGGAATATTTTATGTGCATGAGGAGACGGGTCATAAGACATTATATTAAGAAGTATAATGAAGTAAACAATTTTAAGAAATGGCTAGAAAGTAAAATTACTATGCTACAAAATATTATTATCACTGGTGGTTGCAATTTTGATGAGATAGATGTTGATGATACCGTAGATTATATAGTCATTCAGCTAATAGCAGTTCAGTTATTATGCTGAAATCTGTGTAATATACTCAGTATTGTACAGGGCTGCTCACCATTATTGGCTCCCCTCATTTTTTTCATAGACTATACAATATCTTCAGAAATAAATGTAAATGTACTAAAGTTATATCCTCAGGATTTTTTAATTAGTGGTCCACAATAATACAATGATAAAACATTGCAATTTCAAAGAAGAAACAGAATAAACAGCTTGTGCAATAATAACCCCCCCCCCTCCCAATTAATGCTTGGTTGCACACACTTTGGCATTGATGACAACCTCCAAATGTTTCTTTTATATATATATATATATATATATATATATATATATATATATATATATATATATATATATATATATATATCCCTCTGTAAGCTTCTTGCACTTCTCAGCTGGTATTTTCTCCCACTCTTCCTTTGCAGTTTGATCAAGGTCTTGACTTTTGGTTTTTTTTTCCCAATTGCAGATTTCAGCTCACCCCAAAAATTTTCAATGGTATTAAGATCAGGACTCATTGCTGACCATTTTAAAACAGTTCATTTGTTTTATTTTTTAACCATTCCTGTGTACTTTTGAATGTGTGATTTGGGTCATTGTCTTGCTGAAGGACCACTGATCCAATACTTAAACCAGGTTTTCTTACACTGGGTACGACATTTCGCTCTAAAAACTCTTGATAATTTCTCTGATTTCATGATTCCTGGGATACAGTCAAGGAATCTAGTATCAAAAGCAGCAAAGCAGCCCCACAGCATTATGGGTCCTCCACCATGCTTAACTGTTGGTAAGGTGTTCTTTTCTTTATAGTCTTCATTCCAACATCTGTAAACATATTTGTAACGCCTGCCTGGATCCACAGACTCAGACAGGCTGTAATAGACAGGCTAGAGGGAAGCCACTCACCAAACAGGACCGCTAGAACCCTGAAACCCTCTAATCCCTCTACAGGGATTTGGAATTACACAGGGCCCAAGGTGATCGCTACCTGTGGAAGGCTGCAGTCCGAGTAGAGTAGTAGTCAGGCAGGGTCGAACCGGGAAATGCAAAACAGGGACAGAATCGGCAGGCAAGGACATAATCAGAAAACAAAGCAGAGGTCAAATTCGGATTGGGCAGCAAGGTACATAAACAGCAGCCAGGAGGATAGACCAGAAACAAGCGGAAGTCAGAACACCAGAATCACTAAACAAAACAGGGAGGGGCAAGAAGCAGGGGTACAGAACTATCTCTGGCAGTGGTCAGTAGAAAGGAGGGTAAATAAGAAGGGTGTGGTGTCTTCCCATTGGTTGTAGCTGAATGATGGTAATTTCAGCTGGAAGACACACGCCACCTACAGTGGTACTGCAGATCCCAAGGAAACTGAACCTAGTGGATGAGCAGAGACTGCACCTACCAGCATCGCTGGCATCAACTCCTCTCCCATTACCAGCACTATCCACAGCAGGAACACGGCATCGCTTGGTGATCGAAGTAGAAGTCGCTGGTGCGGACTCCGGCGGGGACGTAACAATACTGTTGTTTTGCATTGCCAAAAAGATCTATTTTTGTTTCATGTGTCCACAGAACATTTTCCCAGATGGATTGTTGTTTGTCAAGGTACTCTTTGACAAAGATAACTCATTCCTTTTTATGTCTTTTTTTTCAGCAATGTATCTTCTTTGGCCTTCGCCCATAAAGCTCTGCTTGGTTTGGAGTGCAGTGTATGGTACTTGTTGAAGCCATGATGACCCCAGACTGTTCCAGGTTGGCCTACAGGTCTTTGGATGTTTAACGTGGTGTTTTTTATACCATTCACAACAACTTTCAAATACATCTCTTGTCAATTGTTCTCTGTCTCCCACATCCAGGGAGGTTCTTGACGGTTCCATGATTGGAAAATATTTTAATAACATTGTGCACTGTTAGAACTCGGATACCAAGCTCTTTGGAGATGGCCTTATACCTTTTGGAAGTCTTGTGTTTGCTAATAATAGCAGTTCTGATGTCCTCAGACAGCTCCTTCATCATCACCATAGTGACAAAGGAACACAGCCTACCATGTGGCTTTCTAAAACACGGACGTTATTTTTCATTGGCTAATTCATATCACATGGGCACCGACAATTTATCACAGGTAATTCTATTTTGTGATTTACCACAGGCAAAGCAAAAGGTGTTTCCATTTTAATTTAATGTAAACGAGCCAATACCAGTGTCACGGCAGCTTTAGATTTTCTAGTTTTCCATCCCAATGATTTTTTTTTTATTTTAATCGTTGCGTATTATTGCTCTTTGTATTTATCACGAGTGCTCTACACAAAAAAGCAGTCTCACTTAATTCATTTGTTTCAGGAGATATTCCACATTATATACTTAAACTTCTAGGGTGTCAATGACGATGAGCAGGATTGTAACATTAGGGATAAATGCATTCTACATCTGCATGACGTCTTCAAGAATTACTTTTTTAAATACAAATCTTAAAGTAGTTGTCTTACACAAGTTATAAACAGAGGTTTTTCTAGTGAGACAACTCCTTCGTAGATTTGTGTACTTCCGTATCAGTCCCATAATGTTATACAAAGTTATCTAAACTTCGTAAAAAGTGTTTTGTAACCTACTTTTAAAACTAATTTTAGGGCGTTTTGAGTTAATTGATCGGGTGAGTTGCAATAAAGCTGCTGAAATGACAGTTCCACTTCTCCACTTCTCTCACTCCCCCGCTCCCCCACCCCCTCGCTCTTCCTCTACCTCCCCCTCATTGTCTGTTTCTCCCTCTTTCTCTCCTTAATCTTTTCCCTATCCCTCCGCCTCTCCCACTGCTGGATTCATAACATTTGTATCCTTATATCTTATTCTCATATACACTGTGTGTAGAATTATTAGGCAAATGAGTATTTTGATCACATGATACTTTTTATACATGTTGTCCTACTCCAAGCTGTATAGGCTTGAGAGCCAACTACCAATTAAGTAAATCAGGTGATGTGCATCTCTGTAATGAGGAGGGGTGTGGTGTAATGACATCAACACCCTATATAAGGTGTGCTTAATTATTAGGCAACTTCCTTTCCTTTGACAAAATGGGTCAGAAGAGAAAGATTTGATGGGTTCTGAAAAGTCCAAAATTGTGAGATGTCTTGCAGAGGGATGCAGCAGTCTTGAAATTGCCAAACGTTTGAAGCGTGATCACTGAACAATCAAGCATTTCATGGTAAATAGCCAACAGGATCGCAAGAGGCATGTTGGGCAAAGTAGGCGCAAAATAACTGCCAATAAATTGAGGAAAATCAAGCCCATGGCCAGGTTCTCCACCTCTATTTTCAGATAGGGAATCACCATGATAGGAATTTTCTGTCTATGAGGCATTGCAGTTGCTGTTCTGACTATTTGGTCACAATGCTGCTTGAATGATAGAATGTCTGTCTCAATGTATACCTATTTATAAGATGCTTATATCTCTGATTCATTATCTGTATTGTTATACATTTTGAACTATCTATGGTGATTCTGGTACAATATTTATCTTTGAGAGGACTTATTCTGGATTGGGTCTCATTATTATTGTCCTTGTGGTTTTTTAATATGTCTGCACTGTGTTGTATTTTGTATGTGTGTTTTTAAACTTTTTGATACACAAATAAAAATTGTATTATAATCTAATTCTGGAGTGAGTGCCTTTTGGTCAAGCGCTTTTCTTGTGATTGATATAGTTGGTTTTGCTTGATAGGTGCACCCCCCCCCCTATTACTGATAAATTTACCGTATAAACTGGCTGTGCACTTCTAATTGTTTTTTCTTATATTTCAGAGATGCAACGTTACTGGAGTATCAAAAAGCACAAGGTGTGCCATACTCAGGGACATGGCCAAGGTAAGGAAGGCTGAAAAACAACCAGTTTTGAACAAGAAACAAGAAACATAAGAAAAAACGTCAAGACTGGGCCAAGAAATATCTTAAGAGTGATTTTTCAAAAGTTTTATGGACTGATGAAATGAGAGTGACTCTTGATGGGCCAGATGGATGGGCCAGAGGCTGGATCAGTAAAGGGCAGAGAGCTCCACTCCGACGCAGACGCCAGCAAGGTGGAGGTGGGGTACTGGTATGGGCTGGTATCATCAAAGATGAACTTGTGGGACCTTTTCGGGTTGAAGATGGAGTGAAGCTCAACTCCCAGACCTACTGCCAGTTTCTGGAAGACAACATCATCAAGCAGTGGTACAGGAAGAAGTCGGTATCGTTCAAGAAAAACATGATTTTCATGCAGGACAATGCTCCATTACATGTATCCAACTACTCCACAGCGTGGCTAGCCAGTAAAAGTCTAAAAGATGAAAAAAATAAAGACATGGCACCCTTGTTCACCTGATCTGAACCCCATAGAGAACCTGTGGTCCCTCATAAAATGTGAGATCTACAGGGAGGGAAAACAGTACACCTCTCGGAACAGTGTCTGGGAGGCTGTGGGGGCTGCTGCACGCAATGTTGATCGTAAACAGAACAAGCAACTGACAGAATCTATGGATGGTAGGCTGTTGAATGTCATCATAAAGAAAGGTGGCTATATTGGTCACTAATTTTTTGGGGTTTTGTTTTTGCATGTCAGAAATGTTTATTTCTAAATTGTGTGCAGTTATATTGGTTTACCTGGTGAAAATAAACAAGTGAGATGGGAATATATTTGTTTTTTTCCTAAGATAGCCAAATCTAAAAAAAAAAAAAACACTCCAACTTCCAAAAATATTAAGCTTTGATATTTATGAGTCTTTTGGGTTGATTGAGAACATAGTTATTGATCACTAATAAAAAAAATCCTCTGAAATACAACTTGCCTAATAATTCTGCACACGGTGTATGTCTGATAGATGCAGGCCCTCGATGTGTGTAAAATTAGAATATCAATTTAAAGGGGTTTTCCCAGAAACAAATTTAATTTTAATTAATAGATCTTGGAATAAAAATAAGTTCCATAATTGGATGTGATAGAAAATGTTCCTGAGCTGAGATAATCTTATCTATGTGTCCCTGCTATGTACTGTGTAATGGACGTGTCTGACCAAACAGGGACATGGTCTGATCATAACACTGCTCCTGGGCCGGGAAGGATGTAAAAGAGTATACAGGTAGGACCACGTGGGATTACAAATTATTCTTTCTTTGAGGTAAAACATTGCTTAGAAACAGAAAAGAGGAAAAAATACTTATCAGACACTTCAGCTGGAAATCCAGATCTTGAGTAAGGATCCTGTGCAATCCGAAACGTGTCTTCTGCTGTTTTTAATATCTGTCCTATGTCATTTTACCCAAGGTTTTGAAATAAAGATTTTGTTTCTTAAATTTTTTGTGGGATTGTTGGACTTTTTCTCCTTATCAATTCGGACATTGCTTAAAAACAGGAAGGGAAAGGTTTTAATCACAGAAAGAATCAGCTGTGATCCCGTGCTGTCCTGTCTGTATATCCTCCTTTGCTTCCTCTCCGACCCAGGAGATGTGGTATGATCAGTAGAGATGAGCGAACCGGTCCCGGTTCGGCTCGAGGTCGGTTCGCCGAACGGAGCTCCCGTTCGAGTTCGGTTCGTTGAACGTTCGACGAACCGAACTCGAACTGCATAGGAAACAATGGCAGGCAATCACAAACACATAAAAACACCTAGAAAACACCCTCAAAGGTGTCCAAAAGGTGACAAACAACTCACAACACAACACAAACACATGGGAAAGTGACAAGGACATATACTCATGCGAAAACAAAAGAGCTGGACAAGGAAAAAGAGGACGAAACACAGATATAGGCATGGCATGCCCTTCTAAAATCATGTAAAACACCGCAAGGTGACTCCAAGCGGAGTCTCCCTTTTTTCCAAAAATTGGGCCACACAGACACCCCTTCAGTGGCAGCACTTGTGCCCCAGTTGTACACTTCACAGGTAGATTTGCATCAAGCACATTCAAAAATACGCCATACTTAACCGTCCCCAGGATGACACCGGGATAGGTAGCAAAGTCTTTGCTGAACCATGACTTGTTCATCTTGGCTTCTTTTAAAAACAATGTAAGCAAGGGTTACTCCAAGTGGAGTCTCCCTTTTTTCCAAAAATTGGGCCCCACACACACCCACCCCTTCAGTGGCAGCAGTTGTGCCCCAGTTGTACACTTCACAGGTAGATTTGCATCAAGCACATTCAAAAATACGCCATACTTAACCGTTTCCAGGATGACCCCGGGTTAGGTAGCAAAGTCTTTCCTGATCCCAGATCTGTTCATCTAGGATCATTTTTAAAAACACAGCAAGCAAGGGTTACTCCAAGCGGAGTCTCCCTTTTTTCCAAAAATTGGGCCCCACACACACCCACCCCTTCAGTGGCAGCAGTTGTGCCACAGTTGTACACTTCACAGCTAGATTTGCATCAAGCACATTCAAAAATACGCTATTTTTAACCGTCCCCAGGATGACACCGGGGTAGGTAGCAAAGTCTTTCCTGATCCCAGCTCTGTTCATCTTGGTTCCTTTTAAAAAACACAGCAAGCTAGGTTTACTCCAAGCGGAGTCTCCCTTTTTTCCAAAAATTGGGCCCCACACACACCCACCCCTTCAGTGGCAGCAGTTGTGCCCCAGTTGTACACTTCACAGCTAGATTTGCATCAAGCACATTCAAAAATACGCTATTCTTAACCGTCCCCAGGATGACACCGGGGTAGGTAGCAAAGTCTTTCCTGATCGCAGCTCTGTTCATCTTGGCTCCTTTTAAAAAACACAGCAAGCAAGGGTGACTCCAAGCGGAGTCTCCCTTTTTTCCAAAAATTGGGCCCCACACACACCCACCCCTTCAGTGGCAGCAGTTGTGCCACAGTTGTACACTTCACAGCTAGATTTGCATCAAGCACATTCAAAAATACGCCATACTTAACCGTCCCCAGGATGACACCGGGGTAGGTAGCAAAGTCTTTCCTGATCCCAGCTCTGTTCATCTTGGCTCCTTTTAAAAAACACAGCAAGCAAGGGTGACTCCAAGCGGAGTCTCCCTTTTTTCCAAAAATTGGGCCCCACACACACCCACCCCTTCAGTGGCAGCAGTTGTGCCCTAGTTGTACACTTCACAGCTAGATTTGCATCAAGCACATTCAAAAATACGCCATACTTAACCGTCCCCAGGATGACACCGGGGTAGGTAGCAAAGTCTTTCCTGATCCCAGCTCTGTTCATCTTGGCTCCTTTTAAAAAACACAGCAAGCAAGGGTGACTCCAAGCGGAGTCTCCCTTTTTTCCAAAAATTGGGCCCCACACACACCCACCCCTTCAGTGGCAGCAGTTGTGCCCCAGTTGTACACTTCACAGCTAGATTTGCATCAAGCACATTCAAAAATACGCTATTCTTAACCGTCCCCAGGATGACACCGGGGTAGGTAGCAAAGTCTTTCCTGATCCCAGCTCTGTTCATCTTGGCTCCTTTTAAAAAACACAGCAAGCAAGGTTTACTCCAAGCGGAGTCTCCCTTTTTTCCAAAAATTGGGCCCCACACACACCCACCCCTTTCAGTGGCAGCACTTCTGCCCTAGTTGCAAACAGGATGTTTTGATTTGCATCAAGCACATTCCAAATCCACAAGCATTTACTCTCCCCAGGATGACACAGGGGTAGTAAATTCCTTCTGGATCCATGACTTGTTCATTTTGATGAACGTCAGTCTGTCCACATTGTCACTGGACAGACGCGTGCGCTTATCTGTCAGCACACACCCAGCAGCACTGAAGACACGTTCAGAGACAACGCTGGCAGCTGGACACGACAAAATCTCCAAGGCGTAACTGGATAGCTCTGGCCATTTATCTAGATTTGAAGCCCAAAATGAGCAAGGTTCCATTTGCAAAGTCATGGCATCGATGTTCATTTGGAGATACTCCTGTATCATCCTCTCCAGCCGTTGACTATGTGTCAGACTTGTTGTCTCTGGTGGCCTTGCAAAGGAGGGTCTAAAAAAATTATGAAAAGATTCCATAAAATTGCTGTTACCAGCACAAGATACGGTCCTACTGGTACGGGTAGACTGTTGAAGATGACGAGACCGTCCCATGTTTGTCAAGTTACAACTGGGAGAATCACTCCCTGCACCTGCACGGTTGTTTGGTGGAAAAGCCGAGCTAAGATCGAGTAACAGCTTCTGCTGATAGTCCTGCATACGTGCGTCCCTTTCTATGCCTGGAATTATGTCACAAAATTTGGACTTGTACCGGGGATCTAATAGTGTGGCAAGCCAGTAGTCATCATCACTTCTAATTTTGACAATACGAGGGTCATGTTGGAGGTAGTGCAACAAGAAGGCACTCATGTGTCTTGCGCAGCCATGCGGACCAAGTCCATGCTGTGTTTGTGGCATAGAGGTGCTAACCGTTCTTTCTTCCTCTGACATCTCCCCCCAACCTCTTTCAACAGAAATTTGACCAAGGTCTCCCTCATCCGCTGAGTCTTCCATGTCCATGGACAGTTCGTCCTCCATTTCTTCATGTTGTCCTGCACCTTCCTCAACATTTAGCCTGCTACCATGCGCCCTTGTTGATCCCTGTCCCCCATGTTCCCATGCCTGCCGCGTTGGTGATGATGAACGTCTGAACCTTGGTGATGTTGTTGTCCCTTGCGCATATGAATCCTCCTGTAGTTCCTCCCCTTCCTGTTGTCCCACCCCCTGACTCCGAATAGTGTTTAGCGTGTGCTCCAGCATGTAAATGACTGGAATTGTCATGCTGATAATGGCATTGTCAGCGCTAAACATATTCGTCGCCATGTCGAAACTGTGCAGAAGGGTGCATAGGTCCTTGATCTGAGACCACTCCATCAGGGTGATCTGCCCCACCTCTGCATCTCGTTGGCCCAGGCTATACGTCATGACGTATTGCACCAGGGCTCGGCGGTGCTGCCACAGTCGCTGTAACATGTGGAGAGTTGAATTCCAGCGTGTCGCCACATCGCATTTCAGGCGATGAACCGGCAGGCCGAAAGAATTCTGGAGCGATGCAAGTCGCTCAGCTGCGGCGCTTGAACGGCGGAAGTGAGCAGACAGTTTTCGTGCCCTGTTCAGAAGGCCATCTAGGCCGGGATAGTGTGTTAAAAATTGCTGGACAACAAGGTTCAACACGTGAGCCATACAAGGCACGTGTGTCACCTTGCCCAGGCGAAGGGCCGCACCCAGGTTTGCAGCATTGTCGCACACGGCCTTACCAGGCTGCAGGTTGAGCGGAGACAACCATTTATTAAACTCGGACCGCAGAGCTGACCACAACTCCTCAGCTGTGTGACTCTTATTCCCAAGACATGTCAAGCTAAAGACCGCCTGATGCCGTTGCGCTCTGCTGCCAGCATAGTAATGAGGCGTGCGTGATTCCTGCTGCGCAGTGAGAACGCTGGTGGCCTGACCAGGCAGGCTTGGGGTGGAGGTGGAGGACCCAGATGAGGTGGAGGAGGCAGAAGCAGTGGCGGAACTTGGACAGACAGAGGATTGACACACAAGTCGTGGGGACGGCAAGACTTGTGCAGCAGACCCTTCACCATCTATCACCATAGTTACGCAGTGCCCAGTCAGCGACATGTAACGTCCCTGTCCATGCTTACTGGTCCAAGTATCGGTGGTGAAATGCACCCGTTCACACACAGAGTTTCTCAAAGAAGCGGTGATGTTGTGTGCGACATGCTGGTGGAGCGCGGGCACACCTTTCTTAGAGAAGTAGTGGCGACTAGGCATCTGGTACTGGGGCACAGCGACAGACATAAGGTCTCTAAAATCCTGTGTGTCCACCAGGCGGAAAGGCAGCATTTTGGTAGCCAAGAGCTTACAGAGGGATAGAGTCAACCTCTTAGCTTTGTCATGGGTCGCAGGAAGTGGCCTTTTATTTGACCACATCTGAGGGACAGAGATCTGGCTGCTGTGTGTAGACGGTGTTGAGTAGGGTGTCCCTGGAAAAATGCAGGTTTGTGAGGAAAGTGCAGGCGGAGACATGATGTTGCCTTCATCCAACGTTGGTGCTATCGATGTCTGAGAGAGCTGTACACACTCACTTGTTTCCCCTTCCAAACCAACTGACGACCTACCAAGCAAAGTGCCTGTTGCGGTTACAGTGGTGGAAGTTGTGCGTGGAAAAACAGGTGTGACAGCTGTCCCCACAGTCCTAGAAGATGAAGAGCGCGCGGATGCACTGGAAGGGGCAGGCGGTGGATGGTTCGCTCCGCTAGGCCGCATTGCAGCAAGGTGAGCTTCCCACTGGGACATATGATATTTATTCATGTGACGATTCATGGAAGAAGTTGTCAAACTGCTGAGGTTTTGACCTCTACTAATAGAACCATGACAAATTTTACAGATCACATAATTTGGGCAATCTTTTGCTATGTCAAAAAAGGACCAGGCTAGGCAAGGCTTAGAGGGCATGCGACCTGTTGATCCACCCCGACTAGTGCTCAGAGGTAGAGTGGTGGCTGAGGATGCAGTTGTAGACGTGCTATTAGTACTCCGACTCTGTCCAGGAAGGCGCAAGGTAACTTCGTCATCAGTTGCATCCTCCTCCACCACCTCTGTTGACCTCCTCGAGTGCCTGACTGTGGGTTGACAGTAGGTGGGATCTAGAACTTCATCATCAATTGTTGTGTTTGCACTCCCCTCCCCCTCAGACCGAGCCTCTTCTTGCCCTGACCGAATATTTAAGTTGTCATCCCAATCGGGTATCTGCGTCTCATCTTCATCAATATGTTCCTCATTGTCTATAACCACAGGTGTTACAGTTTGTGACAAAGGGTCAACATTATGCTCAGAAACTTGGTCCTCACGGCCTGAATCAGAGTCACAAAGGTTCTGGGCATCACTGCAGACCATTTCATGTTCTGTACTCACTGTAGCTTGGCAGCAGACCTCTGATTCCCAGGCTATAGTGTGACTAAACAGCTCTGCAGACTCAGCCATCTCAGTTCCACCATACTGTGCAGGGCTGATGGAGACTTCAGAGCTGGGAGAAAGCAAGTTTGATTGGGATGACAACTCAGAGGACTGGTGTTTTTTGGATGCGGTACTTGAAGTGGCTGAGAGGGCACTTGTTGGACCACTTGAGATCCATTCAAGCATTTTGCTTTTTTGGCCATCATCTAGCTTTGTTCCTGTTGTTCGTGTCAGTAAAAAAGGGAGCACATCGGATTGTCCACAGTAAGTAGTAGACATCTTACTTTTGCTGGTAGATGGTCTATCTTCAGCAGATGATAATGGAGCTTTGCCACCTTCCCCACGGACAAACCCTTTTTTTCCTTTTCCACCACGCCTCTTTCCCTTTCCACCAGCATCTGTCATTTTGCCACTCATGTTGATTGCGACAAGATTGTGCACTGAAAATGTGGTAGTAAAAATTGAGAGGTGGTGTAGATTGCAGCGGTGGTCTAGCTTTATTAACAGCAGAATAATAAAGAATAAATATCCCTGACAATGCAACTACGGCCCTTAAACTGGCAGCAAAAATTGCTAGTATAATGGATTAGTAACTATGAGTTGGAGTGTGCAATGCAGGCAGACGTGCTGCAAATGTCTTTGCACTAGTGTGACTAGACAAAAGTCCAATAGCCACGTTTAGGATGCTACTAGGTACACTGAGTGTTTGCTAGTATAATGGCTTAGTTATAATGAGTTGGAGTGTGCAATGCAGGTAGAGGTGCTGCAAATATCTGTGCACTAGTGGGACTATAGCAAAGTCCCAATAGCCACGTTTAGGATGCCACTAGGTACACTGAGTGTTTGCTAGTATAATGGCTTAGTTATGAGTTGGAGTGTGCAATGCAGGCAGACATGCTGCAAATGTCTTTGCACTAGTGTGACTAGACAAAAGTCCAATAGCCACGTTTAGGATGCCACTAGGTACACTGAGTGTTTGCTAGTATAATGGCTTAGTTATGAGTTGGAGTGTGCAATGCAGGCAGACGTGCTGCAAATGTCTTTGCACTAGTGTGACTAGACAAAAGTCCAATAGCCACGTTTAGGATGCCACTAGGTACACTGAGTGTTTGCTAGTATAATGGCTTAGTTATAATGAGTTGGAGTGTGCAATGCAGGCAGAGGTGCTGCAAATGTCTTTGCACTAGTGTGACTAGACAAAAGTCCAATAGCCACGTTTAGGATGCCACTAGGTACACTGAGTGTTTGCTAGTATAATGGCTTAGTTATAATGAGTTGGAGTGTGCAATGCAGGCAGACGTGCTGCAAATATCTTTGCACTAGTGTGACTAGACAAAAGTCCAATAGCCACGTTTGGGATGCCACTAGGTACACTGAGTGTTTGCTAGTATAATGGCTTAGTTATGAGTTGGAGTGTGCAATGCAGGCAGAGGTGCTGCAAATGTCTTTGCACTAGTGGGACTATAGCAAAGTCCAATAGCCACGTTTAGGATGCCACTAGGTACACTGAGTGTTTGCTAGTATAATGGCTTAGTTATGAGTTGGAGTGTGCAATGCAGGCAGACGTGCTGCAAATGTCTTTGCACTAGTGTGACTAGACAAAAGTCCAATAGCCACGTTTAGGATGCCACTAGGTACACTGAGTGTTTGCTAGTATAATGGCTTAGTTATAATGAGTTGGAGTGTGCAGAGGACAGGAGGGTACAGTGCCAGGGTTGTGGGGCTCTGGGTAGAGGAAAGAAAGCCTGCCTTTCTATTCCCTCCTAATGGGGAAATGCAGCGACGAAATCCCTGAACTTAGCTACACAGACGCTGTCTCTGTTTTGAGGACCTGTCACCTATGGCTCTGACCCTGCCGGTACGAGCCCTTAAAAGGACTTATAGAAAGTGCTCTCCCTATGCTGTCTAGCGCTGTGTATGGAGCGCATACAGCAGTATCGGCGATAGGACTCAGGACGGAGCTGCGCCAGTGATGTCTGACACCAAGGACGCAGAAGAGATAATGGCGTGCTGGAGGAAAATGTCCGGTTTTATAATGCAGGGACATGTGACATGGACATCCTATCACACATGCCGTTGCTTCTCTGGCTAAAAGTCCACTTAGCTGTGTGTGTGTCTGGGATTGGCTGACATGCTGGCCCTCCCCACAAGACGCGCGCGCTTAGGGAAGGAAGACAAGGAAAAAAAAAAAAAATGGCCATTATACAAACAGCAGTGATCTGAAGGCGCTGTTCACGCACACTATACACTGAAATTTCATAATAGTGTGAGCCACAGAGTGACTTACACTATTACAGCGGAAAGCCAGCTAGGAATTAGCTGTTTTTTTGCTGCTAGAACCATTATCGAACGTTTCTAGAACTATTGAGCTTTTGCAAAAAGCTCGAGTTCTAGTTCGATCTAGAACAGGCCCCAAAATCACTCGAGCCTAGAACTGGAGAACCTCGAACCTAGAACCGCGCTCAACTCTAATGATCAGACCATGTCCCTGTACAGTCAGACACGGCCATTACACAGCACATGGCAGGGACACGTTTGTAAGATTATCTCGGCATAGGAACTTTTTTTTATTTTTTATTACAGTCACTAGTGGAATTTATTTTTATTTCAAGATCTATAAGTACTTTTTTTGTGGGAAAACCCCTTTAACTTTACTTTTTGCAACAAAGGTTTGTTTAGGAAACTGGCAACCTTAACACAAACATTTATCTACCAACCTTTTGCTGAAATTTCCTTCTCCTCCATTATGTTTTATTAGAGGTAGAGGATACCACATAAGTGGATTGCATTTACAAATAGTATTAAATCATATAGACAATTCATCCAGCTCACAAATCATGAAATGTTTGGTTTTCACCTGGGGCTTGCCACCAAGTCATTCCTATGTTTTGACCCTAATGTCTCTATTAGGCCCTCTGCACACGCCAATTGCCAACAATTGCTGCAGAAAATGTTCATAATCTTGCTGGAGTCATTCCCCAGCAAAACCTATGGTGAAAGCGCACACTGCGTTTTTTTCTCAAGAACATACTTTCTGCAGAATTTTTGCAGCAGAAAGAATGTGCATGTCACTTCTTTTCCGCAGGTACCTGCGTTTTTTACCATAGAAAATTTGCGGGAAAACAGCTACAAAACCGCATCAAATCACGGTAAAGCTGCATGTGGTTTCCGGGTGCGGTTTGCTGCTTTTTTTTTACCAGAGGTGCTGTAATATTTCAGGGGGTGCGGAATTTTCTTAAGAAAATTCCATTTTCTAGTCCGCACAGGGCATTATAAAGTTTTTTGGAGGGATCATTATAAATTAGTGAACAATATACAGCGTGTGGAATAAGTATTGAACATGTCAACAATTTTCTAAGTAAATATATTTCTGAAGGTGCCATTGACATCAATTTGTCATCTGATGTAACATCTTTGTGTCGAAGAATGGGCCAATATCACACCTGAGCAATGCATGCAACTAGTTTCTTTATACAGGAGGTGTGTTGAAGCTATCATTGCCAAAAAAGGTTTTGTACAAAGTATTAAATACATTTTAGTAAGTGTGATTAATACTTTTTTCCTGTGTCATTACTCATAATAACTTAATTCATGGACATCTATGACTTGATTTCTGTGCCTGGGTGAATTGGACATGTTGTTACTGACATCTACTGAGAAATTCATGTCAATAGCACATTTAGAAATATATTTACTTTGAAAATATGGTAATGTTGTCAATATTTATTTCACCCGCTGTATTTGCTGAATAAGTATGCACTATGCTGCACTTATAATTTGATATGTAATGATCATTTTAATGTTAATCAAATAAAAGGTATTCCCTTATAACTGGTGTAGGAAATATAACAATGAATTGCAAAGACGTCCTGAGAAATTTTACTCTAATATATTACTTTGCCTCTCGCAGTTTCCTCAGGAACTAGGACTAATATTTTTAATTAAGGAGGAATAAGTTCCTATGTTACTTAATTGCATAGTGCTGTCTAAAAATGCTCATAGTGATTATTTTATAAAGTATGTAAGAGGTGTTCGCAGAGATGAGTCATAAGGCGATTTTGTGCTGCACTAAAGCCCTGCATCCGCATTGAAATTGAGACCGCACGGACATTTAATGAATGTGTGATCAATACAAGCAGTTCTAGGACTTGGATAAAAACACAAAAAAAGGAAAATGCCATCTGACAGCTGCTTAGATTCCATGCATCTTCTAGTGCTGTGATGTGTACACCAGTTCCAGCCATTAAATGTGCACACATAGATCTTCCAATATTTGACATCGGGTTCTTGTATACATTTGTTAATACTTGATTAAATAGCAATTTCCACCTTTGTGGTGATTCCAACCAAATGCATTAATCTAGAGGTGATCGAGTACCTAACTATTCGTACTCGCTATACTCATAATGAGTATTGTCTAATACTCGCGTATTCATTCCGAATAGCATGTGCAATGCAAGTCAATGGGGAAAAACTCGCAAAGTAACGAGTAACTCGAATGTTGTACTATTTGTGCGAGTAGCAAATAGTGCGGAATTCAGGTTACTCATTACATTGCGAGTATTCCCCATTGACTTGCATTGCACATGTTATTTGGAATGATTACATATTAGACCGTACTCGTTATGAGTATAGCGAGTACGAATTGTTAGGTACTCGCTCAACTCTACATTAAACACATTCTTACCACACACCCCTGATGAAGGCTATACCCCGAAACACGTGTAGGGCTCTGGTGTCGGCACAGCAGCGGTGGATCATGGCCTCAGGTATACACCTTTGATTTTTTTGGACATTGTTTTCCTATTTATTATGGTGCGCTACCTAATTTGATCTCTTGCCATGTCTACTTTGTGAGCAGCCTATTTGTTTCAGGGTAAACATTTTTTATACTTACAAGACCTCTACATCAACCTGGGAGTTTTTGATTTACATACTGTACTTTATTTATATTCTGAGATATAATGGTCATGTTTTCTGTATGCACTTTATGGATTATTTGTATACCTCATTTTGGGACACTATCCATAGTCTTTGACCTCTGCATACGTTTTTGTATACTTTTTGTATACTTTGTTTTATAACTCATATTTATTCCTTCATTCCTTTCTGCAAATATCTTGTAATTGTACTTGTTTGTAATTCGTTTTCCCTGAACAAACAATTTTTTATATCATTGTACTGTTTAATATATAGTGGCTGTATTTTGTACTTTATGGTCACTTTTTTACAATTATTGGAATAACATTCATAGGCACAGTGTGTCATTTGACAGATATTTGCATACGGATTCTATACCTTGTTTGCTGCTCCTTTTCTGCTGTGTTGTTTTTGTGGTTTTCATTACTGTCTTCTTTGCTTTTTTAATTTTATACTAATACATTTTGGATTTTATTTTTGGTATTGGCTACCAAAAATACCTGGCTACCTATTTTCCTGCTAGGACTTGTTATTGATAATTCAATAGACATTCTTCCATTTACATAATTGTAAAATATGGGTGGTGTATTATTTATCACTACTGGGTATAATTTCCTAATATCTCTCCTTTGCTGACATGAATTGGGTGTTAGTTCATAATGACTACAGTCTAATACTCGCGTATTCATTCCGAATAGCGTGTGCAATGCAAGTCAATGGGTAATACTCAATTATGCAAGTAATGAGTAACTTGAATGTCGTATTATTCGTGCGAGTAGCAAATAGTGCGGAATTCGGGTTACTTGTTACATTGCGAGTATTCCCCATTGACTTACATTGCACATGCTATTCGGAATGAATACGCAAGTATTAGACCGTTCTCGTTATGAGCATAGCAAGTACGAATAGTTAGGTACTCGCTCAACTCTACATTAAACACATACTTACAGGTTGATAAACGTCTGTCAGATTTCTTTTTAGTCATCATAACAAATTATAAAATGGTATGTCCTTTAATATTCATTCATTGTAAAGATAAATTGTTGTGTAATTGTACATGCAAGATTGTATTTTACACATGCAGGGATCTTTTCAGCTGTCTTTCATTCTGTGTTATTTCTCAATAGTGTCTCTATCGATTCAGAGAGCGCTTGTGAAGAAGTCAAATCTTCCATCTGGAGAAACTGTTGAGTTCTCACATATCTATATTAAGAAACCAGATGTATAAATGTATATTTGTTATCGGCATCAAAGATAATAACCTATTTATGGCCATACATTTTTCGAACAGACCTAAACAGATTATTTTCCTAACAGAAGTCAACATTAATGAACCAAAATATTCTACTACTGTATATAACTTGTTATATTAGGCAGTTTAAATGTGGATATGTCGCGGGCGGAGGAGGGGACGCTGCGCTCACCCACTGCTCGGGTGTCATGGCCTGGGGTGCTGCCCTGCAGCGGCAACCCAGCGCGGCCTCAGCCGAGGCGTGGGGGATGGGCACAGGGGTCGTCTCCCGCTGGACCTCCTGCACGGAGCGGTCGATCAGCACCGGTTCAGGGGAAGTCTCCATAGGTGCCTCCGGTATCTCTCTTTCAACGGCCTCGGACTTCAGCACCTTCCACGGGAGCAGCTCCGGGCGGTCACGGGCTCCGGCTGCAGGTTGGTCCGCCTGGGCGGATGAGTGGGGTACCGCTACCGGTGGTGGTGGTAGCGGGCCTAATGGTGAGACAGCAGCAGCCAACACGGGTGGCGGGGGAGGTAGCAGGGCGAGCGGGTGTAGACCGGGCCCCTTGGCCGCGATGACCGACCCACTAGGGGTACAGGGGCGTGGGTCACTTACCCTCTCTTCCAAGACTCCCTCCACCTCGCGTCTCCGTATGGCCGCCACCACCTCTGTCATGTCGGCCTCCCACTCCTCTAAGAGGAGTTGCATCCTGATCTGCAGCCGCTGTTGGAGCTGGGCGGTCCGGACCTCCACCCACGCCGCGGTTCCAGGCGCGGGGGCTACGGTGCTGCGGGACGGCAGGTACATCGCTGCGGCGGCCTCTTCCAGGAACAAAAAGATGGCCGCAGGGTCCTGGTGTCCCTGCTTTTATAGCCGCGGGCTACAGACACCATCCGTCCCCCCTTAGTCTTTTTCCGGCTCCTCCTCTATTGGTGCGGGGCTTCAGCCTTCGCGCCTCCGCTACTCGGGAAGACGCTCGAGCGGGGACTTTTCGCGCCCAAAATGGTGGCCTCTCAAAATTTTCGGCCGTACACCTCCGGCGGTCACAAGGCGCACCTCTACCAGATGGCAGAGCGGTAAGATCCTGTTCGTGACGCCAAATTGTCGCGGGCGGAGGAGGGGACGCTGCGCTCACCCACTGCTCGGGTCCGGCTGCTGCTGCCGCTGCTTGGTGGTGGCTTGAGCGGTGGGCCGGATCCCGGGGACTCGAGCGGCGCTCCTCGCCCTTTGAGTGAAAGGGGGGTGGTGTGTGGTTTGGGGATATTGTCCGTGACGCCACCCATGGTTGTGGTGAGGTTGTGACACCACCACTGCTCTGGACGGGGATCCCGGGAGCGATGACAGGGAGCAGCTTGGATGTTGGTTCTCCCCTCCGTGGGTAGGGGGGTTGGTTGGTTGTCCCGGGGCTCGAGTGGGGGTTAGGGATGACAGGCGGGTTGCGGGGCCTGGTGAGGTGCAGGGTCGCGGGGTCAGCGCTGTGCCGCATGGCACGGTGGTACTCACTCAGCCAGTAATTTACACGGAGTCTCTGGTCAAACAAACGGCTGGATGGACGGGTCCCACAGACGGCTGCGGTTGTTCTCCTCCCGGTAGGTTGATGGTGACTGCCTTTCCCTGCACCTGTGTTGTGTTTATGGTTCCAATGGCTTCCCTCCGGTAACCTGCTCCCCAGCTTGGATGGATGCTGAGGGAGCCCCTTTTGCCCGCAGGCTCTGGCCCTGGGAATTGTAGCCTTGGCGGTGACTGTGTTTCCCTTTACGGTGTGAGCTGTTGCCTTCAATCGGGTCTTGACTGCTGGGAAACCCCGGAGGTTCCCTTCGCTAATGGATTTGACCAGTTTTACGGCGACTCCTAGCCTGGTCGGGGTCCGTAGCCCCTGCCGGATGGTGCTGGCTTCTCTTCACTCCCCAATCTGGTACCGGCGGGCCACCGCCCATCCCTGGTCCTTACGGTTCACTCCAATCAGCCTCTCCTGCAGATGGTCACCACCGTCCGCCAACCTTGCTGTATGTGCCCGGGCCACGCACCCGGACACGGTCAGTCTCCTCTACTACCACTTCCCTAACTCAACTCCAACTCGAAACTGAACCCTTTTCCCGCCCCCAGGACTGTGAACTCCTCGATGGGCGGGGCCAACTGCCTGGCCCACCCCCTGGTGTGGACATCAGCCCCTGGAGGAAGGCAACAAGGATTTGTGTTTGACCTAGGTGTGCCTAGCCGGGGTGTGGGGTGTGTTGGTGTAGTACCTGTGACGTCCTGGCTTGTCCAGGGCGCCACAGATATAAGTTTGATAATGTAAAAAAAATCAGTTTCAAATACAGTCTGCAGGTTTTCATAGAGTTATTCTAGTGCTACTAACTCTCACATTGGGAAGTGATTATTTCTGATGACGTCATGTTTGTAGATATCTGCGAATGGCGGTTATCAGTAACTAAAATAGGACAATAAGTACAGAAAAGGCAGCAGCACTGGCAATTTGAAAGAAAGGATGCAGGCCTCTTAAGATTGATCCTACAGTCACCAACAGTCAACAGATATAGAGAGTGAGGTGGTACATCCATTAAATTTAACCTTTATTAAAGAGGTTGTCTACTTAACATTGATCACCTATCATTAGGATAGGTCATCAATGACTGATCATGGCACCCTGATGATCAGCTGTTTTTGGTGCCAGTGGTGGTAGGTGGCTAGAAATGGTCAGCGGCTACATTTTCTGATAGAAGCTGCAGCCGCCTCTTGTTCAAATCAAGAAGAGGTCGATTTCTGTATCCGGCCTCGGCCACTATCAGAAGGCGAAGCAGCGCCAGAACTGGACATTTCCAGCCACAGGTTGCTGCTGTCGGCACTGGAAACAGCTGATTGGCGGGGGTGCCGGGTATCGTCAAACATTGATGACCTATCCTAAAGATAAAACCACCAATGTTAAAGTAGTATTTCACCGCTATGTTTCTAAGCTAATAATACATCGGTCTTGGGATAGCTTGCTGAAGCCAAGTGCAGTAAGGGTATGTGCCCATATTGTGTGTCCAAGCAGAAGACACCATGAAAATGGACTGCTGAATTCTTTTAACTACTTCACATCTTTAAAAATCTTAAGCAGTTAATCTTAAGCTTTAAAAGACTTGACATATTCACAGCAAGACACTTTTACTTTGCAATGCATTTGATATTTTATTTTGTATTTTTTTGCGCTTTTTCAGGTGTTCTTGAATACACCTGAAAAAGATGTCGTGTGCACCCTTAGCTAAGCACAAGATTTGTCAGCTCATTAGAAATGATCTTGGAAGTCGTTAAAGTAAGAACTTGTTCTGCTTTCTACTCATTAGTATAGGAAGCACATGTTCTTTTAGAAAGAGCAGACACTTAAACACAACTCATTATTATTCAGTCGACATTGTTATCGAATAGTTTAGCCTTTGGACTTCAAGATTGCAAAAAAAAAGCAGAGTAAAAAAAGGTAAGAAAGAAAATCTCCTATAAGCCCTCGTGTCACCCACCACTGTGCTAACAGATGTCCTGCAAACACAGCGCACAATACCAACTGGGTTATTGGTTCCTGCATTGGAAGCTTCCAGCCAAATCTATGATATCATATAATTGTCTTGTCTCCTGATGGAAGCCTGCTGGGAAATTTCCCGGGCCTTTTGCCAGAGAGCTCTAAGGAGATGTCAAGTGCAGACACAACTTGAAGAATGCTGCCTGTAAATACCTGCAGTATTGCTCTCCAAGCCACTTATACATTGCCTTCACTGTGAAATAAGTTCTCCATCATGGATTGCATGGGAACATTGCTCTCGTAATTTGTACATCGAGGGCTTTGTGTCATTTAAGCCTGTTTTGGTATCATTATGAAGCTGTGCTAAAAATATCACTGCTTTTAATGATACCAGACTGAACAGTTTTAAGTACAAAAAGACGATAAAGAATCAATTATAGAGGTAAGTGATACCAATGTAAGTTCATGTGAGGATGAGTTCTATAGTAGGATAATTCCCAGTCAGCTCATTTCCATATTATCATGGGTTGAACTTACATTGTATACCGGACACATGCCTTTAAATGGTCTGGGTTACAATTTCTGAGAGTACTCTGAACGTTACGTATGATGGGGTTCTTTTAACCTCTTCCTGACATTAGACGTTCTAGTTCTGGGACTGAGTTTGCATCATTGCCGGCAGATTCTGGCTGTGTTATTCAGCCAGTAAGGCTACTTTCACACATCCGGTTTGAGCACTGCGGCTCAATCCGGCTGTGAAAACTATGCAACGGATGCGGCGAAAACACCGCATCCTTTGCATAAGTTTTTACATGCGGCCCGTCCGTTTTTTTCCGGTTGCGGCATGCTACTGAGCATGCGCAGTGGAAAAAAACGCATGCGGCGAGCGGATGCGGCTTTTTCCGCATCGCGCCGCATCCGGCCTCCATAGGTATGCATTAAAAAATGTGCCGCAGCGGCCGGATGCGGCGCGATGCGGTGTTTTTTGCCGGAGCAAAAAACGTTGCAGGGAACGTTCGATCCGGCCGCGGCATGGGCTAAATCTGCCGCATGCGGCAAAAACCGGACCGAACGCAAGCCCCTGCGGCACAATACGGCACTAATGTAAGTCTATGCAAAAAAAAACGCAACCGGCATTACAAAAGCCGGTTGCGGTTTTTCTGCAGAACGCCGTATTGTGCCGCAGAGCAAAAATCCGGATGTGTGAAAGTAGCCTAACTGGCAATAAAGGTATGAATACACAACATCTTTTAGATGTCTGTTTACCCGCAGAGTTTTACAGGAGGAAGACGCTTCAGAACATGCTGTTGTCTTTTGTCCCGAAGCAGTGAGCAGCTACCTCTTGGAAGAATGGTCAGGTCACTTCTTCCTTTAACAGCTTCACGTCTTTCAAAGTCTTTAAAACAAGATCCAAAGACTGAACATGTACACTGCAAGACGTTTTAGCATTGTGATGCATATGTTCATTCTTTTTAGAGTTTATAAAGCATTTTTTCATGGATTTTGAGGCATATACACCTGAAAAAGAAGCCATGTGCACATACTTTAACCGGAGCAGGTGGACCTGAGCTCTAACCACTCTTAAATGCCACAGTCAATCCCTGAGAGTGGCATATATTACTGCATTTAGTCTCCCAAGGGCCACCATTCGCATAATCACACAACCTTTTTGTGGGATGTTAGTGGTCTGATATGGAAGCTGGGGGTCTGCTGAAGACACCCTGGCCAGCCATTATAGTGCTCCAATCAAGGAGAGCCTGTGGCTGGCACATTCATATTAGACTGTTATTTTCACAATATACTGGAATATCATAGAATTACAGTATATATTATAAGTCATCAGATGATCACAAGCTTAATTCCCTTAAAGGAACTAAAAAGTACAGTTAAAACAAGTGTTGGTCTATAGTAAGCCAACCAAGAGTACATATAAGTTAAAAATGAAGTAAACCAATTCTGTAGTGGCCACGCTCCCCGCAGTAATGATTTTAAAAAACTCTTGTCCTCAAATGGAATTTATTACTCAAACATACGGAAATAAAAAACGGATACAACGCGTTTCGGCGGGAACAACTGCTTTCCTCAGGTATCTTATTTTTTAAAATCATTACTACGGGGAGCGCGGCCACTACAGAATTGGTTTACTTCATTTTTAACTTTTTCACCTGTGGGAATCCGAGGCAGGACCAAACACAGGATCAATTCAAGGCAAGCAGCAGACCCGGATAAGGAGACTTTGGAAAAATCATATATGCCTGAAGTTTTGTGGCAAAAGGTGAGTGCAGTAAAAAAAGGGCACCAGAGAGCCGCTTTGATAACGCGCTGAGATTGGCGCCGCGTGTTTGTTTTTTATTATATACCCTGCAGGGAATCACCTTATTTCAAGAGTAAATATAAGGAAGAGTACGTGTGTAACGAGGCGAGTTGGACTAAATCAAACAGAGTGCATAAATTTGGCACATCTTCGGCCTTCCTGGGCTAAATTTAACCTTTTACTTACAGCAAAGAAGGGCAGCAGTTATACATCACCCAGGCCAAAAACTAATACTCTAGCAGGATGCAGCCAAACCCCCCTAATGGGAGGCATCACAGGTGCAGGAGGAGCAAATCCCACACACACTTCCAAAATATGGTGGGGGCGATTGCCTGGCTGCATCCTGCACAAAACATATGAGGTTTTAGTTGGTATTATGGCCAGAATACAGAAGCCAACAACCCTCGTCACGGGACCTCATGTTTGTAGGTCCCTACACTATATATAAAAATAGCAACAAGAGGAATAAATATCCTCCAAAAATTAAGTATTTACTTACAACAAAGAAGGGCAGCAGTTAAACATCGCCCAGGCCAAAAACTAGTACTCTAGCAGGATGCAGCGAAGCACCCACTAAGTGGAGGCATCACAGGTGCAGGAGGATCAAACCACACACACACACTTCCTAATCATGGAGGGGGAGATTGCTGGACAATAAAACTGCACACTGATAGCTTAGAAAAAAAGGGAACCAGCACGATCTGAAATTGGCATGCATCAAATAAAAAGTGAAAATTCACAAATTTATTCCAACTGTACTATGATAAAAAAATGAGATTTTTAGCAAATAATTGATCAATTTTTTGAGCCACCCCTGCCAACGTCACGGCAAATCTCAATAGGGGGGTCCTACTCTACATTCTGTATTTCATGTGCCATGCGGCCTCCTAGATAAAGTTAAAAGCAGAACCATAATAGAGCACACATACCTGTAACCTGTATATATAACCGCTTCTATGTTGCAAAAAGGCACTTGTGGATAGAGACCAGCCCAGGTCCCAGCATGTGGAGCAAGCCCTACACATACCAGGACTATATCAGAACTGATCCTCCCAGTGTCAAACAGCAACCATTGATAAAGGCGGACCAGATCCAAGAATGGTGCTTAATTAGCATTGCCTGTGGAAAGGGGTGAGGTAACTGAGTCTGAACAGCTACCAACAGGAGGAATATATTGCGAACCAAAATCAGGCGTGCATGGTATGGTGTTGGTCAGACACCAGATTTGTAGCATAACTACGGTCAAAACAGAGAAAAAAAGGGAACCAGCACGATCTGAAATTGGCATGCATCAAATAAAAAGTGAAAATTCACAAATTTATTCCAACTGTACTATGATAAAAAAATGAGATTTTTAGCAAATAATTGATCAATTTTTTGAGCCACCCCTGCCAACGTCACGGCAAATCTCAATAGGGGGGTCCTACTCTACATTCTGTATTTCATGTGCCATGCGGCCTCCTAGATAAAGTTAAAAGCAGAACCATAATAGAGCACACATACCTGTAACCTGTATATATAACCGCTTCTATGTTGCAAAAAGGCACTTGTGGATAGAGACCAGCCCAGGTCCCAGCATGTGGAGCAAGCCCTACACATACCAGGACTATATCAGAACTGATCCTCCCAGTGTCAAACAGCAACCATTGATAAAGGCGGACCAGATCCAAGAATGGTGCTTAATTAGCATTGCCTGTGGAAAGGGGTGAGGTAACTGAGTCTGAACAGCTACCAACAGGAGGAATATATTGCGAACCAAAATCAGGCGTGCATGGTATGGTGTTGGTCAGACACCAGATTTGTAGCATAACTACGGTCAAAACAGAGAAAAAAAGGGAACCAGCACGATCTGAAATTGGCATGCATCAAATAAAAAGTGAAAATTCACAAATTTATTCCAACTGTACTGTGATAAAAAAATGAGATTTTTAGCAAATAATTGATCAATTTTTTGAGCCACCCCTGCCAACGTCACGGCAAATCTCAATAGGGGGGTCCTACTCTATATTCTGTATTTCATGTGCCATGCGGCCTCCTAGATAAAGTTAAAAGCAGAACCATAATAGAGCACACATACCTGTAACCTGTATATAGCCGCTTCCATGTTGCAAAAAGGCACTTGTCGATAGAGACCAGCCCAGGTCCCAGCATGTGGAGCAAGCCCTACACATACCAGGACTATATCAGAACTGATCCTCCCAGTGTCAAACAGCAACCATTGATAAAGGCGGACCAGATCCAAGAATGGTGCTTAATTAGCATTGCCTGTGGAAAGGGGTGAGGTAACTGAGTCTGAACAGCTACCAACAGGAGGAATATATTGCGAACCAAAATCAGGCGTGCATGGTATGGTGTTGGTCAGACACCAGATTTGTAGCATAACTACGGTCAAAACAGAGAAAAAAAAGGGGAACAGCACGATCTGAAATTGGCATGCATCAAATAAAAAGTGAAAATTCACAAATTTATTCCAACTGTACTATGATAAAAAAATGAGATTTTTAGCAAATAATTGATCAATTTTTTGAGCCACCCCTGCCAACGTCACGGCAAATCTCAATAGGGGGGTCCTACTCTACATTCTGTATTTCATGTGCCATGCGGCCTCCTAGATAAAGTTAAAAGCAGAACCATAATAGAGCACACATACCTGTAACCTGTATATATAACCGCTTCTATGTTGCAAAAAGGCACTTGTGGATAGAGACCAGCCCAGGTCCCAGCATGTGGAGCAAGCCCTACACATACCAGGACTATATCAGAACTGATCCTCCCAGTGTCAAACAGCAACCATTGATAAAGGCGGACCAGATCCAAGAATGGTGCTTAATTAGCATTGCCTGTGGAAAGGGGTGAGGTAACTGAGTCTGAACAGCTACCAACAGGAGGAATATATTGCGAACCAAAATCAGGCGTGCATGGTATGGTGTTGGTCAGACACCAGATTTGTAGCATATTTGTAGTTTGGTCGTAGTTATGCTACAAATTCTGGTGGCCGGTCACCACCATGCCATGCACGCCTGATTTTGGTTTGC
Source organism: Anomaloglossus baeobatrachus (assembly GCF_048569485.1). Lineage (NCBI taxonomy): Eukaryota > Metazoa > Chordata > Amphibia > Anura > Aromobatidae > Anomaloglossus > Anomaloglossus baeobatrachus. The sequence goes on from NC_134357.1 coordinate 122,747,623, forward strand.
TTTGTATTCCTCCTGTTGGTAGCTGTTCAGATTCAGTTACCTCACCCCTTTCCACAGGCAATGCTAATTAAGCACCATCTTGGATCTGGTCCGCCTTTATCAATGGTTGCTGTTTGGCACTGGGAGGATCAGTTCTGATATATGTGGCGCCCCTGAGGCTTCCGTCGCCACAGGTCATTGCACCCCATCTGCGGTGTGATGCCCCATTCTGGGAGAGGAAGAGGGTGAACTCCGGTTTCCTGGTAAATTCACACTACACCCATTGCTAGGGACACACAGGACCAGGGAAAGTGGCAGGGAACCCTCCCATGCTGCATGCTGAGAGGGGCTGTAAGACCCATCCCTGCTCCCATAGGGTGGTAGCTTAGCAACTGGGGAGGTGGGAGGAGCCACCAGAGAGCAGACAGAGACAGGAAGGTGAAGTTTAGTCAGTTCGCTCAGGGGAGTGGGAGAGTGAGGAGTGAGCATGTAGGACGAGAAGAGAGAAAGGGTTGCAGGGCCACGAGTAGTCCTGTAAGGTGCCACGAGCAGTCCTTGTTGGGTACCGCTGCCGAGGGCCCAGAGGCGCTACGGGTAGCTGCAGGCTGCAGTGGCCCGTTCCACAGTGACAACGGTGGAGCGACCAGCTGCGACAGGGGACGGTCCCTAGACACTGAAGGAGTGAAAAGACAGTCTCCAGACAGTAAAAACCGAGGCCCAGGGAATTGCAAGCTCCCAGGGCCAGAACCCAGAGCAGATCTTCAGAAAAGGGGTAATCAGCCGACAGGTGACCCCCCAGCCTGGAGGCTGTAATGGAGGCCAAGCCAAGTCCATCTACCTAAGGCAAGGCTAGTGAAGTCAGCAGAAAAAGGGACACTAAAGAGAGGAAACCGGATTTCATGCTCGGAACCATCCAGATACGGCGGAGGTCCCTGACGGTGGTCCCAGCAGTCTGAGGGTCCTTGCAAGTGTGACCGAAACTGTGAGTAAAAGAACTGGAACTGCACCTTTGGACTCGTCTCTGTTATTCCACCTGCATAGACACTTACAAGCACCAACTGTGCCCCGGGCATTGCTCCACCTGTGGGGAGCAGTACCACCATAGCTGCCATCACATCATCCCGGTGGCCGCACACAGCAGCGGCGGCTTATTAGCCGCATACCACAGGTGGCGTCACGAACACAACCATTAACAAGCAAGCCACATATTCTACTGACACCCACCAGGGCCACGGAGCCGGGCCCAACCACCACTGACTACCACCGGACTAGTCCGGCCCGGCACCGGGTGTCCCATAGCCCTGGGGTGGGCGAGTCATATAGTCCTGGTATGGTGCAGAGCTTGCTCCACATGCTGGGACCTGGGCTGGTCTCTATCCACAAGTGCCTTTTTTGCAACATAGAAGCGGTTATATACAGGTTACAGGTATGTGTGCTCTATTATGGTTCTGCTTTTAACTTTATCTAGGAGGCCGCATGGCACATGAAATACAGAATGTAGAGTAGGACCCCCCTATTGAGATTTGCCGTGACGTTGGCAGGGGTGGCTCAAAAAATTGATCAATTATTTGCTAAAAATCTCATTTTTTTATTGTAGTACAGTTGGAATAAATCTGTGAATTTTCACTTTTTATATGATGCATGCCAATTTCAGATCGTGCTGGCTCCCCTCTCTCTCTGTTTGGTCGTAGTTATGCTACAAATTCTGGTGGCCGGTCACCACCATGCCATGCACGCCTGATTTTGGTTTGCTTTGTATTCCTCCTGTTGGTAGCTGTTCAGATTCAGTTACCTCACCCCTTTCCACAGGCAATGCTAATTAAGCACCATCTTGGATCTGGTCCGCCTTTATCAATGGTTGCTGTTTGGCACTGGGAGGATCAGTTCTGATATAGTCCTGGTATGGTGCAGAGCTTGCTCCACATGCTGGGACCTGGGCTGGTCTCTATCCACAAGTGCCTTTTTTGCAACATAGAAGCGGTTATATACAGGTTACAGGTATGTGTGCTCTATTATGGTTCTGCTTTTAACTTTATCTAGGAGGCCGCATGGCACATGAAATACAGAATGTAGAGTAGGACCCCCCTATTGAGATTTGCCGTGACGTTGGCAGGGGTGGCTCAAAAAATTGATCAATTATTTGCTAAAAATCTCATTTTTTTATTGTAGTACAGTTGGAATAAATCTGTGAATTTTCACTTTTTATATGATGCATGCCAATTTCAGATCGTGCTGGCTCCCCTCTCACACTGATAGCTTGCATAGAGCACTGTTCACACATGCAGATGCACAGTCACAAGCCCACAGCCTATTAGATGACGCCCATGCTATTAGATCAGGGGGGCTGCCAAGCTGGGCCCCATCTGTGCACCATACAGGGATAGGAACTCTAATATGCAAGGCCTAACAGAAACGGGCCTGGCTGTATCCTGTGCAAAATAAAAATAATTTAAATAATAAATAATTAAATAATTAAAATAAATTTAACCTTGTCTAACTAATTAAACATCAGTAGAAACACGAGACCATGTCTACAACCCAGCAATCCGTTCTTTTGTTTTTTGCTCTGTGGAATGAGAAATATGGTAACATTTTTAGGGAAGTGTTTTTGTGTTGTGTTAAATTGTGGACAACGGTCCTTTTAAATGTATCTAATAAACATGGGTTTTCAGGATTTTTTTGTATTTGTTAATCCCATCTTCAATATTCACCAAAATTGACAGGTTACAAGAAACAGTCAACTACTAGGACTTAAGTAAACCATTTTGTTTCAAGATCTTTAGGAGCCATGGTTGAGTTGGCTTGTCAGCATGGGAAATAAATAAGATCGAAATGTACTCAAATTATATTTCCAAAGGCTAGCAGCCATCGATTTCAAGTCACCTAGGTGAGCATACAGCTTCAAATCTTTTTTTCTTTCTTTCTTTTCCATTTGGCCCAGTTAGATAAGCAGTAGTGAGAAATGGACACATATACCAACACTGTCCGCTTGGAAAGTAACAACAGTCTGTGTTACTTAAACATTAGAGGAATTTTACAAGAACTAATTCATGGGGTAAATACATTGCACAGTCTATTCATTAATAGATTGACATATCCCAGGAAGCTAATAAATTAAATTATTCCATAAATATATTTGCTAGAATTCAGTGGAGAATGAACGATTTGGACTCTGCTTTGATGGCACTAAAGTAGTTAACTTGATAAATTACCTAATTTCAATTCAGTTTTGTTTTGTAATTAAAACTAAGAAGATTATTTTCCCTGATCTGATAATTTCTTAATAAATGTCTTCTACTTGTCATTGGTAGATGTGATTGAGATTCCCAAAAAGGTGCTCAGTTACAGATTTACAAGATCCACACTGCTGTATATCACATTTAGGGTACGGTTCCACTTGCGCATAACTTGTAATGCGAGTGCATCGGAAGCAATATGCTAATGACCCTCTGCTGTGAGCATTAGCCAAGGTTCATGGGACTGTGATGTGATCTTGCGACAGCTGCAGAGAAGAGGGAGGGAGAACTTTCTCCCGATCTTCTCCCCAACCTGTCTCTTCGTATATCGCACTGCAGTCGGATGACATAGGAGTGTAGTGCGATATTTCACATGCATCCATAGACTTGCATGGGGGTGCGTGAGCCGGGAATCGCAGCCAAGCATGCTGTGATTCATTACTCGTGCCGACATGGCATGAGTGATCCATCGCAGATGGACAATGTCCCATATTTTTGCACTGGTGTGAATGAAATCCGATGTTTTATCGGAATGTACTTGTCCATGCAAAACGCAAGTGGAACTGAACCCTCTCTCTCAGGATAGATAGTTATTTAGGATGTTGAGATATGTTTGATACTGAATTAGTACAGAATCGAAAAAGGATAATTGGGAATTACATATTGTGAGACTGTGACCGGGGTTATCTATGACGGCCGGTATGTCTCGCCCCGGTTGTGCTCACTCCATGATAGAAAGTAAATCCACTCTAGGGTTAATCCTGTTTCCCTACAGGCTGAAGGAAGGGTTAAATGGAAACAGGAATGAGGGGCAGGTGTGCCGGGGGTGAGGGAGTGATCACAACTCCCTGAGTCTCTGCTGGAGAGACATGTATATTGCTGTGGATTTTTGGTTTGGACATTAAACACCGTGTGCTGTGAACCTATATGCCTGGATCCCGTGTCTTCTGCTGCGCAGCCGACCGCGCTACCTCACATATGGTGGAGAATCGGCGGGCATGCCAGCCCGGTGAGGTGTACTTCCTTTTCTGGTGATCCGGTAGCACATGTCCTGGATTCAAGCAGCTATACTACGGCCCAAACCCAGCGACGCCATGGAGGACATACTAAGGCATTTGGCTCAGGCTAATGCACAGCAGCAGCAGGCTAATGCACAACAACAAGAGGCTAATGCACAGCAACAACAGGTGAATACCCACCTGCTCCGGACGTTGGAGCAACAGCAGCAACAGCACCAGCAATCCTTGAAATTGCAGGAAAAAAGGCACCAAGAACAGATGGTTCTCCTGGCCAAGTCAATCCGTGCCGGACCGGCAGCAACAACCCCAGGACCGGGTGACGACGGCAGCGTCCGGAAAGCGGTGAGACAAGCGTTGCAAAAGATGACCCCGGGGGATGATGTGGAAGCGTTCCTGGCAGTGTTTGAGCGGGTGGCCGAGCGGGAAAAGCTGCCGACCCCCCAGTGGGCTGAGGTATTGTCGCCCTATCTGACGGGGGAACCCCAAAAAGCGTACCTGGACCTCCGTACCGAGGACGCCATTGACTATGTGACCCTGAAAGCCGAAATACTGGCTCGGTTGGGGGTGAATACCTATGTACGGGCTCAGCGGGTAAATCAGTGGTTCTATGAGGAAGCCAAACCTGTACGCTCCCAGGCCTATGACTTATTACATCTTGTAAAAAAGTGGTTGCAGCCTGACACTCTGAGCCCGGCGCAAATGGTGGAAAGGGTAGTAGTGGATCGTTTTGTGCGCACTTTACCCGTCACCGTTCAACGGTGGGTAGGACTGGGTGACCCGAGTACCCTGGACCAATTAGTGTCCCTGGTAGAGCGGCATGTGGCTACGCAGGACTTGATACGGGACACTGAGACTTTGCGTACCGCCCGTCGGTCCAGCCCCTCCAAGCCTAGGGCCAAGGACCCACCGCCGACACCGGTACAGGAGTCCGCTACCATCCTGGCTGAGGCCGCGCCCGCCGTTCCTGAGGTCCAGAAGGCCATGTACCCTAAACGACAACTTGTCAAGGGGGTTTCCTTCCCTATTAGATGTTGGCGGTGCCAGCGGGTGGGACATATGGAAGCCCAGTGTCCCCTGACCACGGAGCCCATGGATTGTGGGGTTACCCGGCGGGGTTCAATGTATGCTCAGGTGGTGTGTACCGCTGACCTGGTTCCCCCAGAGACTGAGCCCCACTTGTGCCAAATACAGGTGAATGGATGTCCGGTTACAGGATTGTTGGATTCCGGAAGCTTAGTGACCCTTGTGCGATCCACCTTGAGGGCTAAAGTAAAGGCCACAGGACGTACCGTGGGGGTGGTTTGCATACATGGGGACCGCCGAGACTATCCCACGGGGATTGTCACCATCACAGCACCTTGCGGTCAGGTGCAACATGAGGTGGGACTGCTTAACACTCTTCCTTATGACGTGATCCTAGGACGGGATCTGCCCTATTTTTGGACTTTATGGAAGGGAACCCCTAGGTCCCCTCCGATATTGGTCAGTCCGGGGCCTGAGCCCTACAATCCTGAATCCGGGACACCTGCCGTAGGGGTCCCCATGATAGGGACAGAATGTGAACCCGATAGGTCGCCCCTAGAGGTATTGGCAGGAGAGGCTGAGACGGTCGAGCCCATCCCGGACTTGGAGGCATCCCCGGATGCGTTTGGGACAGCCCAACTCCAGGACCCTACGTTAATACATGCCCGGAATAGGGTGTTAGTAATTGACGGGGTGGCCCAGCTGCCCGGTGTCCAGGTAAGGTACCCCCATTTCGCTCTTAAACAGGATTTACTCTACCGGGTAGATGAAATACGGGGCGTGGGGGTGGAGCAGTTGGTGGTGCCCCAGCCGTATCGCCGGCGGGTCCTCGACTTGGCTCATAAACATCTGATGAGTGGCCACCTAGGGGTCAAGAAAACGCAGGAGCGAATATTGCAAAGGTTCTATTGGCCCGGGGTCTTTGGGGAGGTAAAACGGTTCTGCGAAACCTGCCCGGAGTGTCAGCTTACCGCACCACTGGTTCACTTTCGCAGTCCGTTGGTGCCGTTACCCATTATAGAAGTCCCTTTTGAACGGATAGGGATGGATCTGGTGGGGCCCCTCGTAAAGTCTGCTCGAGGGCACCAACACATCCTAGTGATCGTTGACTATGCCACCCGGTATCCCGAGGCGATACCTCTCAGACATACTGCGGCGAAGCTTATAGCTCGGGAATTGTTTTCTGTGTTCTGCCGGGTGGGGTTGCCCAAGGAGATCCTTACGGATCAGGGGACCCCATTCATGTCTAAAGTGACCAAAGAACTATGCCGGCTACTCCAGATCAAGCAGTTGCGTACGTCTGTGTATCATCCTCAGACGGATGGGTTAGTAGAACGATTCAATAAAACCCTGAAAACCATGCTAAAAAGGGTGATCTCCAAAGACGGGAAGGACTGGGATATGATGCTTCCCTATTTGATGTTTGCCATCCGAGAGGTGCCACAGGCATCCACGGGGTTTTCGCCTTTTGAATTGTTATACGGGCGACATCCCCGGGGATTGTTGGACCTGGCAAAGGAAACATGGGAGCAAGAGCCCACCCCCCATAAAAGTGTGATTGAACACATTTTAGGAATGCAGAACCGCATAAGCGCGGTCATGCCAATTGTGAAGGAGCATTTACAGGAGGCTCAGGCCGCGCAAAGCGGCCGCTATAATAGACAAGCCACCGTGCGGACCTTTAAACCCGGGGATCGGGTGTTGGTATTAATCCCCACGGCGGAGAGTAAATTCCTGGCTCAGTGGCAAGGCCCCTACGAGATAAAGGAAAAAGTCGGGGTGGTCAACTATAAAGTATTGCAGCCCGGTAGGCGGAAACCTGAACAAATATACCATGTCAACCTATTAAAACCGTGGCAGGAACGGGAAAGCCTGATGGTTGAGTTTCCCCCATCTCCCTCCTCTTCGGGTCGTTCACTCCCGGCTTCAGCGACCTCCGGAGAGGACGAACCGGAAGTAAGGATCGGAGAAGCCCTCACCAAGCAACAGAGGCGAGAGGCCAGACGGCTGGTTCAGCAGAACCCCGATGTCTTCTCCGAGTTGCCGGGTAGGACCAGTCTGATACGACATGACATTGTCACCGAGCCCCACCTGAAGGTACGCCTGAAGTCATACCGCGTGCCGGAGGCTCGAAGACAAGCCATATCAGAAGAAGTGAAGACAATGCTACGCCTGGGGGTCATCGAAAAATCCCGGAGTGAATGGGCTAGTCCCATTGTCCTAATACCAAAACCCGATGGCTCCTTAAGGTTCTGCAATGACTTCCGGAGATTGAACGAAATATCCAAGTTCGATCTCTACCCCATGCCCCGGGTGGATGAGCTGATTGATAGGCTGGGACAGGCGCGATATTTTACCACGCTCGACCTGACCAAGGGGTACTGGCAGGTGCCACTGACGGAGTCCGCCAAGGAGAAAACCGCTTTTGTTACGCCGGAGGGTCTCTTCCACTATGTTGTCTTGCCTTTTGGGTTACATGGCGCTCCGGCCACGTTCCAGAGGTTGATGGACTTAGTGCTGGAACCCCACCAGGCGTATGCATCAGCGTACCTTGATGACATCATTATTTACAGCCCCGATTGGCAGACCCACTTGGAACAGGTACAAGCGGTGGTGGACGCGCTTCGAACAGCCGGATTGACAGCCAATCCCAAGAAATGTGCGTTGGGACTCACGGAAGCCCGCTACTTGGGCTACGTGATAGGCCAAGGAGTGATAAAGCCCCAAATTAACAAGGTTGAGGCGATCCAGAAGTGGCCTAGACCCCTGACCACAAAGCAGGTTAGGGCCTTCCTGGGTATCGTGGGGTACTACAGGAGGTTTGTAAGAGATTTTGCGGGACTATCAGCCCCCTTGACGGACCTTCTCAAAGGCAAGAAGTCCGTCATGGTGCGCTGGACTCCGCAGGCCGAGGACTCCTTCCGGGCCCTGAAGGGGGTCCTGTGCGGACAACCCGTTCTGGTCAACCCTGATTTCCGGAAGGAGTTCATAGTACAGACTGACGCCTCTGAGGTCGGCCTGGGGGCAGTGCTGTCTCAGGTGGTTCAGGGGGAGGAACACCCCGTCACCTTCTTGAGTAGGAAGCTCACCCCTCCCGAGCGGAATTATAGCGTAGTGGAGAAGGAGTGCCTGGCGATTAAATGGGCCTTGGAGTCCCTACGCTATTACCTGCTGGGACGGCAGTTTCGCTTGGTGACTGATCACTCTCCGCTGGTCTGGATGAGGTCCGCCAAGGAACGGAATGCCCGGGTTACCCGGTGGTTCCTTTCTCTGCAGAACTTCCGGTTTACGGTTGAACACCGGGCCGGTAGGTTGCAGGTCAACGCCGATGCCTTGTCCCGCGGCCCGTGTTTGATGGCGGGAGTTCAACCCCGCACGCTTGAACTGAGGGGGGGGGTATGTGAGACTGTGACCGGGGTTATCTATGACGGCCGGTATGTCTCGCCCCGGTTGTGCTCACTCCATGATAGAAAGTAAATCCACTCTAGGGTTAATCCTGTTTCCCTACAGGCTGAAGGAAGGGTTAAATGGAAACAGGAATGAGGGGCAGGTGTGCCGGGGGTGAGGGAGTGATCACAACTCCCTGAGTCTCTGCTGGAGAGACATGTATATTGCTGTGGATTTTTGGTTTGGACATTAAACACCGTGTGCTGTGAACCTATATGCCTGGATCCCGTGTCTTCTGCTGCGCAGCCGACCGCGCTACCTCACAATATGTTAAGAATTTGTTTAATCTATAAACCTATCAAAGAAGGCAAATTAATTTAATATTGTTTTTTACTACATTTCTAGAACACATCCGATAGAAAAGTGTAAGGGCTCATTCACTCAACAGCTTTTCACATAGGAGTGCTGTTTTTTCATGGATAGCATTTGTATTTATGCTAGCCTATCGGCCGAGTCACATGTCAGATATATTCCTTGGTCCAAGTGATCCTTGCAAAATCACAGAGACCTGTCCAATATTGATCTGAGTGTTCAAGTCTATGGTTCAGAGCTCGATCACATAACTCTGACAAGTGCTATCTGATGTTTTGTCAGGTACTGTGTTTCCCCGAAAATAAGACCTCCCCCAAAAATAAGACGTAGCAGGATTTTTCAGGGAGGCTTAAATATAAGACCTAGTTGCAGGTCAATAATGAAGTGTCCATGCAGCGGTAAAAAAGTTAAAGAATCCTGCAGAACACTTCATTATAGACAGCGGACACCCCCATAAGAGAGAAGTTAGAATACCCCGCTGTCATACTCACCAGACACCGGCCGTGAGCAGCGGAGCACATCAAGGTGCTGCAGCGGAACACACACACACATCAGATCTCACACACACACACGAGATCACACACACAATCACACTACAGATCGCATACACACACTCACCACATCCAGCGATATCACTTGCTTCTCGGCACGCATAAGGACCTGCGATACTGTGCAGTAGATCTTCCAGGACTTGCGGGAGGATCACATGGCTGGAAGCACATGGTATCACTGGATTGGGTGAGTGTGTGCGCACAATTGTACCAGTATGTGCGCTTTTGTGAGTGTATGCGATCGGATGTGTGAGTGTGTGTTCTGATGTGTGAGTGTCGGCCGGACGCAGGGAAGGACAGCATGCAGCACATCTTCCTAGAGTGCCTGCCGGAGATCACAGGGAGGAATGATGTGGAATCTGATGTGTGTGTATGTGTGTGTGGTGTGTGTGTATGCTATCTGATGTGTGAGTGTGTTCTGATGTATATGTGTCAGCCAGATGCAGGGGAGGATGGCGTGCAGCACAGAGATCCCAGGGATGAATTATATGGAATCTGATGTATGTGTGTGTCTGTCTATATGAGTGTATGCTATCTGATGTGTATGTGTGTGTGTGTGTGTTTGTGTGTGTGTGTGTGTGTGTGTGTGTGTGTGTGCGTGCGTGTGTGTGTGATGTATGTGTGTTGGCCAGATGCAGGGAAGGGCGACGTGCTGGGAGATCACGGAGATCTGTGAGCCACACAGATGTAAGTATGATGATCCTGGAAAGGTGGGGGGGTCTGCTTTTTGTGGGGGTAAACTTACCCCAAACCATGTCTCCTCGAGAATAGGACACCCCATGAAAATAAGACCTAGTGCTTTTTTCGTGGCAAAAAAAAATATAATACAGTTTCTTATTTTCGGGGAAACAGGGTAGCAGATGATATGATGTTATTCTATGGGGCCATTCTGATCACTGCTTTTTTTTCTCATACAAATATGGCATAAGAAAAAAAAGTGTGGTATGCTGCGAGTGGCAGAACAAATCAGACGGTGTGTACACATTCAAGTCTATGGATGCATGGAAATCATCGGCCTGCACTTGGATGACATCAGAGTGCAGTTCGATTTTTGCATACTCACAGACTGGAGAAGATGGAGAAATTTTGTCCTCTATCTTCTCCTCACCTTTGCAACGATTCTCTCAATGGAAAAATTGGATCACAGTACACTGACACTCTGATCAGAGTTTGACTAGAGGATAAATTGCATAATCAATCCGATTTTCTCCTATGAGATAATGTATGGTGTGACCTCAGCCTCAGTGAAAAAATCTGACAGATGCTATCCGTGTGATGTGCGATATTCACTGATATTCACTGATAGATGGAGAAAATTTGTTTTTCTCATAAGGGAAAAAAATTGATGAAACGGTCTAAATTCTGATGAAAATCTGATGAAAATTACTGATAAAACTCTGTCTGTTTTTCTCATATGTTAATAAAAAACAGATTTCTAAATGAGGATTAACTTAAAGATTCCAATAGTCAGAAACTGTGTGACAGCAACTGTATTGTATTAAATCAGCTATAAACCATGCAAACATGGGGAGAACATACCAAACTCTTGAAAATGTTGTCCTTGGTGAAGTTGGCACCCATTGCTAACCACTGAGCTGCCTTTCTGCCCAATCATAGAATACTTTGAAAATTTGCAGAATTAATGGGTCATCCATAATCGGTGTACTGATTAGAAATGTAATGAAATGGGACTTTTCAGAATATATTGCTGCATATAAGAACACTAAAGATAAATCTTTATTTTTTATATAGTGCTGCTAACATATTCTGCAGCGCTTTACATACATCAGGAACACTGTCCCCATTGGGGCTCACAATCTAAAATCCCTATCAGTATGTCTTTGGAGTGTGGGAGGAAACTGGAGACCCCGGAGGAAACCCACGCAAACACGGGGAGAACATACAAACTACTTGCAGATGGTGTCCTTGGTGGGATTTGAACCCAGGACCCCAGCGTTGCAAGGCTGCAGTGCTAACCACTGAGCCACTGTGCCCATACACATTAGATCCAATATGTATCAGGATGTCTACTCTGGACCCAACAGTCAATTTTGAAAAACAGAAGGAACACTAGGGGATTAATTAAATAGCAGTTTCTTGAAGGGAACCTGACAGCTTGTAAAGGTCCCTCAAACGCTCACCGTGTTTTTATTGCTATGCGACTTCCATTTCTAGCAAGCCCTTTTTATTGTCTAATTGATTTCTGCATATGGCAAAAAACTGTTTTAGAATGTTGATTGTGATATGATAATTAGTGGGTGACTAGACATGGGGGTGATGCCTTCCCCAGACTAATTGTCCCACTAATCATGAAGCCCCCCAATATAGATGTTGACATGTTTCATTTTTTGGACTGTCTGTACAATAGAGTCCTTTTAATCATTTTGGTGTGCCAGGTTTTTCTTTTATCTATTGATGAGTTTGAAACCTTCTTGAGCAACCACAAATTCAAGTGTGCCATAAACCATATTCTAGTTGTCCCACTATTCATGTTATGACACTACCGTGGGTGTCATAATATTATTTGCCAGAGTAGAGTCACCGCCGGCTTGTTGCAGATCTATGTCCCTGATAATGTGCAGTAAGCTATGTTTACGCACCTCAGCCTCGTCGGCACATTACATATACCCAGGGAAACAGTGGTGAAGTAGCCAACTGTTACTGCCAGCTTTCACCACTGCCTCCCGTGCCATGTGTAGTGTGCCGATGATTCAGGGGTGCTTACACCCAGCTTACTATACATATCAAGGAAGCTAAGAGCCGGCGGTGGCACCACTTTTATAAAACATGTTACTCATGCCCATAGCGGCATCACAACATGATTAGTGGGACCTGACTAGTCTGGGGAAAACAACGCCCTTGTGACTAGTCTCAAACTAATTAGAATATCATCACCACAATTATAAAATAGTTTGTTGTCGTATTCTGAAATCAATTTGAAAATAAAAATGTATTGTTTGGAATGGCATAAAGATAAAAGTTGTGATTTGAGGAACCCGGAGAAGGTGTCAGTTTCCCTTTAAAGGAAATCTGTCTGCAGGTTTGTTACTATGTAATCTGAGGACCGCATACTGTAGGGGTTAAAAACAAAAATCATCTATGCATCTTTAATCAGGCTGTGTGCTGTTGTTTACCTAAACTAAAGGCTTTATTACCTAGTGATTATCATTGCTGGACTATACAGCAGTCCGCACGCCTCCTCCTCTGATTTACACCTCACTGTCAATGTACAATCTCTATAGAGAGCCTAGTGTGGTGGGACAGTTCTCTCATTTCTGCTAGATGGCCAAATCTAAAAATTCTGATTGGGTCAGAACGGCTGCACCCAGTAATCTAAGTGATACATCATTGGATTCAGTCTCTTTGCCTACATTACATTGATCTCAGATGAGGTGGCAAAAATCTGCTGACAGATACCGTTTAAAGAGAATATTTTGAATAAGTGAACAAGGGTCTATTTTTCCTTATAAATAGTACCCCTCCCAGTCTGTGCAGCTACAAGGGAAATTGTAATTTTTCACTTTGCACCTGGTATTTGCCAATGGGCTACAAACAAAGTAAAAGTAACCAGGTAAGTACATTGTAATCAATATAAAATCATCAACTGAAAAGGTGTCTACAAACTAATGGGAGCCGGTTATTACACAAGGAAAGGAAATGTTTGGAGGTTGAAACTCCTCATTAGGACAAAATATATTATAAATGTTACTAAACTGTCTTCCTTAGAAAAGTTGTTATATACAGATGTAACAAAGGTTATCATGACTCCCAACAAACCATTTTCATATAGGAAATGTTCTAAACAAGAGAATTACAATATCTTAATCTTGTACAATGTAAAGTTAGGTATGCAATTACACTTTTTAGTGCCCAGATATCCCTGTTCTGTGTTATCTGAGTCAATTATTGAATGTTCTCAGTGAGAGGAACAAAATTATAATCTTGTGATACCTTTTAATGGCTAACTAAAATAAAATATTCAAATTGTCTCTCCAGTAAAGGAGACAAACTCTAGCACAGCGCCACCTATTGGAAGTAGCGATCCTAAAAGTCACAAATGGATTTTTAACAATCCTTTGCAATATGACTCAGGATATATAAGCCAGATCAGAATCCCAATTTGCAGACACAGTGTTTCGGGGTGCTTGCCCCTCGTCAGTGGAAAGTATGGGGGTGTCTGATCTGGCTCATGAGAAAGCTATGTGGGGACCACGGGGGAACACTATTCTCCTTAAGGAGACTTTGCAAGCCAGTCTGGCTGCCAGTAAGGGGACTTATAGCTGCCATGCCCCTCTAAGAAATATTCGAATTGTCTCTCCAGTAAAGGAGACAAACTCTAGCGCAGCGCCACCTATTGGAAGTAGCAATCCTAAAAGTAGATCCTAAAATAAAATAAAGTGATGTTACAAAGCAAGCTTTCGAGACACCTCAGGTCCCTTCATCAGGCATGGTATGACAAAATATCTGAAGAAATACAAATATATGCACAAACAGAGCAGAGGGATGGCATAATAAAGGACATTTAAATAAACAAACAAACACTGAACTTAGAAAGTTAATCCTTTGGCTATGTGCGCACGTGTGCACTCTGCACCGCACCGAAAAGGTGCGCTTCAGAGCGCAGCTGAAAAGCTGCGTTCTGAAGCGCATGGTGCCGGCGAGAACGTGCGCTCTGCCTGCAGCTCCTGCCATAGACAGAGCAGGGGCTGCCGGCAAAGCGCACGGAAGAAGTGACATGTCACTTCTTAGAACGCAGCGATTTGGGCAGCAGCCGAATCGCTGCGTTCTAATACGCCACGTGCGCACGGCTCTTGCACAATCTCCATACATTGTGCAGGGGACGCAGGACTCATGCAGTTACGCTGCGCTTCAAAGCGCAGCGTAACTGCATGAATTACACACACGTGCGCACATACCCTTAATTAGCTTTGAGAGTTTTATTGTACCAATATCCATGTAGAATCAGAGGTCTTGGTCAGTCTCTGGAATAGACTCCTCAGATTTTATAATGTGCCATAAATCCTCCTGTGTCCACAGAGTTAAACATTTTAATGAATTTGTATTCCCAGACCCTGCGATGGCTCTGTGATCTGAAGTTGTCTTTTAATATGACAACTTTCATATGGTTTATATTGTGTACTGAAGCACAGAAATGTTTGACCACAGGTAAATGGATTTTTTTGTCGTCATCTGAGTCAATGTAACCTTTGCTAGATCTGTAATTAAAACCATTTCTTTTCCAGGCTACCTATGTCATTTTGATGCTTATTCAGTTATGCACCATTCCTGCAAACATTATCATTCGGAAAATAATCCTTTCTCTACACATCATATGTCCTGCAGTGAAAATGTACTTTATTCTGACCTGTTTCCATATATATTATACCACTTATGTCACCACCTACCTGCACATACCGTCATAGTAATGCAGCATTTATCAGGCACAGCTGCATAGAGCTGTAGACATTGAACTTTCCTTAGGGTATATACAGTGTACACACAACGCATTTTTCTATTTGCAGACTGCATGATATGCTGCATTGTAAATGTTTAACCCTTGCTGACCAGCATTGCAGGCACGATAAAAGGCTAGCGTGTTTTCTGCTGCCTCGTGTTTCCCTGCAGATGGCACTCACAGCCTCTGTTCCCCATCCCATACACCCCTTCTGCTTTTCACATTTTCTCAGCTGCTGTAAAGCCTCTTCAGTTGCTGGAAGACCTGATAGTAAGTACACTTGTCACAGAGGTAGAGAAAATGCTACGGATTAATACAGCATTTATGGCCTTTCCTTTGCTGCTTCCTTGCCTTCTACCCAGAGGTGACAACGGACATGCCGGTCAAGGTGGATTTACCCTGAAAGCAAAGATGTAAAACAACCGGGGAATGTCCATTCAGTGCAGTATCCTATCCTGCACCCATAAACATCAGCACCAAAGGGGCTTCCTTTCCAGCAAAGCTCAATACACCTGTCATTAGGTTGGATTCACATCTGGTTCAAGGAGTCTAAGGTGGGTTGGCCATCAGCCGGTAAGGTTCATCTGCCTAGGAAACTTCCTGTACAGTTTGATGTAATGTCTCCTTTTTTTGGTCCATCTGCATTGACTACATCAACTTCCCTTTCTGTCTGACACAATGATCCAGGCAGGCAGCAGTGCACATCTCTTTTCATGTGTGACAAGTGATTACACACGCACGCCTGTGCTGCTGCTTTGGCTTCCTCCATTCATTTTGTTCAGAGTGACAATGCCTTTGCTGGGTATTCAGATGCGGAGTGCGCCCCCCGTCTAACGCTGACACCTCTCTGTTTACGTCGGTGCTTGATAAGGTCATGAGGGGTATCGCGATCCCAATAGGATTGATTAGAATACCTTTAAAGAAATGATTCATGTTTGTATGTTATTTCATTCCAAAACCATTTAAAGGGGCTGAATATTATTTCTTGTAATTATTGGCACAAGCATTTTTATCATGAATGTTATGCATTACGTGTCGATTATTCCTTTATGCTGTTGTGAAATTGTTTATAGCAGCCAGGGCATGATTAATTTTGAGCCTGCGTTTGCGTACAGCCCTGGTCTCTGCTTTGTGTCTTGTTAAGTGGTTTCTGTTGTAGATGAAGCATGCCATTAATAATGTAGAATTTAATAAACACTCAGTGAGAAAAGTTTAGATGTATTATAGAAAACTGCATATTCCAGAGCGACCCAACCATTAACATTGTCGTCTCCTGTCCTGTCTTTTACATATCCGACCCATCTTCTGACAATGTAACTGGAAGCCTTCAGTCTTAAGTCTAGAAAGTGAATTGCTGCTTGTCGTAATTGCAAATTAACAATGATTTTCTGATGCCCAATCAAATTCCCAATTTATAAGTGAAGAACAACTTCTATACAACCAATATTGAATACGATGCTAAGTGTTAAGGTTTTTTGTTTGCTATGTACTCATAAAACTGTGAAGAATGTCCAAATTGGCCCCAACGAAAGACAAACAAAAGCCGTACAGGTAATGCCATGTCCATCCAGGTCGGTCTTTTGTCCAAAAAAATCCTTGAATTGGCTTTTGAAGCCACAATTTCCTTCTCAAAGGTGAATCGTGACAACCCATAACTTTTGACTTATAAGTTCCCAATCTTTCAGTCTCTTGTGACATGACCATGGTATTTAAACTCTCATTTTGGTGCCATTGTGGTGCAATACTGAAAGTTCACCTGTTTAAACAGTAAAGCCTGCTTTACACGGGACGACCGATCATGCGATTTCACGATCGATCGTACCCGCCCCCGTCGTTTGTGCATCACGGGCAATTGATTTCCCATGGCGCACAAAGTCGCAAACCCCCCGTCACACATACTTACCTCCCGTGCGATGTCACTGAGGGCGGCGAACACCCACTTCCTGAAGTGGGAGGGATGTTCGGCGTCACAGCGACGTCACACAGTGACCGGCCAATAGAGCCGGAGGGGCGGAGATGAGTGGGATGTAAACATCCCGCCCACCTCCTTCTTTCCACATAGCCAGCGGGAGCCGCGGGACGCAGGTAAGATCTGTTCATCGTTCCTGTGGTGTCACACAGAGCAACGTGTGCTGCCACGGGAACGATGAACAACCAGCGCCATGTTTCATAAACAATTTTATGAAACCTAGAGACGAGTACAAGACTCACGATTTGTGAGCGATACTGCGTCGCTAGCAGGTGTCACACAGGCTGACGTCGCAAGCCGGATGTGCGTCACAAAATCCGTGACCCCAACGATCTATCGCACGATAGATCGTCTCGTGTAAAGCAGGCTTTAGCAAAAGTAATAATGGCGTCTTTCATTTTGGGGCAAACACTCGGGGTGTGCCCCGAGCCTCTCTGTAAGTACTCTGGCCTTGGCAGAAGGGTTTGTTGGCATTCCTCTGGCGCACTACACCCAGGTAAAATGCCATGGCGGCATTCTCCTTATTCACAGTTTCGTTGGGAGCCACTAAGCAGAAGAAAAGGATGTCTCTTTGGTAATATTGCAAGAACTTAGAGTACTACTATTAACTATTTGATCAAGGATGTACATTAACTCTAACTTAGTTTTTTACTAATTTTCAGATAAATTCAGGCAGAAAAGTTCTCCTTTAAAGAGTGAGAAAACAAAACAGAGCTGTGTTTACATTAAGTCAAAATGAGTAGAGATGAGTGAATCACCTCTAAATTACTCAAAGCCATCATAAATATATCCAAAAAATCAGGTTCCACATAATCCGAATTTTTGGCTATTCAATTTGCACAAATTCATGGTATTACAATTGGCTTCTCTTTGGTCTTCTCTTCCCCTAGGACTTCAAGTGGGCGCTACAACTGATTAGGGCCTCACTGTCACATCATTGATAAGTGTCGTCAGAGGAAATACTTGCAAAACCCTGGGATTGAAGAGTAAACCAAAAAGGAGCCAATCTATAGACTGACCGGGGAGCGGTAGAAGCATAGGTATGGGAAAAGCCATAGAGAGGTAGTGTAAAGGGTTTCTCTTTTAACACTTTCACAGCAAATTTGATTCTCACCAAATGTATTCAATTGTAATAGAAGAACTACCCCTTCCCCGAAATGAGAGAATCTGCTCAAATGGAATTTTGGTAATTTGTTCAACCCTAGAAATGAGCAGTTGCCATATACTTAAAGAGACATCCACTAGATATACACGTGTCTATCCTTGCCTTTTCTTGGATTTGATTTAAGGCTCAAATTTCTCACAGATGAAATTTAATTCTATATTGAAACATTTTAGCAAAACCCTTAACAGTCTGCAATCCTAATCATGACCACGGGATAGCCATACATAGACACATATACCACAGACATCTCCCAACAGCATATAACTGAGGTGTATTTTTTTATTTTTAAGCTGGTCATCTGGCACACACACCTTGCAACAAGTTGAGTTAAGAGCAATACCATAACCTTTATTATCTAAGTGTTTTTCCTTAGCTTTGTGTGAACAGAACCTAATGTCGGACTGATTACTAAACTAACGGAAAGTATGGTAACTAATAACTACCATATTTTTTGAATTATAAGACACACTTTGCCTTCCAAAAATGTTTGAGGAAAATGAGGAGTGCATCTTATAATTTGAATGTGGCTTATCGGGGGTGGTGGCAAGGGGTCACAGGAGGTAGGGGAGGTACTGTTGGCCGAGAGCTCCATCTCTGCACGCATTAATTCCGGGCGCCATTTCTTTGAAGCCCACACCACCGACAGTTTCTGGATGCACCTCCTGCCTTACAGCGCCTGCAGTGAGCATCTGGGACATGCACTGCACCGCCCTCAACATCGCTTTACTCCACCACCGCCCCTGCCACCCCCCTGGTAAGACACCACTTGATTATAAGATGAAACCCATATCTTTTCTTTCCCTTTTTTATCTCTAAATTTGCGTTGGCATCTTATAATCCAGTGCATTTTATAAAACGGAAAGTGCGGTAATTGTTTCCTTTGGTGCTAAAATAAAAAAAAAAAGAGTGCAGTGCAGAAGGCTTAAAACTGAGTGAGCAGCAGCTAAACTCTGCTACTATGGTTTCCATATGTGCTTTTCAAGCTTTTTTGAGGAAGTATCAATAACTGCACAATATTAAAAACAGCAAACAAAGTGGTCAGTCAAAAATCTAAATGCAACAGATCAAAGTTGCTTACTTCACTTCGAAATCAGAGGATGTCCAGCATTGTCATCCGCTCAGAACTAGCAGCAACTGGTGGGACCCAACTATAACCTTCTGCTTTTTTTGGAGAAGTTTGGCCAGAAGTTGTCTTTATGAAAGAATTGAAGGCAAAAAACAAAAAAAACATATCTTCACCATGGAAACAAGGTCAAGAGAATCAGCTATGCATGAAAACACAAAAACTGGGCTACAGAAAAAGGGCAGCAGGTGCTCTGGACTGATTAGTCAAAATTTCAAATATTTGGCAGCAGCAGAAGGATGATTGTTTGCTGAAGGGTTGGAGGTCAGTACCATTATGAGGATCTACAGGCAAAAATGAAGGGTGGTTGAGGGTCTTTGCAAGTTTCGGGCTGTAACAGCAAATAGAGTTGGGAATTTGGTCAGAATTAATGGTGTCCTCAATGCTGAGAAATGCATGCAGATACTTATCCATCATGCAATTCCATTAGGGAAGCATATGACTGAATCCAAATGTATTCTGCAGCAGGACAATGACCCGAAACATACAGCCAATGTAATTAAGAACTATCTTCAGGGTAAAGACAAACAAAGAGTCCTGGAAGTGATGATATGGCTCTGCTCAACTTCATCCAGTCTATGTGGAACTTCATGAACAGACAGGAGGATTTTCACAAGCCTACATCTACAGATGATCTGTGGTTGGTTCTCCGAGATGTTTGGAACAATCTCCCTTTCTAGTTTTTTCAAAAACTCTGTGTAGGTAGAGTGTACCTAGAATAATTGATGATCTTTTGAAGGCAGAGAACGATCACACCAAATATTGATCTAGATTTCTCTTCAGTTCATTCACTCTGTATATTAATTGATAAATATGCTTTTTTCACATCATCTATATATACTAGTCTGAAGAAGATAGCCATCATGTGCATTATAATTCAGCATAGCACATCCATCGTATCGAATAGTCACAGGGAAACAGAGGAGGATGGCAGGAGAAGGTCACAGAGATCATAACCTTCCCAAGAACACTGGAGCTGAAATAATAAAGGCCAGTATAATAAACATACAAACCTATTATTCATGTAATGATGTGACCAATATTGTCAGCGAAAATAAAAATCAATGTACAGTAACAGTGGGGATGATTATAGTGGCTACAAAGCAATTACTGACAGTAGAGATCAACATATTCACTGGGCACTACTACAAGCCTCCCTCTATAACATGGTTTACTGAATATAATTCTACGGGGCACTTTGCACACTGCGACATCGCAGGTGCGATGTCGGTGGGGTCAAATTGAAAATGACGCACTTCCGGCATCGCATGCGACATCGCAGTGTGTAAAGGCTGGATGATACGATTAACGAGCGCAAAAGCGTCGTAATCGTATCATCGGTGCAGCGTCGGCGTAATCCATGATTACGCTGACGCGACGGTCCGATGTTGTTCCTCGCTCCTGCGGCATCACACATCGCTGTGTGTGAACTCGCAGGAGCGAGGAACGTCTCCTACCGGCCTCACTGCGGCTTCCGTAGGATATGCGGAAGGAAGGAGGTGGGCAGGATGTTTACATCCTGCTCATCTCCGCCCCTCCGCTCTGATTGGCTGCCTGCCGTGTGACGTCGCAGTGACGCCGCACGACCCGCCCCCTTAACAAGGAGGCGGGTCGCCGGCCACAGGGACGTCGCACGGCAGATGAGTGTGTGTGTGAAGCTGGCGTAGCGATAACTTTCGCTACGCCAGCTATCACCACATATCGCTGCTGCGACGGGGGCGGGCACTATCGCACTCGGCATCGCAGCATCGGGCTGCGATGTCGTAGTGTGCAAAGCCCGCCTACAAGGAAGGCTGTACATGAAACAGCAAGAACAAAGAACAAATTATAACATTATTTTCAGTCTAGAATCTTACAAATGTAAAAAAAAAAAATTCATATAGCTGGTGGATTCACTGGCTTTACAGTAAAGAAAAACTGTGAATGTAATTCAGGCTGACGAAGAAATAATGGCTTTATGGACTTCCAGATGTCAGATTGGTTCTGAAAGCATCAAACAATCAATCTGTCAGTAGCACAAGAACTGAAATGAGGAAAACTGATTTTTACAATGAGTGATTTTCTGAAAAATCTTATAACACTAAAATATTATATGCTCTGTTCTCCTCTAATGTACAGGATTGAATAACAATAAAATCTGATCTACTCATCAGGAAAACAGTTTTACAGTATAACTCTTTTAAAGGTGCCTTGACTAAAAGAAGCATAATTCCATTGACAAAATACACTGTGTGCAGAATTATTAGGTAAATGAGTATTTTGATCACATGATACTTTTTATACAGGTTGTCCTACTCCAAGCTGTATAGGCTTGAGAGACAACTACCAATTAAGTAAATCAGGTGATGTGCATCTCTGTAATTAGGAGGGGTGCGGTGTAATGACATCAACACCCTATATAAGGCTTAATTATTGGGCAACTTCCTTTACCTTGGCAAAATGGGTCAGAAGAGAGGTTTGACGGATTCTGAAAAGTCCAAAATTGTGAGATGTCTTGCAGAGGGATGCAGCAGTCTTGAAATTGCTAAATTTTGAAGCGTGATCACCGAACAATCAAACGTGTCATGGCAAATAGCCAACAGGTTCGCAAGAAGCGTGTTGGGCAAACAAGGCGCAAAATAACTGCCCATGAATTGAGGAAAATCAAGCGTGAAGCTGCCAAGATGCCAATTGCCACCAGTTTGGCCATATTTCAGAACTGCAACGTTCCTGGAGTATCAAAAAGCACAAGGTGTGCCATACTCAGGGACATGGCCAAGGTAAGGAAGGCTGAAAAACGACCACCTTTGAACAAGAAACATAGGATAAAACGTCAAGACTGGACCAAGAAATATCTTAAGACTTATTTTTCAAAGGTTTTATGGACTGATGAAATGAGAGTGACTGTTGATGGGCCAGATGGATGGGCCGGAGGCTGGATCAGTAAAGGGCAGAGAGCTAAATTCTGACTCTGATGCCAGCAAGGTGGAGGTGGGGTACTGGTATGGTTTGGTATCATCAAAGATGAACTTGTGGGACCTTTTTAGGTTGAGGATGGAGTGAAGCTCAACTCCCAGACCTACTGACAGTTTCTGGAAGACAACTTCTTCAAGCAGTGGTACAGGAAGAAGTCGGTATCCTTCAAGAAAAACATGATTTTCATGCTTGACAATGCTCCATCACATGCATCCAACTACTCCACAGCGTGGCTGGCCAGTAAAGGTCTAAAAGATGAAAAAATAATGACATGGCCCCCTTGTTCACCTGATCTGAACCCCATAGAGAACCTGTAGTCCCTGATAAAATTTAAGATATAAAGGGAGGGAAAACAGTACACCTCTCGGAACAGTGTCTGGGAGGCTGTGGTCGCTGCTGCACGCAATGTTGATGAAAACAGATCAAGCAACTGACAGAATCTATGGATGGTAGGCTGTTGAGTAATAATAAGGATGACAGCGCTCCTCCGGGTGAAAAAAACATACAATTTCTTTATTCCATCAGTTGTTTAACAGCAACGTTTCGACCTATTCGTCTTTGTCAAGCATGCACTTGCTTGACAAAGACCAACAGGTCGAAACGTTGCTGTTACATAACTGATGGAATAAAGAAATTGTATGTTTTTTCACCCGGAGGAGCGCTGTCATCCTTATTATTGGTATGCTATTTCAAGTGATCCCTTGATCATGGATGTGCGCTCCTGAGGTGCTGATTGTGCTGTTGCACAGGCACTTAAGTTTTTTAACCAAGGTGCTGTGGACTTTTCTTTTTTGGATATGGGTAGGCTGTTGAGTGTCATCATACAGAAAGGTGGCAATATTGGTCACTAATTTTTTGGAGATTTGTTTTTGCATGTCAGAAATGTTTATTTCTAAATTTTGTGCAGTTATATGGTTTACCTGGTGAAAATAAACAAGTGAGATGGGAATATATTTGGTTTTTAGTAAGTTGCCTAATAATTCTGCACAGTAATAATTACCTGCACAAACAGATATCCTCCTAAGATAGCCAAATCTAAAAAAAAAAAACACTCCAACTTCCAAAAATACTAACCTTTGATATTTATGAGTCTTTTGGGTTGATTGAGAACATAGTTGTTGATCAATAATAAAAAAAATCCTCTAAAATACAACTTGCCTAATAATTCTGCACACAGTGTATTAAGGCGATCTTTAAATGTAACTCCTCATTAGAGGACCTATTATCAGGAATTTATACCTTAAACTAGTGACATGTACACAAAGGGGCTTCTTGTAGAAATATCTTTTGCTGTTTTAGAGAAATCCACAGGTGAAACTGTAGGTTAATTAATCACAAGTGCAGTGGGCAGGCCCTACACTTACCGTTCTCCTGCCTCTTCTTATTCCCACCCGCTGCCTGCCCCCTACTCCTGACTGACGTATACTCAGAGCTGTAATTGGCTGCCCCACTGCACTTTTGACTCATTTGCATACAATTTTAACTATGGATTTTTCTAAGGTCCCCTTCACACATTAGTGATTCTGGTATGCATGTCGCCGTTTTTATACGTACCGGAATAACGGACATACACAGACCCATTAAAATCAATGGGTCTGCCCACACATCAGTGATTTCTCACTGACCGTGTGTCCGTGCAGCCCAAACGCATGTCCTTGTAGTCCGCACAGAGACAGATCCATTTTTCTACAGCACCACTGATGTCAAACCGACCACACTGGTGTGATCTGTGTGACAAATACCAGAGAAAACATGTGTCTGTGAAATAAAATGAATTTCTATACTCACCAGTCTCCAGCGATGCTGTCTTTGGCATTGCTGACCCTTGTTCCAGGTCTATTCATTATGCTCGTGCATATTCACTGCATCGCGGACCTGGACATAACAGCATGGAAGACATCAGCACCAGGGACAGCAACAGCGTGGACAGGTGAGTATAAAGTTCTTGCTCTCCGTGTGCTAAAATCATGGCACACGGAGGGCCATACACACTTTCAACACATCAGTGAAAAATGTGTGTATTTCAATGTGTGAAAAAGGCGTAAATTAGATTTGTAAAAGAAAGATAAGGATTAGAGATGAGGGACTCCTGGATGTTCTGGTTCGCCAGTTCAACAGGACTTTAGATAAAGTTTTATTCAGGACCCGAACCTTATTGGAAGTCACTAGTTGAGAAGTTTGGCTCTCCGACCACATACAGCCAGCCATAAACAGATCATTTCTGGAAGCGAGTGGGCAGGTTTTTTTCATTTTTTTTGTACACACTACGTCTGATCACGGTGTTGTTACCCCCAGTGAGAGCCATTCAAACACTGCAAGCGGCTCACACTGGGCTGAGCACCGAGCGTATTTGAGTACAGCGATGCTCACTCTTGTGGTTTGCATACATAAAGCACTCCAACTCTGAACTCGAAAACTGATATTTTTTTATATAAATCCTGTGTTCGGTAAAAACACCAAACTTTAAGGTTCGGGTCAGCTCATTTCTAGTAAGGATTAAGAGTATTAAAGATGCTTTGTATGAATGCCATTAGTTTGGAGTCTAAAATTCTGAAGACAGGTTCTCCTCAGAATTTCTATTTGTAAGAATTTTGGAAATATTTTGAAGTCACAATGAAGATTCTTGTTTTCAATGGAAACCAAAATATAAGGCTGTGTGCCCACGCTGCATTTTTTCACTTTTTTGGTGTGTTGTTTTTTTGCAGATCTTAATCAATATGCAAGGGAAAATGCATCCCACCCTGAATCTGAGTCTGAGTCTAAAGGCTCCATCACGCGCGACGATATATCGTGTGATCGCACCCGCCCCGTCGTTTGTGCGTCACGGGCAATTCGTTGCCTGTGGCGCACAATGTCGGTAACCCCCGTCAGACGTACTTACCTCCCTAACGACGTCGCTGTGGGCGGCGAACTTCCTCTTCCTGAAGGGGGTAAGACGTTCGGCATCACAGCCACATCACACAGCGGTCACCCAATAGAAGCGGAGGGGCGGAAATGAGCGGGACGTAACATCCCACCGACCTCCTTCCTTCCGCATTGCCGGCGGGATGCAAGTAAGCTGTGTTCGTCGTTCCCGGGGTGTCACACATGTGTGCTGCCTCAGGAACGATGAACAACCGGCGAGCAGAAGGAGGAACAACATTATGAAAATGAACGACGTGTCAACGAGCAATGATAAGGTGAGTATTTTTGCTCGTTAACAGTCGTTCGGTGGTGTCACATGCTACGTCATCTCTAATGATGCCGGATGTGCATCACAAATTCCATGACCCCGACGACATATCGTTAGACATATCGTAGCGTGTGATGGGGCCTTAAAGCTGGACTCACACTTGCAAGTCTCGCATCGGCATCACCCAGCACGGCCGCACACTCTCCTGACAGGAGCAGATAGGCTGCATGTATTTCTATGCAGCTGAGACGCTCTTGTCCGGAGAGCGGCAGGCCATACCAGGTGATGCCGATGCAGGAATCGCACGAGTTACTCACAAGTGTGACTCTCTCCTATGTCTGAGAATCCTGAAATGCTGTGCTCATGTTGCAGATTTTTTCCTTGTAGATTTTGGTGCAGAAAAAACTGCACCAAACAATTGACATGTCAATTGTTTCTGCATCTTTTCCAGCATTTTCCCTATCTAAGTGCATTAAAAAAAACACATCGCAAAAACGCAACAAAAAACATGAGTTTGTTCAGCAGCGCTTTTCCTGCCAAGAGATGCAATTTTAGGTGCAGAAAATCTGCACCTAAATCTGCAACGTGAGGATATACCCTTACAAGTCACTAGTTGAAATGTGCATTGAAACATTGGTGTGGGTTATATGAGCTAAGACATCCTCTAGAATAAAAAGGTCTATGAATACTTTTAGACATCCTGCCTCTATGGCAATTTATTTTCAGCCCTTATGAAAGAGTATCAGTGTGGCTAGATAGTCCTTGTGAAATGATTGAGTATGCATATGTGTCGCCCTGGGCAAGCCAGGGGACACGGGTCACAACACCACCACACCCCACACTCCAGGTAGGCACATCACAGCTAACCTACAAATCCTTGTTGCCTTCCTCCAGGAGTCTGATGATGCACACCAGGGGGTGGGCCAGGCGGTTGGCTCCGCCCACCAAGGAGCTCACAGCTCTGGAGGCAGGAAGTAACCAGGCAGAGGAGCCCAGGCAGGGCAAGTGTGAGGAGCTAAAGTGGAGGAGTTAAGAAAGTGAAAGTGAAAGTAGTAAAGGAGGAAAGCAAGAAAAGTGACAGTGAAGAAAGAAAGCCTGAAGGGTCCAGCTTT
This sequence comes from Anomaloglossus baeobatrachus, assembly GCF_048569485.1. NCBI lineage: Eukaryota > Metazoa > Chordata > Amphibia > Anura > Aromobatidae > Anomaloglossus > Anomaloglossus baeobatrachus. The sequence continues at coordinate 122,774,141 of NC_134357.1, forward strand.
GTGAGGGCCAGAACAGCAAGGTCAGCAACGGCGGTGACTGTCTGGAGGGGGACCGTTTGGAAGTTCCTGGAAGGACCCCGTTGGCTGTGTGCCCGGTGGTCTGGAGCAGTGTTCCGAAGGACAGTCAGCACCAGGGCAGGGGCCTCTCGGACCCCGGCAAGGCTAGGAGTCGCCAAATTTTCCGAATCCGTCAGTGACGGGGACGCAGCTCCCCCAACAACCAAGTCCCGAGTGAAGGCAACAGCCCAACCTGAACCGGGAAGACACCGCCACCGCCAGGGCACCAGTTTCCCCAGGGCCAGCGCCTGCGGGCAAAGTGTAGAGCTCCTCCGGCCCAGATTGCAGCCGGGGAGCGGGTAACCGGAGGGAATCCACCGATACCACAAGTCGAGCAAAGGTGCAAGGAAGAGGGACATCACCGTCACCTACCGGGAGTGCAAGTGCAGCCGTCTGTGGGACCGTCCTACCAGCCGTTTGGTTTACCGTACAAACTGTGTCCGTGTGTCAGGCTAAGTGAGTACCATAGTGCCGCAAGGCACAGCGCTGCCCCCGCGTCCCTGCGCCCTCCAGGCCCTACACTTCACATCTCATCACCGGGCCCCGGGATCACCAACCCCTACCCACGGAGGGGCAACACAACACCTGGCTGCTCCGCATCACCATCCCCGGGACCCCCATACTGAGCAGCGGTGGTGCAATCACCACAACCGTGGGTGGCGTCACAAACTATAACAATCCCCACAGTCACCCAACAAACACCCCCTTTCACTCACGGGCGAGGAGTGTCGCTCGAGAAACCCCGGGATCCGGCCTACAGCTCGAGCCACCAGGAGCAGCTGCCGGACCCGAGCAGAAGGGGTGAGCGCGGTGTGCTGACACCCTCCTCCCCGCCCGCGACAACTTGGCGTCACGAACAGGATCTTACCGCTCTTCCGTCAGGTAGAGGTGCGCCTTGTTACCGCCGGAGGCATCCGGCAGAAAAATTTTAGAAGCCGCCATCTTTGGCGCGAAAAGTTCCCGCTCGAGCGTCTTCTCGAGCAGTAGAGACGCGAAGGCCAAAACCCCGCCCCGAGAGAGGAGGGGCCGGAAAGAGCTAAGGGGGACGTGATGGCGGCTGGCGGCATGTAGTCGCCGCTATAAAAGCAGGGACGCCAGGACCTTGCAAGAAGACCGTTCCTGGAAGCAAACAGTGAAGACACCATGTGGATGCCGTCCCGAAACACCGTGGCCCCCGTACCGGGAACCGCAGCGTGGGTGGAAATCCGGACCGCGCAGCTCCATCTAAGGCTGCAGGTCAAAATGCAGCTCCTCTTGGAGGAGTGGGAGACCGACATGGCGGACGTTATAGCCACCGTGCGGAGACGCGAGGAGGAAGCGGAGGAAGGGAGGGTGAGTGACCCACGCCCCCATGTCCCGGAGGGACCGGTCGCTGTGGCTGAGGGACCCGGTCCAAGCCCTCTCCCCCCGTTGCCTCCCTCGCCACCCGTCTCGGAGGCCGTGACCCCGCCACTAGGCCCGCTACCACCGCAACCGGTAGCGATACCCAGCCCGTCTGCCCCAGCGGACCGACCTGTAGCCGGAGCCCGTAACAAACCGGAGGCATTACCTTGGAAGGCCCCGAAGATTGTGCCAGAGACAGTCCCCGAGCAGTTTCCCGAGCCGGAGCCGACGACCCGCTCCGAGCCAAAGGCCCAACTGCGGAAAGCCCCTGTGCCCATCCCCCACACCTCGGCTGAGGTGGCGCCGGGTTGTTGCTGCAAGGCAGCGCCCAAGGCCATGACACCGCGGGATACGCTACCCACCTTCCTGACAGTGGGTAACGTGCTGGATGTCCCGCGGGGCTCAACCCGTGCGCCGGAGCTGGCAGCAGCGCCATACTGGGACAGGGAGACGACAAAGCTGGGCCTGGAGATCGCGGAGAGGGAGAGAAGGAAAGCCGAGCTGGTGGCCCGAGCCATTCGGGAAAAGGAAAACCTGCGGCAAGCGACCTTCCGTGTCCGGGGCCCGTTCTACGAGGGGCAGGTGAGGCGGTTTGATGTCCGCCGGGGCTACGGATTCATATACGAACCGGGCCTGGAGGCCGAGGTGTTTGTGGCCCGGCGGGACGTGAATGCCCATCTGCCCGAGGAGCATCCTGGCCGCAATCTTATACCGGGGGACATGGTGCGTTACACCCGGCACTGCGGAGAGAGGGGGTGGTTTGCCCTGGATGTAAAGCTGAAGGGCAGCCCGGAGAGCAAGGTGAGCTCTGCATCCCCTCCCTCGGATGAAGCAGCAAAAGGACCGGAGTAGGGCAGCGGATGCCCGTTGCACCGTCCCCGTTGGGACCACCACTGAAGTTGTTGTTTGTTTGAAAGTTTGAAATGATAAGTGAAATTACCGAAGAAGTCACCTGATTTGTTTGTTGATTTGCAACCGGCAGGAGCCGGCACCGTTGTCCCCGTGGGGACCGTTTAAAATGCATGGGGACTATCCATGGACAAGCCCGTGAACTTGCAGGGCACCACAAACGTTAAGTGGCTTGTAAATATGTTGGGTACCGTTACCGTTTCCGCAATACCGTCTCCGGAGAGGCAGGTTGGAGGGAGGGCCCTGAGCAGAGCAGGCCAGGGCCCAGCCACCAAAGGAACCGGTGGCCACCCTCTGGAGGGGAAGGACAGATCCCGCTCGGGTAACTTGTGCTGGACTGTGGGTCAAGGGGTGCTGCCTGGGTTTTAGGGGCAGCATCAGGGCCAGGTTGCTTGGGTGGGAGAGAGCGGAAACCGTGACCGTATACCGTTGCAACGTTTAAGTAAATGTGCCTCCCGTCTTGGGAAGAGTTTTGATTAAAAATGTATTTATGTTTTGCTTAACCCTGTTATCCCCTTTTTACAGAAAAATAAAACCGGTGTGGGACGGCAGCCCGCGGACGGTCTGCATTTTGCTAAGGGGGAATGTGTCGCCCTGGGCAAGCCAGGGGACACGGGTCACAACACCACCACACCCCACACTCCAGGTAGGCACATCACAGCTAACCTACAAATCCTTGTTGCCTTCCTCCAGGAGTCTGATGATGCACACCAGGGGGTGGGCCAGGCGGTTGGCTCCGCCCACCAAGGAGCTCACAGCTCTGGAGGCAGGAAGTAACCAGGCAGAGGAGCCCAGGCAGGGCAAGTGTGAGGAGCTAAAGTGGAGGAGTTAAGAAAGTGAAAGTGAAAGTAGTAAAGGAGGAAAGCAAGAAAAGTGACAGTGAAGAAAGAAAGCCTGAAGGGTCCAGCTTTGTGAGGGCCAGAACAGCAAGGTCAGCAACGGCGGTGACTGTCTGGAGGGGGACCGTTTGGAAGTTCCTGGAAGGACCCCGTTGGCTGTGTGCCCGGTGGTCTGGAGCAGTGTTCCGAAGGACAGTCAGCACCAGGGCAGGGGCCTCTCGGACCCCGGCAAGGCTAGGAGTCGCCAAATTTGCCGAATCCGTCAGTGACGGGGACGCAGCTCCCCCAACAACCAAGTCCCGAGTGAAGGCAACAGCCCAACCTGAACCGGGGAGACACCGCCACCGCCAGGGCACCAGTTTCCCCAGGGCCAGCGCCTGCGGGCAAAGTGTAGAGCTCCTCCGGCCCAGATTGCAGCCGGGGAGCGGGTAACCGGAGGGAATCCACCGATACCACAAGTCGAGCAAAGGTGCAAGGAAGAGGGACATCACCGTCACCTACCGGGAGTGCAGGTGCAGCCGTCTGTGGGACCGTCCTACCAGCCGTTTGGTTTACCGTACAAACTGTGTCCGTGTGTCAGGCTGAGTGAGTACCATAGTGCCGCAAGGCACAGCGCTGCCCCCGCGTCCCTGCGCCCTCCAGGCCCTACACTTCACATCTCATCACCGGGCCCCGGGATCACCAACCCCTACCCACGGAGGGGCAACACAACACCTGGCTGCTCCGCATCACCATCCCCGGGACCCCCATACTGAGCAGCGGTGGTGCAATCACCACAACCGTGGGTGGCGTCACGAACTATAACAATCCCCACAGTCACCCAACAAACACCCCCTTTCACTCACGGGCGAGGAGTGTCGCTCGAGAAACCCCGGGATCCGGCCTACAGCTCGAGCCACCAGGAGCAGCTGCCGGACCCGAGCAGAAGGGGTGAGCGCGGTGTGCTGACACCCTCCTCCCCGCCCGCGACACATAGTGCATGTGTTATAGGAGTCAGAGCAAGTGTAAAAGTAACTTCAAGGAACTAAACCATCATTGAAACCATCACTTCAACCAACATGATATGCCATTGCATTTCATTAGGTGACATGTAGGCATCATAACCTAATTACCCCTATAAAGGAATTTTTAGTACATTCTCTATGCACTAAATATTCAATGTTCAAGTTCCTAGCACCTATACAGATTAGTATGTTTTATGTATTATTTTAGAAGCAATTATGCATTTTATGAGATCTAGGACTTGACAGGGGCATTTACATGCTTAGCAACTGGTATGAATATATTAGGCAGAAAAACAAGAGAATATGTTTCACAGTACAGTCCCTGGGGTCTCTGAAAGGATTGGGCCCATTTTATCTTAGTCTAGGTACATTTTAATCATTTTATTGAAAGTTGAAAATTAGCCTAGTATTATGACCTGTGCAGGTTCTATGGAAAATAGAGTAATGTCAAATATACTCTACAAAATCTGAGGCACCACCAGGATCTCCTGCCACTGGTTAGGAGCTGGTGTCAACTTGATAGAATCCTGATTTTCATCTGTACTAGGGAGCTCTTAGTCCTCTATATACACAAATGAATGGAATTTGCTTTCAACATACGGTACAGTGAATTCAGTTTTGCTGTAGGTTTTTTGTAGTTCAAAGCTGAGTCTCCGCCACTGCGCCAAGTGTCTTATATGGTATGTAGCACTGATGGCACTTTCTTAGTGTGGCCACTAATGAATGAACTCAAAGGCTTTTCCCGAGTTGACGGCATGAGTTGTTCAGAGTCACTGATGGGGGGGCTGCATGGTTGATGTGACGTTGGCGCACCTAAAGCACCCAGGGGGCAGGGGGAATCAGGCACGCGGGGTCTAGTTCCTGAATTACTCGTCATCGGGCCAGTGTGGTGGTCTGGGATGTCACTGTGGCCTGCCCAGCTGCGTGCCCCGAAGTGTACACCAATAAGGAGGATGGATGATGGGGGTTGTAATAGGATGACTGTCGTGAAGCCACTTGTGGTACACGGCCAGAGATTAGCCGCCGCTGCTGTCGCTGTTCTCCGGGGCAAATGGTAATAGCAGCCGAAGATGGCATCGCTCCTCACAGGTGGAGCGGGCCCCGGGAAGGATGATGAGGGGAGTAGTGATGGCCGTAATAAGAGTCCGAGTCAGATGCTGCAGTTCCAGGTGTCTTTACTCACTTTTTGTGCTGCTCGCCCGGGTAATACTGGTGTAACGGGGGCAGGGGGCGCCTCAGGGGGTGTAGTCGGGTCCCCTCGCCTTGTGGGCCGCAGGCTAAACCCCGGCCGTTACTTGCAAAACAGGTGTGTTGTTGGGGCAGAGTGTGGATGCATGGGTCCCATTCATGACAGCGTTCTTTCTGTGCTGTCCAGCTCCTTCTTCACTTTCAGGAAAGAGACAATTGCAGGCAGCAGATAAACCAAACACCGATTTATTAAACAAAGCTTCCATCTTTTTGTTTGCAGCAGGTTTACTTTAGTACGTTACAAGTTACAGGTCCTTTTCTACAAAAACGGTTTCCTTTTTCTCTACGAGCACTTTCCTTTGCCTGCAGGGGACATATGTTAACCCCCTAGTAGCTGCGCTCTAACCCGGATTTACTGTAGGGCAGATCCAGCACTCACTACCGGCTCTGGATAAGTTCTCACCTCTCCACTTCTTTGTCAGGGCACTAACCTTCGCCTGCAGGGGCCACTTGTTATCCCCCTGATAGCTGCACTCCAATCTAGTACACACCACCGGCTCCAGACTAGTCCCAACTCTTTCACCGTTTCTCATGGGTTTCCTCTGCTTTCTAGCCAAGAGTACTCACTCAGGCTGACTGCCTCGTCTCACTCCCACACTCTGCCCCGTCACCTCAGACCGAGCTTGCTCGCCTCTCACATCTCACTGCACACTCGACTCTGCATTCAGAACCCTTCCTCCCCCACCTAGGCTGCCCTGCCCCTTCCTTCCTTGCCACTGTTACCAGGGGAACCACTGCTCTACACTGGCACCTAGTGGGGAAACAGTTTATGACAGGTAACATTTTACCATCAACATTTACAATTTGCCACCATACTACTGTGGCGTCTTCAGGGGGGGAAAAACGCTCCTTCACTACCAGGGGTCCGACTACCCCTTACATTCCTCCCATCTTTAACCTCAGCCTCCTGGCGAGGTTCGTACCTGCAAAACAACACATGTATGAAAACACAATACTTAAAACACACAGACTGGCTCACAAGTTTGGTGCCTGGAGTCCCTCCAGGGAAGCTCCCGGTCTTAGTCGCACATCTGCCCGGAGGCCCTCCTCAGGCGCTCCCGGTCTTAGCTGACCTTCTGCCCGGAGGCTATTTCCAAGCGCTCCCGGTCTTTGGGTGGGCAGAAAACAACAGGACAACAAGATTCCTTCTTAACAGTCATGGAAGGAGTCCACGCACAGTTCTGCATTAAGCTCCTCCCGGGTTCAGTACTTTTAACGTTGCTTGAGCTGTAACATTCGCTGGCTCCTAACAGCAAACAGACGTCTCTTCCGGATGACCACCTCTTCATGCTGGGTAGTATGCACACAGCCATTCGGCCCGCTGGGCCCTCACATGGTCGGAGAGGGACTGTCCAGGTAAGCGGGGTAGCCTACGAAACGGCTCATAATCCGGTGGCTCTGGTACTTCCTTCTCCGGTTCAGGCCCTTCAGCCTCCTGCGGGGGTGAGGGGGTAGCTGGACGGGACCGCAGTGGGCTGCCGACAACAACTACCGGGTGCGACACCATACTCTGATGTATCACCAGTAATGCCGATGCTTCTCTTGGCTTGTCTCCAGCCGTAGGTTCAGCGGCCGCTTTTGGCGCGACCGTCGGGGTACTCTTCAGCCCACAGGCTTCAGCGAGCGCTTGCTTATGCTGAGCGCGCCACGCTCTGTTCTCCATTGTGCTTGGTCCAGGTATTGGAGTTTGCTTCTTCTTCCACTGCCGGGGTTGCAATCGCGCCGGGGAAGGTGGAGGCGGTTCTTCTTTACCCGCTTCTGCACAGACTCCGCCCCCGGCCTCACCCACCAGGTCAGCACAGCGTTTGCGACGCCTCTTCTTTCTTGCAGCGCCGCCCACGTCTCTAGACCTCTGCAGTATCTCGGGGCAAGCACCTCCCCTCTTTGGGCGGTGCACTACGGGCTTCTTCCTTACAGGCCAGCCCAGCGCTTTTTGTTTGGCGCCCACTTTTCGCGCCTTTACTGAATCCATGAGGACGGCCGCCATCTTGCCGCCATCTTGTGGCCTGTTCAGTACATCAGGCACCACTTGGTCTCTACTCGGGGTTTCTCTTCTGCAGGCTTGATCCTGCCGACTACGCCAATTTGTAACGGGGGCAGGGGGCGCCTCAGGGGGTGTAGTCGGGTCCCCTCGCCTTGTGGGCCGCAGGCTGAACCCCGGCCCGGCCGTTACTTGCAAAACAGGTGTGTTGTGGGGGCAGAGTGTGGATGCATGGGGCCCATTCATGACAGCGTTCTTTCTGTGCTCTCCAGCTCCTTCTTCACTTTCAGGAAAGAGACAATTGCAGGCAGCAGATAAACCAAACACCGATTTATTAAACAAAGCTTCCATCTTTTTGTTTGCAGCAGGTTTACTTTAGTACGTTACAAGTTACAGGTCCTTTTCTACAAAAACGGTTTCCTTTTTCTCTACGGGCACTTTCCTTTGCCTGCAGGGGAGATATGTTAACCCCCTAGTAGCTGCGCTCTAACCCGGATTTACTGTAGGGCAGATCCAGCACTCACTACCGGCTCTGGATAAGTTCTCACCTCTCCACTTCTTTGTCAGGGCACTAACCTTCGCCTGCAGGGGCCACTTGTTATCCCCCTGATAGCTGCACTCCACTCTAGTACACACCACCGGCTCCGGACTAGTCCCAACTCTTCCACCGTTTCTCATGGGTTTCCTCTGCTTTCTAGCCAAGAGTACTCACTCAGGCTGACTGCCTCGTCTCACTCCCACACTCTGCCCCGTCACCTCAGACCGAGCTTGCTCGCCTCTCACATCTCACTGCACACTCGACTCTGCATTCAGAACCCTTCCTCCCCCACCTAGGCTGCCCTGCCCCTTCCTTCCCTGCCACTGTTACCAGGGGAACCACTGCTCTACACTGGCACCTAGTGGGGAAACAGTTTATGACAGGTAACATTTTACCATCAACATTTACAATTTGCCACCATACTACTGTGGCGTCTTCAGGGGGGGAAAAAACGCTCCTTCACTACCAGGGGTCCGACTACCCCTTACACTGGTCACTCACTGTGATGTGCCCCGTCAACCTGGGAATAAGTTAGAAGCAGTCACCGGTGTTTGAAAGAAGAAAGTCCTTTGTCAGAGTTGCCCTTCCAGCTCCGCTCCAAGCCCCAGTCCCTGTGAAGAGAAGAGAAGAAAGAGGTGGTGGTGTCGTGTCCCAGAACTGGTGTCCCGGGTAGACTGACTGAAGATTCTGTGATTTTGCTCCTACTACTGCTATACCAAGTGGAACCTGCCCCCCAGGTGGCTGGCTTCAGTGACCGGGGAAGTCCCATGCATCGTGATGGCCATCCCTCTATCTACCCTGAGCCAACTTCCCCATGAGAAGGCTCCTAAGCTTTATGTAAGCTGTGAATTTGGAACACCGGTGATTAACCCCCTCCTTACCAGAGGTGAATATCACACCTTAAATAAGGTGCAAAACTCTGTGGCGACTGGAGCCTCAGGGGTGCCACACAACCATTTCTGCAACTGGAAAACCCCTTTAAGTCAAAACACATTATTCAGCATTTATTTAGTTTTACATAAGGAAATATTAAAGTAACATTGTATACAGGATGATGAAAGGTTCACAATTATATCATCCTCCTTTTGGCTGGTTTGTAGTGAAGATTCAAAAGAACCCAAGCACCGACTCCAGGTCAGGAGTTCTCAGGGAACTCTGGGTAACAATCTGGATCCAGCCACCTGGGTAATAAAAAAAAATCTAAGAAAATAAGAATAAAGCAAGCGCTTCATACTTACCGTTCTCGGTGTGACAGTACATTGCCTTCAGGGCCGCTAACTGTACTTCCGGGGCGGCTTATTATCTTAATGTATATGCACTGCTTCCTCCTCCATTAGATGTGACTATGCTGGAACTTTACCCAGCGCATTTTTATTTTTTTAAATTATTTATTTAAATAATTTTCAAAAAGCCGCATGCGGTTCTTCTTATTTGATACACAGGCAAGATAAACACATGACTGGGGCCTGCAGCATGTAGCCATATCTTTTATCTGTTACCCCAGGCCAATTTTCTTCTTTATTTATTTTTACAGCAATAGAGATGCACACACATAGCGTCTCTACTTAAAAGCAGTCAGACACACTGTCACACAGAGTGGGGGCCTATCTGACTGCAACCAATCAGAGATGCAGGGACGGGGTAGGGTAAGCAGTGCATATGTATGAGGTTAGTGAGCGGCCCTGGAAGTAGCGTTAGAGTTGCGCGGGAGACTTGGTAAGCATAACATGCCTGCTTCAATCCCCCTATCCCTTCTACCAGCATTTTTAAGCTCCTCATTGTGGTGAACATAGACTTATATGGAGACCAGCATCTGGCAGATATTCGGGATCAATTCCAGGCCCAAACCGTTTTTGTTTTTTTTTAAATCCGGTTGGACCTGCTGATCCCGGATATCTGCGAGTCCGCCCATCTCTACTGTTTAGAAGGGGAAAATGTCCTTGATTACTGTATTAAAGGAAAAGGAAATGTTCTCCTGGTTAGCCAGGCTGGCTGACCCATTGTATGCACAGTAGAAATAGTGGGGCTTCATGTGAACTGTTATTGAAATAAAACAAGATTGACCTTATTTCCTGTCCTCAGGAAGACTGACTTTATTCCTTCACTTTATTTCTTTGACCTATATACCGTATATATATATCCTCCTAGGAGTCGTCTTGACAAAGCTCAACTCTAGCTGCATTGGATGTATTTTAAATGTATTTCTTTTGCAGCTTGCATGTATTTCCATACACTGCAAACTGCTTGATGTCATTCTGTGTTAAATCAAACAGATGGCACCCTGTTGAGTAAATCTTCAGACCCCCTCTCTCCTCTACTGAATTCTCCATTACATACAAAATCTAATTATATAAATCAAGTGAATCAGATTTGAGCTTAAATAAGAGTTCAATTGAATAGAGAAGGAGCAGAGCCTGACATGACAGAGATCCATCAGATTTAACAAAATGGAACTAGTCAACTTTCTATAAATTGAAATACATGCAAGCTACAGAAGACTAAAGGTTTAACATTTTTAATTAAAACCAATTGCAAATATGTTATATTCCATGAAATATATACAATGCAATTATTAAAATTATCTGTAAACCAGTTACGCACTTAAAAGGAAATCTGCAAACAGAATTTCATCTCCAAACTATTTCTATGTGCATTTAGCACTTTTAAAGACAAGTCAAGCAATACTGTTAAATGGCTGGTCTGTTCCTCCCTTACAAAGAAAGCAGCATTCAAATTAATATGCAAATGAGGCTGAAGTGCTTTCAGCACATGGAAGCTCCTAAACTTCTGTCATTCTGGCCCTAAATACATGGTTTATCATGATGGGAAGGTACACATCTATAAAGGACATGGAATCATAGAATGGTAAAGTTGGAAGGGACTTCAAGGGCCATCGGGTCCAACCCCCTGCGACTGCAGGCTTTCCTAATTCATCCCAGCTATATGTTTATCCAGTTTCTGCTTGAAGAATTCCATTGAAGAAGAGCTCACCACCTCCAGTGGTCACCTGTTCCACTCCCTGACTGCCCTCACTGTTAGGCCTCTGCCACATTCACGTGAAATTCACGCATGTGCCGAGAGACACGTATTTCCCCTGCGTGTTGCGTGCAGGTAAGTACGTGTCTCTGGTACGTGCGGGCCACGTGTGTTCTACGTGTGCTATCCGCGATAGCACACGTAGAACCGGTAATTATCATACTCACCTGGTCCTTCCTGATGTCCGCGCTGCTGTCCGTGATGCTGATCCTCGGGCTCCAGCCCTCCCGTCTCACCGCTGCTGCTGCTGTCAGGCAGTGAAGTGAATATTCTATGAGATTAATGAGCGGCGGTCGGCAGCAAGAGGCAGCAGCGGCAGAGACAGGAGGGCAGGAGAAGGTGAGTTAATGTTTTTTTTTTTTTTTCACTGACACGTGTGTTTTCTCCGGCGCGTGTCACACGGGACCGCATCCACACTACACCCGTGTAGTACGGGTGCGGGCCGTGTGACACCCGTGCTGCCGGAGAAAAAACGGACATGTCAGCGCTTTGAAAAACGCACACACGTACAAACGCACACGGACACACGTTCCGTGTGGTTTTACGTGTGTGTGCCTGCTACCATTGCTGTATGTGTCTCCGTGCCGCCGGTACGTGTAAAAAATGACAAAAACGTGCCGGCGGCACTGATGTGTGTCGCAGGCCTTAGAAAGTTTTTCCTAATGTCTAATCTGAATCTCCTTCCTTTTAGTTTCATCCCATTGCTTCTTGTACTTCCTTGTGCTAATGAGAATAGGGTAGTTCCCTCTGCACTGTGACTACCTTTCAGATATTTGTAGACCACTATTAAGTCTCCTCTCAGCCTTCTCTTTTTCAACCTAAAAATACCTAGTTCTTTTAGCCGCTCTTCATATGACATGGTTTGCAGACCTTCTACCATCTTGGTTGCTCTTCTCTGGATTTGCTCCAATATATCGATATCTGATGATGGAATGATGGAATGCTGCTAGCTACTTATATATCAATGTAGAGCAGTACATCTGTGTATTCATAATTCCATTAATGAATTGTAGCTCCCAGAAACCAGTAGCAGCTAGAGATGGGAACAAAAGGCGCAATAGGGTCTTACCCAATATGATGGTTGGTGTCTTACCCAATATGATGGTTGGTAAATATAAAGAGAGGTACACTCACCTGGTGCGGTTGTGCTAGTCACAACCCCTTATGTGCGTATGTGAGTGTCCGCATGGTTCAGCTGCAGCCCCGTAGGTAACGTTGTTCAATATGGATGACAGAGGAAAGCGGGTTTATGCCGCGCTAAAACCACTGATGCCGGTATATTAAAAATTCCTTTTTTATTTGAGATTATAATTATGGGATTGTGAAAACAAAAAGGAATTTTTAATATACCGGCATCAGTGGTTTTTAGCGTGGCATAAACCCGCTTTCCTCTGTCATCCATATTGAACCAAGAAACCAGTAGCACTCATACATAAGGATATTGCCACCACCATGTTTTACTGTAGGCATCATGCATTTTTCTTTGTACTCTTCAGCTTTGCTACGCCAAACAGTTTTGAAGCCTTCAGTTCCAAAAACATTTATTTTCCTTTCATCACTCTAGTTTATAGCATCCCAGTAGTCTTCATTAGGGATGAGCGATCACTATCATGTTCAGGGGCTCGGTACTCGAAACGAGCAGGTTGGACACTTGAGCTGGTTCAACTCAAGTACTGAGCATAATGTAAGTCAATGGAAAACTATAGCATTTTTCCTGAATATCTTACACATGTACACACATCAAACCTATAAACATATGACATACACAGTACATTAAACACATATGCACTTTAGGCAAATATTTTCTAGCTTTTGACATTTGGTTAAAAAAGTGTATAAAACATACTAATGCAACAAGTTCCCGCAGGTCCTGTAAGCGTTCCATTTGCAGGTCCTCTCACTCCACTGCATTGTGTCTCATGATTCTCTTCCGGCTGGAAGCAATCATGCCGGCTGAAAGCAATCAATATCGCTGGATGTGGTGAGTGTAGGTGTGCGATCTGATGTGCGTGGGTGTGTGATCTGAAGTGAGTGTGCAATCTGATGTGTGTGAGTATGCTATCCACTGCAGGTCCTCCCGTTCAGCATCTGGTGAGTATGATTGTGGGGTCTTCTGTCTTCTTTCTTCTGGGGGTCTTTGCTTTCTATAATGAAATGTCCTGCAGTATTCTTTAACTTTTTTTAGCTGCACAAACACTTCATTATTGAACTGCAACTAGGGCTTATTTTCAGAGTAGGGCTTATATTTAAGCCTTACGACAAAAATGCTGAAAACTCCTCCTAGGGCTTATTTTCAGGGAAACACGGTAGAAGAAAGCGATTAAAATAGTTTCCTTAACAAAATTCAAAAGTTACTTTCCAGTGCTGAAGTCTTGGGTTCAAATCCCACCAAAGACGACATCTGCAAGGAGTTTGTATAGTCTCCCCATGTTTGTGTGGGTTTCCTTCAGGTTCCTTCTTCCCAAACTCTAAAGACATAGTGATAGAAAATTTAGATTCTGAGCCCCATTGGGCCAGTGATGATATCTGTGATTTACGATGGCTATAAAAACGAGAAACTAACTATGACTATGACTAAGACAACAGTAAAGCTTACTGGAGCTATTGAGAAAAGTTCTGCCTGTTTATAGCTTTCTCCTTAAGCATTTAGCAGGAAAGTCTCCTTTTTTCTGCATACTAAGATTGCTGACTTCACAATTAGCTGTTTATAGTTTATAGCTGCTTCTGTGCATTATCCATTTGTTAAGCCTACACAGCAATATCCGTTTACCCCGGAGTCGGTTTTGGGTGATATAACTTGCCGTTAACAGCTTTCTGTGAGAGCTGCATGTTCTAGAGTGGAGCACAGAGGACCTGCTGAGCAGTAAAACTATAATAGCCTGCCTTATCTAGAAGTAATAAATAAATGGTTGAATTTTATCTTCTAAAGCCTCACAGCACCCACAAAAGGACTCAGTTATACAAATTATTGAGCCCCGAGCACAAAAACTTCAATCCAAAACCACCGGCAATTGAGGGCTTAAACAAACCGAGCTGGAATAATGCTATCAGCAATAGGCACAAGTTCATTTGCTTAGTAGAACTGCGATAATTAACGAAACAATCATAGTTGGGCATAGCTGAAATCTCATGTGTTTAATAAATAGGTCAGTCAACCTCATATTTCGCTTCGTGTCACCGCGGACAGCTGTGCAACTTGTGGAAAACTTGTAGCTACGGCTCAGGGATTGAAATTTGCCAGCGGTGAAATAAGCTTTTCACTCATGAATGCAGACTTGAAATAGGCTACTTAGATCCACAGGGATCACAAAATGGCCATGCTTTCCTGATCTTTCTAATTCATGCATATGTAGTAACTGAGACATAATTTTATCTTCACCATTCCCGTAATATAAAATGGCTTTGGCTTTCTTCTGTAGCATTTTTAATATCATTTTCTAGTTATTGGACAGTAAAAAAATTGATATTGATATAAGCACAAAACCGTGATTTATCAAGACGAGCTGTTTGTTTCCCAGTCTTGAAGTGTGAGCTGTAGTAAGATGTGCCAAATTCATTAAGAAGGTGCACATCCAAATATATTAAACTCTACTGCTATGTTTTAGTATAAACACAAACAAGACATTGACAAAAAATATTAAAAAAAGCCTCACAATGAATAGGGCTAGAAAAATACAAATAAGGTACAATGACCCAAAGAGACATCTATCCCAGCAGCAATGTCTAAATGAATGGGCAAACAACAACCAAAAAATCCACGTCAAGCCCAAAGATAACACCCTCCAAAAACCTACAGTACACCAGCAAACAAATACCATAATGTTTAAAGTATAAACACCTAGAATCAACCATATGTAATGATTGAAGAAAGTGACTTAAGGGTGCTTTACACGTTGTGACATCGCTAACGATATATCGTCGGAGTCACGTCGTTAGTAACGCACATCCGGCGCCGGTAGCAACATCGCAGCGTGTGACACCAAGGAGAGATGATCAATGATCGCAAAATCGTTCAAAAACGGTGATCGTTGACACGTCGCTCCTTTCCTTAATATCGTTGCTGCCACAGGTACGATGTTGTTCGTCGTTCCTGCGGCATCACACATCGCTATGTGTCACACCGCAGGAACGACGAACATCTCCTTACCTGCGTCCACCGGCAATGCAGAAGGAAGGAGGTGGGTGGGATGTTACGTTCCGCTCTCTCTGCCCCTCCTCTTCTATTGGCTGGCCACTTAGTGACGCCACTATGACGCCGAACGCACCTCCCCCTTGAAGGAGGGATTGTTCGGCGGTCACAGCGACGTCTCTGACAAGGTATGTGCATGTGACACTGCCGTAGAGATAATATTCGCTACGGCAGCGAGCACAAAATGTTGCACGAACGACGGGGGTGGGTGCTATCGCGCTCAACACCGCTAGCAACCGCTAGCGATGTCGCAGCGTGTAAAGCACCCTTTAGTCTGAAATATTAATACAACAATATTTAAAGGGAACCTATAAGGTCCAATATGCAGCCAGAACCATGAGCAGTTCTCGGTGCAGATTGCTAATGCCTGCCTAACCGTCCCTGTGTACACTAGCATAGATAAAGAGATATTTAGGAACAGTATTTCTAAAGATCTTATATCATATGCTAATGAGTGTGGGATCTAGTCCCCTGGGCATTAGTTCCCCTGTCTAGTTGCCCTCATTAGCATGTTAGTACGTCCCTTTGGGTGTGCTATAATGATAATAAATGCGATGCGTCACAGGATGATCTCACTGACCTCTCCGCCGCCATCGCGTCCGACGGAGTATTTCGGCTCAGTGCACATGACCCCGGAGTTTGGGTCATGCGCACTATGAAACCGGGTGTACGCGTCCTGGATTCAAACTGAAGTAGTGCGCATGACTGAAACACCAGGGTCATGCGCACAGAGCCGAAATCCCCCGTCGGATGCGATGGCAGCGGAGAGGTGAGTGAGATCATACACTGACACTTCTTATTCATTAGCATGTTAGCACACCCACAGGGATGTACTAACATGCTAATGGGAGCGACTGCCAAGGGAAGCAACGCCCAGGGGGCTAGTGGCCTCTCTTATTAGCATATGGTAAAAGATCTTTAGAAATACGTTTTCTAAAGATCTCTTTATCTATGCTAGTGTATACAGGGACTGATAGGCAGGGAATAGCAATATGCACCCAGAACTGCTCGTGGTTCGAGCTGCATATTGAACCTGACAGGTTCCCTTTAATTAAAATTCAAGAATAGTTAAAAATAGATACTACAAAGGTGCTAAAAGGATGGTAATAATATACCAAGGGACAAAATGGCAGAAAATGGGTTTACATTATTAACAGTCAATAATTCATACCATTAATAAATACCATAAAAATTCCAAAAACATGATATAATCTACAGGATTGTGGAAATATAACACATATACTGCTGCAAATATGCATAGCCATAAAACATCTACAATGTAATGACAGAGACAATCCCCATATATATGTATATTAGATGATAGGAAAGTCAGGCAGCAAAACAATTAGAACCATTGTAGTAAACATAAGTATAGGAGAGAGAGATAGAGAGAGAGAGACTCTGTGATCACGCCAGGCTGGTTTCTGGGCATGCTCAGTAGAGCAAACAGGATCCTTCCTATCAGTATGCCCCCCCCCGTGAAAGCAGTTGAGCTGCTCGGATCCGGGTTCTCAGTGGCTCGAGGGTCTCCGGACGCGGGGGTCTTGCGGCCACTCAAATGAAGGTGAATACCGTCGCTGTCGTTGGGGAGTACCTGGGGTGATGACGGGAGGCAGCCAGGTGTTGTGACCCTCCACGGGTAGGGAGGATGCCCCGGGACTCGGTGTGGGGATAAGGCAGTGGGGTGCAGGGATCACTCTTGTACTCACTCAGTCCATTAAGCAGACACCGACAA
The DNA here is from genome assembly GCF_048569485.1 of Anomaloglossus baeobatrachus. NCBI lineage: Eukaryota > Metazoa > Chordata > Amphibia > Anura > Aromobatidae > Anomaloglossus > Anomaloglossus baeobatrachus. The sequence continues at coordinate 122,791,060 of NC_134357.1, forward strand.
CTAGGTAAACCAAGTCTCTGGACACCGCTGCCGCTGAGGGGAGCTAGTTTGGGTCCCGTCACCAATGGTGCTGCCTGGTGATCCGTGACCTGCCTCCTGGCACTAAGTTTACTTATCTGGTGGTCCCGGTAGTGTGAAACTTGCCGGGTCCTGCTCCCCACTGTGGCTAAGTGTGGGAGCTTGCTCTCAGGGCTCACACTTGGGATTTTCTGGACCGTTTTGGATGGAAAGTCCTATCCCCCTCGTTGCACTAGTGCCCCGATTTTGGAGTGGTTGGGAACGAATCTTGAAGGCTCCAAACTGCACGGGTAAATTATTGGGTTGCCTGCAACTACTCCCCGACCTAGGGTCCACGTACCCCGTCGTGCCTCGGTCCCGGACTGGTGATGGTGCAAGGCCGCCGGCTTTCCTACTCGACAGATCCAAGCTCCTTGCCACGATCCCCTGCGACCAGGGGTTCCGACTCCTCTAGGCCCAGGCCACTGTCTGCAACCTAGACAGCTTCCTTATGGGAGTCACCACTCCCAACCTCCTCAGAGCTCGTCACAGCTCGAGGGCTACTCTCTCACCACTAACTCACTCTCTGACTAACTGACTACACTCCTCCCCTCCCCTCCCTGACCCCCCAGGTGGGCGACTCTATTCCACTCAAGCCGCCCACTGGAGTGTCTTGTACGTGTGGTGCAGGGTGTATCTAAGATTTGATTAGATGTTATAGGCAACACCATTTGGTTAGGGACCCATAACCAAGAGGGAAGTGGATACTGCACGGGAGGGTAGATTGTGCAATACCCTGTGACGACCTGATAGTCCAGGGGCGTCACATCAGCATGTCACCATTCACATGCGGTTGCGTGCGGTACAATCAGGATCCGGCGACATGCAGTATTTGGATGCTGGTCAAAAACGCTACAAGTAGCGTTTTTGAAAAAATTTCAACTACTGCAAGTCACTGGATCCTGACTGTACTGCACGCAACCGCATGTGAACGCATGTTGACGTCAATCCATTGCAAATGTATTGAAATGAAAATGCATTTGTACTGGATCCGTTTTTGCGTTAAGAAACGTTCAGGACGCATGTTAAAAAAACGTAATGTGAAAGTACCCTAAGCCAGGCATAAAGTGAGATATTAACAAATATGGGATCTAAAAGAGTATATACAGTACTTATCACAAACTAAGGAGGGTCATGAAGCGTGTTGCGGGTATTTGTGGATCCCCACACGTATCGCTAACATTGGTAGTTTCCTTGGAGTGTGGACTTGTGTTGATTTAGCCTTATCATACTTACTTTATTAGGTTTACCATTTATCTTTATTAAAATTCATTCTACTGGATTTATCATCCCACAATTTATATACGGTGCATTAGTTCATCTCTTACATTTTGCACTTTATACATTATGGTATTTGTTTCATTTATGCATAGTTTTTAGTAATGGAATTATCATTGGATTTTCAGTGGCTATTTTGAGTGTTACGGTATTTGCTGTGATCATTTGCTCTTCAATTTATATGTTACTGCTGGTGTAGATGTCTGTTTAGGTAATACTACCTTATTTGTAATTTTTCTAGTCCTTTTAATTGTGGGGCTTTCTTGATTTTTTTTATCAGTGCCTTATTTGTTTGTGTTTAGAATAAAATATAATTATATTTTTATATATATTTGGATATGCACTTTCTCTTTTATTGTATAGCTCCTCTTTTTTCAGTATTTACTTTACACAATGAGTTGCATTCTATATTATATTAGTTGCTGTCCCACTGTTTGTAATGGTACTAAATTCATTGAGAAGTTTGCACATCTTAATGGGTTTGCGCTTTTTCCAATGACTGTGCGCCACCATAAGAACGTTTCTTCAGTTGGTGAAAATTCTGCCATAATTTACGCCACCATTGTTATGTAAGTTGAGATGAATTTGTAGCTGTGCTCAGTTGCTCAAATTTTCAGCAGTGAGATCAAACTTAATCTAACATTATGACCTACCAAGTGAATTGGTGATCAATTTTGTTGAATGGAATACCTCTTCAATATAACAACTGGTGTGGAGATTAGTCAGTTGCTGTTAGTCTAGATCCTGAGACTTCCATGAAATTCACCATCCTGTCCCTGCAAGATCACTATGATCATGATGACTATGCTGTGGGATAGCAGGAACCTGGGCTCCTATGCTGACCTTCAAGCTAGGGGACCCAAAGCTATAACTAACTTCAGGAATACTCCTAACAGTGGAGAGACCTGAGCCTTATTCCTGACCCTGCTTCTGACCAGTCCTAATCTGATACGTACTCCCTCTTCCCCAGGAAGAGACGGGACAGGAGTGAGATGAAACCCACAAAAATAGACAGACAGAGGAAACAAAAACTCTGTCATACAGCACGCACACACAAGTATAAAACAATAAGGGATTAGTAGGAAAACAAGAGAAAGAAGGAAGCAACAAGAAAACAGGGGTAAACACAACTGCTCCAAGCAAAAAGCACAACTTTCACCAGAAAGTCTGGGATGCCAAAGTTCAGAAACAAACTCAGAAAACCAATAGCTGGCATTGGTAGAAGATTTCATCCAGCATAAATAAGAGGGTTGCAGATGTGATTGGCTTCCCCACCCCATGTGATCAAAAGAGCCTCACAAGCAAACTAGCAGGGATTTATTCTTGCTAGCCTGCCTATTAAAGAGCACAGAGCAGGTTGATGCCCGAGTCTGCCTGTGTTGATACCAGACACCAGAGAAATCAGAGTGTCAGAATCTGCATTATGGACAGAGACCAATGCCACCATGACAGGTGGCGAAGTTTGTGCAAAACTCTGTGTGACACATAAAGAATTTATTATATGAGAAAATATGTCCTATCTAATAGGGCATGTTAACACAGTTTGTCCTATTAGGACCCTCTTTTTAAGAGTGCTTTGATTCCTCCCCCTCCCGTTGGCAATCCCGATCATTGTGGATGGTTGATCATACTGGCTGTATTCTGCTTTTAAGATGCAGTGAAAACTAATAAGTAATTGCTCAAGTTTACACCTACTCATGGATCAGATTTCGTATCTTACAGATGGAATTCGTCATTACACAGCTGCTATAGAGTGTTTTTTTATATCTGATTGGGCACTATTTTAAAACATGTATACAATAAATATATTCCTATGATGTTTATCGCTGTGTTTCTTGCATTGAATTATAGCTTCTAAGTCCAGAGCTGCAATCACAGTTACTATACAGTTACCATAACATTTTTCATCAACATATCCTGAAAGTGAACGTATTGCAAGAAAATGACCCATTATTTGAGAAGAGCAAATTTTTTTTGAGTGAGTTTGAGTTTTAAATTTGATTTAAATTTGTATTCTCCTGAATTTTATTTTTGCAATTCGCTCCTCATGAATTTAGCAAATTGGCTAACAGCTTTTCCTGTCATTTGGTTTAAACATTGCGGACCCTTCAAATGATTAAAAAAAAAAATATATATACTCATATTCTTCACTCAGTTTTCCCACCACCTGTATAGCCCACAATCCGGTCCTCTGTGCTTCTTCTTTTCCCCTTCCTATGTCATATGCCTACATGCCTACTATTCGGCCACTTCACTCCATGTTGTGACTTCCATAGCTGACATGAACGCTGATGTCACTGCGGGCCATGCCATCATAGTCCAAATCATGATATCACAACATTGCGATGTTCGGCGCCCCAATGTTTTGTCAGTGCAGTGACATCAGAGGCTTAGTCGGCAATTGAAGTAATAACATCAAGTGAAACAGCCGAAGAGGAGGTAAGTGATAGACGAATGAGAAAAGAAGAGGCAAAGAGGGCCAGAAGGATTTTTCTTATTGCAGCGGGACGGTTGAGTGATGAAGTGAGTATTCTTTTTTATTTTCCATCATATAATCATTCTGGTCTGGGGTCTAGAGAAATCACAGAACATAATAAAGAGCATTCAGTTTGCATCTTGCATGAGCACTCATCTCACTGCAAACTGAATTTCAGTGTAAAATTTTCAGTAATTGCAAAATTCAATATTTTTCAGGTTCAATCATTTGTACCTATTATTTTAAAGTTTTTGTGTCAAAACATTTCCCATGAACCTTCTTTTTATTTGTGTCTTTTTATGTCCATGACTCTATGGGGGGCTTTACACGCTACGATATCGTTAATGTTTTATCGTCGGGATCACGTTGTTAGTGACGCACATCCGGCGTCATTAACGATATCGCAGCATGTGACACTTACCAGCGACCTTAAACGTCCTCCAAAGTTGTGAAAATCGTTCACCATGGAGAGGTCGTCCTAAAACCAAAAATTCTTAATGGTTGTTTATAGATGTTGTTCCTCGCTCCTGTGGCAGCACACATCGCTATGTGTGACACCGCAGGAGCGAGGAACGTCTCCTTACCTGTATCCCGCCCGCAATGAGGAAGGAAGGAGGTGGGCGGGATGTTCGTCCCGCTCTTCTCCGCCCCTCCGCTTTGATTGGCCAGCCGCTTAGTGATGTTGCGGTGACGTCGCGGTGATGCTGAACGCACCTCCCCCTTGAGTGAGGGATTGTTCAGCAGTCACAGCGACGACGATGACCAGGTAAGTGCGCGTGACGCTGCTGTAGCGATAATGTTCGCTGTGGCAGCAATCACCCGGTATCGCATGCACGACGGGGAAGGGTGCTTTTGCGTACGATATCGCTAGCAATTGCTAGAAATATCATAGCGTGTAAAGCCCGCTTTTCTCTCTCTCTCTCTCTCTCTCTCTCTCTCTCTCTCTCTATGTATATATATATATTTTTTTTTTTTCTTGTTTAAGAAATGTGCAAAAATGTGTACATTTCTTTTTTGTCAAGATGGTGTGCAGAGTGTACATTAATGAGAAAAAAAAAGAACTTTTTTGAATTTACCAAATGGCTGCAATGAAACAAAGAGTGAAGAATGTAAAGGTATCTGAATACTTTCCGTACCCACTGTATATATATATATATATATAAATATATACATTCTAATGTTTCTCGTTTTGTAGAGGTTGCTTTTTTCAGTCTTTTTTCTGATATGTCCATGTGCCTTCTGATACATGTTGATGAATGTTAGCAGCAGCATGCATTGACATATATTTCAGCTCTGAAGCTAGTAGAATTGTAAATGCAGCTCTGGGCTATAATGCTACTCCTGAGAATGAGACAAATAACACAATTTATTGACAAACAGTCAACTATTATAGACTAGCAAAATGTGAATACTTACTAATACTGGTCTATCTAAGGAGGAATATAACACATTTTTCCTGGAAAACATTTCAAATCATAAGAACAATTTGAAACTTCTTATCTTTTCAACTAAGTTATTAGTGTATGACAATTCTGGACTTGCATTTTTTGAAAAAAAAAAAAAAATGAAAAACAGGGCTAAAACTAAGAGATGATAATAATTTTCAAGGAATTTACTATATAATATAAAACTTCAATATGACGTTTCATGTGAGGCAATCAGGTAAATATAACTGAAGAAAGTTTGTAATATAGATACTGTTGTATACAAGTCTTACGAGATAATAAGATTCATGGATTCCACACATATAATTAAAGGGGTTGTCCACTACTAGGACGACCCCTTCACAGTCTCCATGTTGGCCCCCATAAAAAGCTTATACTCATCTCCAGTGCTGGAACAGTTCCAGCAATGTCGGAGCTCACGTTCCCGGGGTCCACGCGACATTGTTATAACATGAAAGCCTTGTCACCAATCAGCGCCAGCTGCCATTGCTCGCCTTCAGATGAAGGAGATATTAACAGGAAGTAAGTGGCAGCTGCAGGGCGCACTTCCTGTTAATTACCTAAGCATCTGAAGGTGGGGACAGTGAAGCCAAAACTGATTGGTTACGGTGCTTGTGTCATAACAATGTCACGTGGGCCCCATGAACGTGAGTTCTGACATCGCTAGACTGCACTGGCAGTGAACATGAGTATAGACTTTTTTTATTTTTAAAAAAGACAACCCCTTTAATGAAAGTAAGGTTTAATATTCAATAATTCATCAATTTATAAGTTCAAATGAATCTAAGAGGATGCCGATCATTACACCAATTGCAAGAAGAAAAAAAAACATGGCGCCTCCTAGTACAATAAACCCATTATGAGGTTTATGTGGATAGATTAGTGGGGGTGCGCTCACCATCTGGGGCTCTGCAAGGCCTAGTAAAGACTTGTAGAATTATGGATGGTAACTCAGCTGTTGCTCCTTTCCTAAGCAATGGTGGATGAACAACAGTGCAGGATACACAACAATATAGGGGAAAATGCAGGACACAGGCACTACTGCTAATGAGCATTCAAGGAATAGACGATGTACTTAAGGCTCCTTTATTGGTAAGACATTCAAGATACACGTTTTAATAACAAATTGATATCTTCATCAGGCTTAATATTCTAGTTATTCTTTGGACAGTCATTGTCAGCATTTTCTTCTATATTGTTGAGTTATCTAGCAAATGGACATTGTGGCAATTGGTGGTCACATTGTACTAATCATCAAAAATATTTTTTTTAGTTCGTAAAAGTACTTAAATATTCAAGTGCGTATAAATAAATAGGTAAATTCAGTTCTCATTATATAATTGCAACAAGTATATAAAGGTTCAAATCAGCGCTAAAGTGCATACAGTCTAGGAAGGTTGCATGTAACCTCTTGTCTGTCTCTTTTTCCTGGTCACTTCCAAGTCTATAGACTGATTAGGGCTAGAAAAACTTTTGGTCCCTAAAGGCTACTTTACATACTGCAACATCGCTAGCGATCTCATTAGCGATGTGAAATTCTAGATCGCAAGTGCGATCTTTCGAGATCGCACATAGGATATTTTACGCACATGCGATCTAGAATTTCATATCGCTAATGAGATCGCTAGCGATGTCGTAGCATGTAAAGTATCCTTAAGTCTTTTAAATAGAAACAGCAACAGGAGGTTTTATTTACATTTCTTCTAATGTTCCTGATTCTTTTTATTTGTTTTATGTACCCTACTAAAGGTTTGTGTGAAGAATAGCCAACTGTATAAGTTGCCGAGGCTTCTATTTATCCTAAGGCCCTTGAAGAAGGGAATTCCAGGAAGAATTGCATAATTATAAATGCTTGTTGGGGTCATTTTGTTTCAAAACTTATATTATTTGGAGAGTATATGGTTGCATTATGTGGACCTTATGTGACATTGTTACATCAGCCTCTTTTGGCAGTATTAGAATTCCTAGATAGAGTCTAGCTGAACAATTGCATCAAGGTATGTTTTTCTAAAAAACAAAGCTGCAGTTGGGAGAATCAAAACAGGGACCTTTCATGACTATGCCACATCCTTTTTTCATCTCTGGGAGACCTGGGGTAAGGACATCTCAGCGTTTAATCAATTGCTGGCCTTTTGTAGAGCTCATTTGTTGTCTTGCTGATGTATTTTTCCTTCTATGCTGACTGGGTTAAGGATCATTTCCCTGCTGTCTGAAAAGTCTCAGCTTTCATTTTGGCTATAGCTTATTATTTTATCTCCCTTCTACTATATCTACCCGCCCCTGGCTTCACTCCATGTCGGATATAGAATTTTCTATTCCAAACATGGTGAAGGAGCTTGTTTCTGTTTAGCAAAGGTGTTCATTCCTTTCACAGTAGTGCAGCTTGCAACTGAAGAAGATCTCCAAGCCCTGTCATATCTGTTTCCTTTCAAGGGTTACCTGTGTGTTTTCATGCTCTCCTGACCGTTTATTCTCTTGGGGTGAAGCGGTGACATTTAGGTGAGTCATACCCAGGAGCATAGCAAAGTATGAGACTCAGGCATATCCATCTTCAGGGGTAATCCTGAGGACAGGAATTAGCTTAGGGACCCCCTAGCTTGAGGGACAGCTCAGGTACACACTGTTCATGATACCTAACCATCACTGGTGTGACAGAACTGCATCGGACTCATCTTGACTCTTGCTAAGGTTCTAGGCTGGACCATTGAACTGTTTTTTTCTCTGAACTGCCATTTAATTTCATAAAGTTGAGCAGCGAATCTCTGATTCCTGCTACTGTGGTTTGGGCAGCATGAATTGACAGACAGCACCCAGAAATATTCCCATATAAAATGATTCTGTTAATTTGGAAAGGAAATATCTGACTTTCTTCAGTAACTGTATTGTACAAGTGTGAAAGTATACCGCCTATTGAATCATTGATTTTACATAAAAATGATCACCTAATGCTTAATTAGATATACATGCTATACGTAGCACATCACAAACTTGATAAATTCACATTCATTAGCTACAATTATTTTTTGATCACAAGGTTTACCTCCTACATACTCCTTAAGAAGTAGCCTTTTCCGTTAAGATACATAAATATATTACCACATTTATAGAATTTTCTTGTGCAATCTGCTTGTTCAGACTGCCAGCAGTGACAATATTTTTAATGATTACCAAAAGTGAGAGATATGTGGGTGTTAGAGGATGGAAGGTGTAAGAGTAATATCAGCTTGTATGTTCTACAGAGTAATTGCAGCAGTTTCATCAGGAAGCTTGGAGGGAAGAAAACTGTGATCTTAATAGAGGAAGACGTCTATATTTATCTATTTACATTTTTTGTTTCCTTTTTATGGCTGATTATTAATATTCTGTATAGATTGTAAGAGAGATGTATTGATAATAAAGCATTGCATCTTCTCACCGGTCTTCATTCATGACTGTTCTGCATTGGAGAGCCTCGAATAGATCAATCTATAGACAATGACGTCTTTAAAATGTTCACAGCAGCAGGAGATGAAAATACTGCTGGCTGCCCGGTGATGAATTATAGCTAAGGCAGATCCTAAATGGTGTTCAGGCCATCAACTCCCTTTCTATGCATTTTATTCATGAAAGATCACCGGCTGGGAAATTATTCTTTGATTACCAATTAGGACGAGATAAGTCTAGTACACAACACGCATTATGCATCAGGTAATAACGCAAAATTTTGTCATATCTTTATTTAAATGTCAAGAAAGTCCCCCTCTATGCTCATTTCAAGGTCATTACTGCAGAATTTAACACTATATTGGATGAAAAATTGTCCTCCGTTGAGATTGGCCTTGCCAAACATTTTGATTGGATGTTATTTGCCAGAACTATATTAGCTAAAATCACTGGTGGCCATAGACACAAAAGGGCCTCTGGGCTAGAACAATATATGGAGCCTTTGCAGGCCAACAGCTCATCATAATGGACAATCCCACCTGCCTTGGAGGTAGAAGGGACCCCCTAATCTCTTGGGCCCCTGTGCAACTGCACAGGCTGAACCAATGATATGTCATCTCCTGGCTAAAATAACAAGGTACCATGAGTAACAGACAGCTTTTATGGTGCCTCATAAGTAAGGGGTCACCTCTGCTGATGTGGTATATTTATTAATGACAATGGATGATAGAAATGAAGAATGAAATAATAACTACAGATCACTTAGACTCTATACATTTATTTTAATCACAATGTTCATTAGCGCTGTACTCTAAAGGGGAAGCTTTTCTCCTTAAGGCCGCTTTACACGCTGCGACATCGTTCAAGCAATCTCGTTGGGGGTCACGGAATTTGTGACGCACATCTGGTCGCTTTAGCGATGCCGTTGCGTGTGACACCTTTGAGCGATTTTGCATCGTTGCAAAAATGTGCAAAATCGCTCATCGGTGACATGGGGGTCCATTCTCAAATATTGTTGCTGCTGCAGTAATGATGTTGTTCCTCGTTCCTGCAGCAGCACACATCGGTACGTGTGACACCGCAGGAACCAGGAACCTCACCATACCTGCCTCCCGGCCACAATGCGGAAGGAAGGAGGTGGGCGGGATGTTCATCCCGCTCATCTCCGCCCCTCCGCTTCTATTGGGCAGCGGTTCAGTGACGCATCTGTGACGTTACTGTCATGCTGAACGAACCACCCCCTTAGAAAGGAGGCGGTTCGCCGGTCACAGCGACATCGCAGGGCAGGTAAGTAGTGTGACGGGTCTGGGCGATGTTGTGTGCCACGGGCAGCGATTTGCCCATGTCACACAACCGATGGGGGCGGGTACCCACGCTAGCGATATCGGTCACGATATCGCAGCGTGTAAAGTGGCCTTTGGGGAGACTGACACACAAATTCAGCATACCAGTGAGGAGACTTTAAACTGCAATGCTCCTCTGGGAACTATTCAAATTGTCTCTTCAGGGAGGAAGAAGACAAACTCTGGTGCCACCTATTGGAGATAGCAATCCTAGAAGTCAAAGTGACCCTCCAACACTATACTGTCACATCATTATGTGCTTTAATCATGCACTGTGACATTACTTTGTGCATTTTTTTTGTGCAGTGCTATCATTATGTGCATGGTTACTGTGACATACCGATTTGCATATTTTTTTGCACTGTTGCATGACAGTGTGCATTATGTCTTTTAATAACTAAGAACAAAATTCCACAAAATGGAGCATAAAATAACCATAAGTTTTTCATTTTGGGAATTTATTTGCTGCTGAGAGTGAACTCAGGAAATATGATTTCTTGAATACTAATGTATGTGCACACGTCGTCTTTCAAACTCCGGCAAACTGGCTGAGCTTACCAAAAGGAAAAAAGATGCAAAAGAAAAAGAAGACAAAAAAGTGTTGTGAAGCGTCTATTTAGTTATTTCCTGAGTGCTTGCTTGGTCGCTTTTGACAGAGTTTTTTTCAAGCATTTTTTTCAGTTTTTTAGGTGTATTTTTTTGCTGGAAATGAAAAAAGTAGAGCAATGCTCAAAACGACGGGTGTATTCCAGGCATCTTGGAGCCTTTGATCCCTAAAATATAGTCTGCTCACTTTTTTTTACTATCTGAACATAAAAGATAATATGGACAGCAAGTCACTTTTACATGCAATGCTGATTTTAATTTTTTTTTTTCTGACCCCTTTTTCAAGCTGAAAAAGATGTCATCACATAACCTAATAAAGGACATTAAATGTAATGTGCAATATGCACCCAGAACCACGAGCAATTCTGGTTGCATATTTCTAATCCCTGCTTATCTGTCCCAGCCTATAGTAGCATAGCTAAAGAGATCTCTAGAAAAAGTATTTCTAAAGATCTCATAGGAAATGCTAATGAGGCTAGGGACTAGTCTCAATGGCGTTAGTTCCCTTGGCTAGTCAGCCTTAGCATGCTAATAAATAAGCAGCGTCAGAACATGGTTGCACTCACTTCTCTTCTGCCATTGCGTCCAACTCTTGGATTTCGCCTTATCGCCTTAGTGCGCATGATCCTGGACTTTCGGTTATGCGCACTATGAAGCCGAGTGTATGTGTCCTCGCTTCAAACTCTTGTAGTGCCTGTGACCGAAAGTCTGGGATCATGCACACACAGCTGAAGTCCAGATTCAGATGTGATGGAAAGCAAATAGGTGAGCGCGACCATCATCTGAGGCTGCGCATTCATTAGCATGTTCGTTCCTCCATAGGGGCGTGCTTATATGTTAAGGAGGCCGACTAGCCAAGGGAACTAACGCCCTTTTCGACTAGTCACTGGCCTCATTAGCATATCATATGGGATCTTTAGAAATAATTTTTTTAAAGATCTACTAGATGCAGAGACCATTAGGCAGGGATTAGCAATATGCACCCAGAACTGCTTGTGGTTCTGGTTGCATATTGTACCTGACAGGTTCCCTTTAAACATAATCTGATCCACAGTTACTGTGAACAATGGAATACACAGAAAGGGAGTGTTGTACATAGGGAAATACCTTTCCACTCAAGAACTGGTACTATAGAGTTATAGCTACTAGCTAGGATTTTTTTTCACGCAGAGCAAAAGGTTCCATTTGTTGCCCTTAGCTATGTATCTAAATACCCTGCTCCTCTGGAGAACACATTCTTCTGTTATCCCACACTCTTACTTCCACCCTGGTAACTACCAAGTTACTTTTTTTGCTCCTAGCCCCTCTTTGATATGGAAATTTATATTAAATATGGCTCTAATTTTGTAATATTTAATTGTAATACTAATAAGGAATTCTGTGGCAGATCCTTTGTGGGCTGGATATTCTCTGGAGCGGGCATGCCAGAAATGCCTTCGATGGAATCATATCCATATAAAAGACCGTTTTAATAACAAATACCTTAAATGGCTTTATTTACCATGTGAATGTCTCTGGTGGATTAAAACGAATCAGACAACATTAATAAGAGATGATGGCTTACTCTGTAATCCCTGTGCAGTAGGCGGCTTATAGTGTATTACATGAATGTGAAGACGTTGGAATACAAATTGTTAGTACTGTTTGGAATACAGAAAAAAAGTAAATTGTAAAAGCAAACTAAAAATGAAAAATAGACACTGTAATACATTTCAACCTTTACAAGGATATCAATAATGTGGTGGAGCTGTGTATGAGATGTCATATTTAATTACATTATTATTAAATATTATATTTATATTATTTCAAAAGATTACTTTCTGACATACTATATTCAAGCCTTTATATTAGTAAACTTCCATTGATGTTGTTCTTGAAATAGGTTCTCACTCCTGTTTAGTCCCTTTAACATAGACTCTTATTACAGGGATGTGTCCCTTTCTGAGCTGCTCACTGCAGATTTTTATAAAATCACAGTTTTTCCAGCAGATTATCACTTAGTAAAAATTTGCCAGGTAGTTAAGCATATTCATGAGCTATGTATAATTCTGCCCCCAATAATAACTGCTTTCTGCCTATGCACAGCGTATACAAAATCTCATAATTAGTGATAAGTGTGACTTGTTGATAATTGTTGCATTGTGTGTTACTCTAGGCTGACACAGTGGTTGAATGATGAATGGAATGGCTTTTGCAGGGCTGATGGTTTGGCATGAGCAGAAAAATCACCTTTCAGACGGTTATTTTTGCATGACTTAAATCGAAAATTGAAATTGGTGACGATTCTGATCTTGATGAAGAAGAAAATCTTGATAGGCATGATGTATTTCCTGATTCAGAATAACCGAGGGGTCAGCCGCACTTGATGAGCCAATCAGATTTAAATAAAAGATCTGTCATTATGTTAAGAAAAGTCAGAACTGCTAGATTCTAGATTTTATGAATTGAATTTGCTACAATGAGGCAGTACAACTTACACTTTCGTCATCAACACACCAAGTTAGTTGCATACTATGCAATGGAAAGCAATGTGTGTTTCTGTACTGATGTAAATGGTTGTATGATGGAGGTAGATGGTACATACTCTATATTCCCAATGAGTAGAGGCTATTCACTGACTCTAGCAAAACAAGTTTGAAAGCTGTCTTGCTGCACAATGGTAACGAAAAACCATCTGTGTCTTTGGCTTATGAGGTTGGAATGAAAGAGACCCATGCTTTTATGGAGTTTTGTTTTGAAAATGGTCAAATTCTCAGAACATACATGGAAAATGTATGCGGACCTAAAAGTGATAGCACTGCTGCTTGCTGACAGTTAGGATACAGAAATCACATGTGTTTCTTGTGCCTATGCAACATTCATGATGAGCGCAACTATTACAAAACGAGAAAAGTGCACAATTGGTCGATAAAATGTACAACACTTCAGATTTATTCTCCACCGCTTCACATTAAACTTGGTTTAAAAATAATATATTTTAGTTGCAATCTTGATTGTGATGGAAATGAGTTCCAGTATTTAAAAGAAAAAGTTTAGTATCCATAAAACTGACACTAAAACACAGGTCGGAGTGTTTATTGACCTGAAATCAACCAACTAATGCATGATGACACATTCAGAATAGAACTCAACCCTATGGAAATTGCAGCTTGGGATGTATTTGTGCCAGTGGTGCAGAACTTCCTTTGAAACAGACAAGCTGAAAACTAAGATGAACTGGTAAACACAATGCTAAAAGCATATGAACAAGTCGGCTGCCGAATGTCATTGAAATGCATTTCTTACATTCCCATCTTGACTTTTTTTAACCCAATTTGGGATACAAAAGTGACGAACATAAAGAGAGCTTCCATAAAGATATTTTACGATACAATAAGATATGATACGATACTATACAATACACTTTATTGATCCCATGGGAAATTATGGTATCACAGCAGCACAAGTGAAATAATACCATGAATTACGTAATTGACAAGACAGCAGAATGGAGACCAGTACAATGGAGTACAACATCATGGATATAACCAGTACAACATCATGGACATGAAATTGCTGGTATTGAAAGGAAAATTTCAAGTCCAAGCGAGACAGGAGACTATGGGAGTACAAACTTATGATGACCTTTGACACATTCAGAGCAGGAATGAATGTGTCACATGGATTAATGTCTTTTTATATCAATTAAGAAATGTGCTCCTCTGACCATCTATGGGCATCACAGCCCTGGACCAGACCCCAATCAGAGGACAATAAAACTTTCACACTGCTTATCTATGAACTGTTGCAATATTTATGGCCACAACAGTTTGTCCTCTTGCCATAGTGATAGTTCTGCTTTACATAACTTGCCTTATTTACTGCTCCATTCTATGTCCTGTTGTGTATAAATATGTGACTCTTCAGATTTTGTTTTATACTGAGCCTGATGAAGAGACCTGAGTAGTCTGGAAAGCTTGCTATTATTACCATCTTTTCAGTTAGCCATTAAAAGGTATCAACCACTGAGGACTTCTGTTCTTTTAAACAATTTCTTATATTTTTTTAAGCTATCGGTACCGTTGGCCAACTATTTCTTGTTTTCCGTATGGACTTATTTTTTTTACAAGTATAATTTTTATGGATGTTTTTAGTTATTATATATAATGAAACAAGTATTTGTGTTGTGTTGTGTTCTCATTCTTTACACATGTATTCCTACAGGAGTATTCATTGGTGCTTACTTTTATTCTCATGCTGTGTACGGACAAGCACCGTTGAAAAGAGGACTAGTTATTGTCAATGTATTCATAGATTTCCAGGAGGTATAAAAGAGGAACAGTGTAGTGAAGAAAACATGATCCTTCATTAATTTTTCACATGGAATGCAACATAGACCAGAGTCACACTTGCTAGTGACTCACGTGTAATACGCGCTAGTCTCGCAACGCATCACCCGGCACGGCCACAAACTCTCCTGACAGGAGCGTGTCGGCTGCATGTATTTCTATGCAGCTGAGATGAGACGCTCCTGTCCCGAGACCAGCAGACCGTGTCGGGTGATGCGATGTGAGACTCGCATATATTACATATGAGTCACTAGCAAGTGTGACTCCGACCTTACAAGAACACACATATGGGTAATTCAGGACTTCTGGCAGGTCAACTTTGGCATCTACTAATTTGTGAGCTCTTCTGTGGTGGAATGAAAATTGTATTTTGTAAACTGTTAGCTGCAAATTTAACAAAAAATTCTCTTTTGCCAGTGTGTTGCCTAATTGTCTTCTAGAATATTAATTATTGATAACTAAAATGACAAAATGCAAAGGACAGAAAAGGTTCTTGAACAAACATGACTGACTTCAAGAACATCCATTCTAATATCGCTCTGTCTCAATGTTAACCTGCCTGACATTTCCCTCTGCAGCCGGCCTGATGTCTTGAAAGCATTTCTTCATTTCCTTGCAGGTTTGCGCTTCCCACGCACACTGTAGCTCTGAAATACGAAAGCATTCTTACTTTACGTTATATATTGTGCGTTATACTGTTATTTTACCAGAAATTCCCTTTTGGTTACTCTGCATTTTTTCATAAACTTTTTAGTAGTCTACAATATAGTAATATTCATATAGCTCTACAAATTCAAATAGTGTTGTAGAAATAGTAGGGAAATCATTAAACCTGTCCTTGTACGTCAGGGTTGTAGACTGTCTATAAAATGTGCATGTAGTTTTCTTTTTCTTTCAATATTCATGTGAATGAGCATAAATGAAACATGGTTTATTCATTTCTGGAAAGAATGGCCAAGTTGCCGTACCCATCTTATTCTTCATAAATAGTAGCTGAGGAGAAGCAAAAGTTCAGTCTGGGGGGTTTGGGTAATACAAGCAATTTAGGCCCACAGGCAAGAGTACTCATCCACTAACAGAAAACATTCACAAATCACAACAGATCGGTGGTTCATCAATGCGAAGGTCACAGCATGGAACATTAGACATCAATTATATAAAGCTGAGTGTATGTGTGTATGTATGTATGTATGTATGTGTGTGTGTGTGTGTGTGTGTGTGCGTATGTCCGCTAATGGAATCCGCACGGTCACAATTCCAATTACGACATTTTGCACAGCCAACTCATGTGACTCAGGGAACGTTATAGACTATGTTTTGAGGTGAAATTTTCACCCCACGCTTTAAAGTTATTGGCCAAAAAAACCCACTTACCTACTGTTTGTATGTGTGAGGTAATATATTGGCTGTTTTGACAGGTAGCCTAGATATTTATCAGGTGGCCTATAGCAACCAAATATAGCTCTGCTTCTATTTTGCTACAGGTCATTAATAGGAGCTGTGATTGGTAGCAATAGACAACAAAAGTCATTCTTAGTATAAGAAAATTATGTGTCACTTAATGTGATTTCGATGGATAGAGAGAGACAGATAGCGAGACAGAAAGTGAGACAGAAAGACACAGACAGGGTGAGAGATAGACAGAGAGACAGACAGAGAGAGAGAAAGAAAGACAGAGAGAGACACAGACAGAGAGATACAGATGGAGAGACAGATGGAGAGAGGGAGAATGGGAGAGGGTGGGAGAGAGGGAAAGAGACAGAGAGACACTTATTCGCTATCTTGGGCAACACCGGGTACTACAGCTAGTATATCATAGAGGGCACTGTCATAAATAACATAGGGATGGCATTCCGAGTCAGACTATATAGTGTTAGGGCCAGATGGATGGGCAGACCCGGGAGGTGGATCCACTGGGCCGAACTCCCCGATGAGGAAAAGGAGTCCGGTAGCCGGAGCACTTTAGATAGCAGAACAGTCCGTGCACTAGAGCACAATGGAGAAGTCCCTGGGACCACGGGGTCACTGATGGTGGTCCGGGTGACGGAGCTCAGGTTCGGAAGCCGGGATGATGTCAGGCGGGGTCCGGAACCGTTGGAGCGAGATGACGGGTCACCGCAGGGAACAGAGATGGTACGGACTGTCAGGATGGCAGATAGGCAGCGTTCGGGGTTCGAGATACAGCAGGACCGGATGGCAATGCAGGATCGGCTCTAGAAGAGAGAGAGGTAAGTATCTCACAGGAACACAAGGAGACCTGACTCCTAGCTTGGGAAACACGAAGATCAGGCCCCGCCCCCTTGGACATTAAACCCCTTTATACCCTGTACCTTAGTGCATCATTTCCTGTTAGTGGACACTGGCCCTTTAAGAAAGGGTCAGTGACCGCGCGCGCGCCCTAATACGCATGCGCGCGGCCCGGGTGCCAGAAGCCAGGGCAGGAAGCTGAGAGGAGGAAGCAGCAGAGCCGGACAGGGGCTGGGAAGCCGACGGGCGCCGGGAGCGGGGACCAGGAGGCCTGGGAAGCGCGGGCAATGGAGGCTGGAGAGCGGGGAGTGTGGCAGGTGAGCCGGGGAGCGGAGCAGAGGACCCGGGGAGCGTGACAGTACCCCCCCCACACCCCCCTCCCCGCAACCGGGACAGGAAAGCACGGATCAGAGGAGTGCCCACATTCTCCCTGGGCTCCCAGGACCTATCCTCAGGACCATACCCTGCCCAGTCCACCAGGAAGAACTGTCGACCTCGTACGGTCTTCATGGCCACGATATCCCTTACCGCATAGATGTCGTCCTCAGCAATAGGAGGAGGAGCCGGACTGGCAGCAGCGGAGAAGGGACCAAGGACAACCGGCTTGAGCAGGGAGACGTGGAAAGAGTTGGGTATCCTCATCGTGGCCGGGAGCTGCAGTTTGTAGGAGACCTCATTGATCTTGCCGAGGATTTTAAACGGTCCGATGTAGCGAGGTCCCAGCTTGTAGGATGGTAACTTCAATCGGACGTACTTAGAAGCAAGCCAGCCGAGATCTCCTGGAGAGAAACATGGAGGATCCAGACGTCTCTTGTCCGTGTGTCTCTTCATCCGCAGAGATGCACGTGCAAGGGACGCCGTAACTGAGTCCCAAATGGTTGTAAAGTCACGGAGTACTGCATCAGCAGCAGGGATATCCGAGGAAGAGGATACAGGTAATGGGACAGACGGCTGAAGTCCGTAGACGACATGAAAGGGAGAACTGGAGGAGGACTCACTGACGTGGTGATTATGGGAGAATTCAGCCCAAGGAAGAAGCGTGGACCAATCGTCATGATGGGCGTTGACGTAGTGACGTAAGAAAGAGGTCAATATCTGATTGACCCGTTCCACTTGGCCGTTCGACTGAGGGTGGTAGGCAGAAGAAAAGTCCAGAGTTACTCCCAGATGTTTACAGAGAGCCCTCCAGAAGCGGGAGGTGAACTGAGTTCCTCTGTCGGACACAATGTGTGATGGAAAGCCATGCAAGCGGAAGATGTGATGTATATAGGCGTCCGCGAGTTCCTGGGCAGAGGGCAGTCCAGCCATAGGGACGAAATGGGCCATTTTAGAGAACCGATCCACCACGACCCATATGACTGTGTGTCCGGAGGACAATGGCAAGTCCGTAATAAAGTCCATCGCAATGTGTTGCCAGGGAACTGAGGGTATAGGCAGAGGCAGAAGACGGCCATATGGCAGGTGTTTGGGCGTCTTGTTCCTGGCACAAGAGGAGCAGGCAGAGACAAAAGAGGCGACGTCCGTGCGAAGGGATGGCCACCAGTAATGACGTACAATTGCACTCCATGTTCTCTTTTGACCAGCATGACCGGCTGTTTTCGAGGCATGGCCCAGTGTAACACTTTTTGCCTGTCAGTCTCAGAGACATAGGTCTTCCCGGGCGGTATCTGGGCCAGGGTGACAGGAGCCACCGGAATAATCTTACTTGGACAGATGATGGGTTGGGATGTCTCCTCCTCTTGCTCCATGGGCATGAAAGACCTAGACAAGGCATCAGCGCGTACATTCTTGTCCGCAGGTCGGAAATGGAGCTGGAAGTCGAACCTGGCAAAGAATAAGGACCACCTGGCTTGCCGTGGGTTCAGTCGCTGAGCAGACCGCAGGTATTCCAGGTTTTTGTGGTCCGTGTAAATAATGACGGGGTACACTGCTCCTTCCAGAAGATAGCGCCATTCCTCCAGAGCCAGTTTGACTGCCAATAGCTCTCGGTCACCGATGGTGTAATTGCGTTCAGGCGCGGAGAAGCTCTTGGAGAAGAAACCGCAAGTCACCATCTTCCCGGAGGAGGACTTCTGCATGAGCACTGCTCCGGCTCCCGAGGAGGAGGCATCCACCTCCAAGGTGAACTGGCGGTTTAACTCTGGACGGTGGAGTACAGGAGAGGAGGCAAAGGCTCGCTTTAGAGAGCCAAACGCGGCGTCGGCCGCAGGTGACCAGTCCTTTGGATTAGCCCCCTTCTTGGTCAAGGCGGAGAGAGGAGCAGTCAGAGCAGAGAAGTGAGGAATGAACTGGCGGTAATAGTTGGCGAATCCCAGAAAGCGTTGGATTGCCTTCAGTCCAGAAGGAGGAGGCCAGTTGAGGATGGAAAAGACCTTCTTTGGATCCATCTGCAGTCCGGTATCGGTGATGAGGTAACCCAGGAAGGGGAGAGAAGACTGTTCGAAGACACACTTCTCGTACTTGGCGTAGAGACGATTCTCTCTCAGTCTTTGTAGAACCAGTTGCACGTTCTCTCGGTGGGTCTGGAGGTCCGGAGAGAAGACAAGGATGTCATCCAGATATACCACCACACAGACGTAGAGAAGGTCCCGGAACACGTCGTTCACTAATTCTTGGAAGACTGCTGGTGCGTTACACAGGCCGAAGGGCATCACGCAATATTCATAGTGCCCATCGCGAGTGTTGAACGCGGTCTTCCATTCGTCCCCCGAGCGGATACGGACCAGGTTGTAGGCACCCCGAAGATCCAACTTGGTGAACACACGAGCTCCTCTGAGCCGATCAAACAATTCGGGGATGAGCGGCAGGGGGTACTTGTTTTTTACGGTGATTTGGTTCAATCCCCGGTAGTCTATGCATGGGCGTAGGTCGCCCTCTTTCTTCTTTACGAAGAAGAAGCCTGCTCCAGCAGGAGAGGAGGATCTCCGAATGAATCCCCTAGCCAGGCTCTCTGTGATGTACGTAGACATGGCCATTGTTTCGGCTGGAGACAGTGGATATATCCGTCCTCGAGGTGGTGTAGTTCCCGGGAGCAGGTCAATGGCACAATCGTAAGGACGATGTGGCGGAAGTACCTCTGACTCTTTCTTATCAAAGACGTCCGCGAAGGACCAATAGGCTGAGGGCAGTCCCGGTAGGGACTCTGGAACCGGAGGTCGCCGGATGGGTTGTATGGTCTTCAGACAGTTCTCATGGCAAGAAGACCCCCATCGAGTGATATCACCAGTGCCCCAGCTGACTGAGGGTTCGTGTGTCCGCAACCAAGGAAGGCCCAGCAGGATTTGATGTGACATGTGTGGGAGGACGTAGAGAGCGATGTTCTCGGTGTGCAGAGCGCCGATACTCAGTTCAAGCGGCTTGGTGATCCAGGAGATGGTGTCAGAGAGAGGTCTCCCATCCACAGAGGCAATCACAAGAGGTTTGGCGAGTGGAGTAACAGGCACCTGGTACTTGTCCACCGTGGCCTGCTGGATGAAATTGCCTGCTGCTCCAGAATCGAGGTACGCCTCAGCCGTGAACCGCGTCTCTCCCGTTGTCACTTGCACAGTCCATGTAACCGGGTCTGAGAGAGTCCCAGCACCTAGGGTGGCCTCTCCTACCAACCCTAGGCTTTGGAGTTTCCCGGCCTCTCTGGACAGGAGCGTAGCAGGTGTGTGCCCTCTCCGCAGTAGAAGCAGAGGCCCTTGGCGAGCCGCTCTGCTCGACGTTGTTCAGACTGTCGCACACAGTCAATCTGCATGGGCTCATGGACGGAGACACCAGAGGCCGTTGACTGGAGTACGGCGGGCTTCTGTGGAGGAGAGGAATGCCTTACTGGACGTCTCTCACGGGACACCTCTTTGGACCGCTCCTGAAAGCGAATGTCCACTCGAGTCGCTAGGGTAATCAGGGCGTCCAGGGTGGACGGTACGTCACGACCAGGCAGCTCATCTTTGATTCGACCCGAGAGTCCTTCCCAGAAGGCGGCGGTTAGGGCCTCGTTATTCCACCCGAGTTCCGAAGCCAAGGTGCGGAAACGGATGGCGTATTGACCCACCGTCAGAGTTCCCTGACGTAACCGGAGAAGAGATGAAGCAGACGCGGAGGCGCGTCCAGGCTCGTCAAAGGTGCCGCGAAAGGCCTGCAGGAACTCCTGGAGGTTCTTGGTCATAGGGACCTCCTTTTCCCACAAGGGGTTCATCCACGCCAGTGCCTAGCCCTCTAGATGAGACATTATGAAGGCGACCTTGGCTTGGTCGGAGGCAAACAAATGCGGCAGCTGCGTGAAATGGAGGGAGCATTGGTTTATAAACCCCCTGCAGGTCTTGGGATCTCCGGCGTACCGGGGTGGTGAGGCCAAACGAAGTCTGGAAGCATCCGAGGAGGCTGCCACGGGAGCGGGAGCCGTGGATTGACTAGTGGAGACCCGGGGCGCTGAAGATGTGACCGAGGCTTGTAGCGTGTTCAAGCGGGCATCCACGGAAGTCATAAAGTTCAGCATGCGGGTCTGGACTTCACGCTGGCGTTGGAGTTCCTCATGCAAGGCCGCTAGTGCTTCGCCGGGATCCATGGCCTGATCTTACTGTTAGGGCCAGATGGATGGGCAGACCGGGGAGGTGGATCCACTGGGCCGAACTCCCCGATGAGGAAAAGGAGTCCGGTAGCCGGAGCACTTTAGATAGCAGAACAGTCCGTGCACTAGAGCACAATGGAGAAGTCCCTGGGACCACGGGGTCACTGATGGTGGTCCGGGTGACGGAGCTCAGGTTCGGAAGCTGGGATGATGTCAGGCGGGGTCCGGAACCGTTGGAGCGAGATGACGGGTCACCGCAGGGAACAGAGATGGTACGGACTGTCAGGATGGCAGATAGGCAGCGTTCGGGGTTCGAGATACAGCAGGACCGGATGGCAATGCAGGATCGGCTCTAGAAGAGAGAGAGGTAAGTATCTCACAGGAACACAAGGAGACCTGACTCCTAGCTTGGGAAACACGAAGATCAGGCCCCGCCCCCTTGGACAATAAACCCCTTTATACCCTGTACCTTAGTGCATCATTTCCTGTTAGTGGACACTGGCCCTTTAAGAAAGGGTCAGTGACCGCGCGCGCGCCCTAATGCGCATGCGCGCGGCCCGGGTGCCAGAAGCCAGGGCAGGAAGCTGAGAGGAGGAAGCAGCAGAGCCGGGCAGGGGCTGGGAAGCCGACGGGCGCCGGAAGCGGGGACCGGGAGGCCTGGGAAGCGCGGGCAATGGAGGCTGGAGAGCGGGGAGCGTGGCAGGTGAGCCGGGGAGCGGAGCAGAGGACCCGGGGAGCGTGACATATAGGAAGATGTACAAGTCAACATTAGCTTGACACCATGATTTCACAACTCTAGCCGTAAAAGTTTGCTCCTGTGGCCAAAGCCTGTATGAAAAGGCAAGAACAGGAGCCTTGTAGAAAATGAGGGCAACAGCTACTGAGTGTAATATTTATGGGTTGTTATACAGTCTCTCCTAAATTATATAAATGTCTAAGTACAGATATGTTCAAAGATTATCAGTGATGCCCCATACCTTTTTAAATAACATATTAGAGGTAATATCACTCAACTAATTTCAAGTGCCTCTATATCTCAAGTAATTGTTATTCTCTATGACTGTTGTGACCGGACTTGGGAATAATAACCTTTACATTCTAAATGTAATGAAGATGAGATTATGTTCATGCAGGACAGATGCGACGCAGCAATATCCACCGCAATCTGTCAGCAAAATACTCCAATATATATCAATGGCATGACAATCATAGTCACAGAGGGGAATTGGGTCTGCTATTGTCAGTGCTATTTAGTCTACTACGTCTGGGTGTCTGCCTGCAGAAAGCGTATATGCCCAAAAATTGTGCAAGACAGAGCATGCACTGACTCCGTCTGCTCCATTATAGTCAATGGCCCCGTCGGCGCATGCGTCCGAAACACGTTTTGCCAGGGTGTTTGAACAGAAGCTCCAACGGGACCACTGAACGGAGGTAAAAACTAAATGTGAAAGCAGCCTCAGTCTCAAGTATTTTTGTACCAAACTGTTGTGAGGTGCGTGCATGGTTACTCACTGCAATGGCACATTGGGCTTTACTTAACAGTGTCTGTTCTGGATAATACGACTGAAGTACAGTCGGATGAGAGGCTTGTCCAACAGATGAGAAGTACTGCTGGTAACTGTTGCTTTACCCATCGGCGGCATCCCTATCAGTAATTTTCTCCCATCTGGTAATGATTCCGGCACGGACAGGGTCAAATTCACTCCATCACGGCTCTGGTCTAGGTCAGAAACCTCTATGCACAGATATTATTGACCCTCTCTCCTACACGTCCTTTCTTTCTGTCTTCAGTAACTGCCAACTTCCCCCAAGATGGCCACCGTTCTTCTTTCTGTGATGTAAATTTAATCCGAACTTGTAGCTCCTCCCCCATCTCTAACTATGCAGTGTTTCATCTGTGCTGGGAAACAGTGGCCTCTTGTATATAACAACATTTAAGTCCCTTATAAAGCCTTATCACTTCTTTGCAGACATCAAGCAGGTGGTAAACTTACATACAATATGTACAATGTTCACACTTACAGTGCCTTGCGAAAGTCTTCGGCTCCCCTGAATTTTTCAAACTTTTCCCACATTTCAGGCTTCAAACATAAAGATAAAAATCTCTGATCAGTCTTCTCCTTGTTTGAGATGAAAGTTTGGATGGACGGCCGGGTTTTGGTAGATTTGCAGTGGTATGATACTCCTTCCATTTCAATATGATCGCTTGCACAATGCTCCTTGGGATGTTTAAAGATTTGGAAAACTTTTTGGAACCAAATCCGGCTTTAAAGTTCTCCACAACAGTATCACGGACCTGCCTGTTGTGTTCCTTGGTCTTCGTGATGCTATCTGCACTTTAACCAGAACACTGAGACTATCACAGAGCAGGTGTATTTATACAGAGACTAGATTACACACAGGTGGCTTATATTTATCATCATCAGTCATTTAGGACAACATTGGATCATTCAGAGATCCTCAATAAACTTCCAGTGAGTTTGTTGTACTGAAAGTAAAGAGCCCGAATAATATTTCACGCCCCACTTTTCAGTTATTTATTTTTAAAAAAGTTTAAAATAGGCAATAAATTTCGTTCAACTTCACAATTGTGTCCTACTTGTTGATTCTTCACCATAACATTAAAATTTTTATTTTTATGTTTGAAGCCTGAAATGTGAGAAAAAGTTGAAAACTTCAAGGGAGCCGAATACTTTCACAAGGCACTGTATGCAACACAAATATATATATATATATATATATATATATATATATATATATATATATATATATACATATATATATATATATATATATATATATATATATATATATATCTAAACCATGCTGGCGAGGCTATACAGGGGCTTACCATCTACATCTTTCCCCAGGTACATATTTCTGACCATGAGCAATAGGGTCTGTTTCACCATCTCACATGGGCTGCAAAAAACCTGGGACTGGGGTATGGATTCAACTTTGGCAGGAAAACAAGCTTAACATACTGCCAAAGATACAATGAAATGGTTTAATTCAAAGCATATTCATGGGTGTGAATGGCCCAGTCAAGATCGAAACCTAAACCCCTTTGAAATTCTGTGACAAGAATGAAAATTGCTGTTCACTGACACTCTTCATCCAATCTGAATGATCTAGCACTATTTTGCAAGGAAGAATGTGCAAAAATGTCAGCTTCTAGATGTGTAAAGATGGTAGAGACATACCCCAAAAGACTTGCAGCAGTAACTGCAGCGAAATGTGGTCCTTCAAAGTATTAACTCAAGGAAGGTGGGTGGGGGCTGAATAAAAAGTGCACATCACAATTTTAAGATTTATATTTGTAAAATATTTAGAAAACCATGTGTCATTTCCTTTACACTTCAGAAATACTTGTTACTTATTGTTGGTATATCACATAAACTCCCAATAAAATACATTTAAATTTGTGGATGTAAAGGGAACAGTACGCAGCCAACAGTACAGATGTCTATTTAAGTTTTTCCCTCCACAGCACCCTATACTTTTTACATAGCACACAATTACACGTGAAACTGATGAGGACCGATAATAAAATAATCTGTAGCGCAATACAGTGATGGTAGGCTATTAACAATCTACCAATTAATGATAACAAATGAATATCAGCAATAATGTTACAAAGAAGTGGACAGGGACCACATTTACACTCTACTGTTATATTAGCTAAAAAAGTGAAACTGTAAAGTCTTGAATCCTTGTAATATATCTCCATTTCTTCAGCTTTTCTGTTTTTACCTACATTTCAGTTCATTTTTTACTATGTAGTTTATGAAAAATGGTTTGCAGCTCGGAAGCTGTTAACAAGCCGGCTGGCTGCTGTTGAAGGTTCTTCTTATGGTTTTATTTTTATTCTAATTACAGGCTTGTGAGAATACCCAGGAAAGGTTTGCTCATTAACATGGGAATATGTGATGCTCTTTATACATGAACATCCAAATAGCCTGACATATAGTCTAACATAAATAACATATTCGCATTGGGTATTCAAGTGTGAATTTGCCTGTTTGCAGGAGTCAGGAAAGCGTACCTATGGTTGCAAAAATCAACGTCTAACTGTATATGTATGTTGTATGGAGAATAGCCAGAGATGTCCGTTTGTTCATATTTTTGGGATCTTTTTCCTCTTCTGCTGTTGGTTTTCCAAAAAAGTACAGTTTCTCTTCATGCTTGCCAAGTTGACATTCTTTTTCTGGTGTGACCTTTAGGGGTGGTTCACTACAGATTTGTCCAAGCAACATCAATATAATGTTGAGAAACAAGGCTTCTCTCAAATACCTTGTGTTGCCAATAGTGCCTGTGATCGGCACTATTGCGGTTCGGTCATCCCATTCTCATGACCCCTTGGCTCTGTGACCTCTGGGATCCGGTGATGTCACGTCAACTTCCAGTTGACGTGACATCACTGAGGCCAGCTCCAGTCTTCCTGAGTGACTGCGCTGTGGGCAGCGTTTCACCACTCATCACAGCCCAACATCGTTCCTGCTTGCTGCGCTCAGTAGTGAAGGAAGGAGCAGGGACATACTGGGTTTTAGCGCTGGGCTATGTCGAGCGGTCAAACACCGCCCACAGCCCAGTGATTCAGGAAGACTGGAGCCAGCCGCGTTGATATCAGGTCAACTGGAAGTTGACATGACATCACCGTATCCCAGAAATCACAAAGGTCACGAGAAGGGAATGAGCGGACCTCAATAACGCCACTCACAGGCACTATTAGCAACACAAGGTATTTTAGAGAAACCTTGTTTCTCAAACTTAATATTGATGTGGCTTTGAAAAATAAGTAGCAAACTACCTCTTTAAGGTTATGTTCACATTTTAGGTATTTTCTGCAGACACTTAAAAAATGTCTAGAATGGGTGAAAAAAACTGAAAGAATTGACATGCTTCAGATTTGAAATGGCTTTAAATCTGCAAGGAAACAATAAGCCATATGTGCATGACATTTTAGAAATCTAATACACTTTGCTTGGACATTAAAATGCAGCGTTTTTCACTTAAAAAACTAGCTGAAAAAAAGCTTAAAAAATGCAGTCTGCATATACCCTAAAGGGTGCTTTATACGCTGCGACATCGCTAATGATATATCGTCGAGGTCACGGTGTTTCTGACGCACATCCGGCGTCGTTAGCGACATCGCAGCGTGTGACACAAAGGAGCGACGTTCAATGATCGCAAAAACGTCAAAAATCGTTGACACGTCGCTCCTTTTCATAATATCATAGGTGGTGTATGCCGCAGGAATGACGAATATCTCCTTACCTGCGTCCACCGGCAATGAGGAAGGAAGGAGGTGGCCGCTCATCTCCGCCCCTCCTCTGCTATTGGACGAATGCCATGTGACGTCGCTGTGACGCCGCACGAACCGCCACTTTAGAAAGGAGGCGGATCGCCGGCCACAGCGACACTGCAGAGAAGGTAAGTCCGTGTGACAGGTGTAAGCGATGTTGTGCGCCATGGGCAGCGATTTGCCCATGACGCACAACCGACAGGGGTGGGTACGCATGCTAGCGATATTGGTAACGATATTGCAACGTGTAAAGTGGGCTTAATAGTCATAACACATGTCTGCAAGAGTAAAATTGTTTGAAGAGTAAGAGATGATTTTTATGTACTTTCGATTTCTGAACTCAATGAAAATATCAAAATCGTCCATCACATAGTACTCCATAGCCTTCCAAAAGAATAGAATTCTATTGGTTTCCAAAAGTAATTCCTTACATACTTTTCTCAAGGTGGTGCTCTAGTGCATTGTTTCTGGGCTGATGGAAAAACGTAACATTGAGTACAAGGTGAGCGAGTGGAGATTTTTTATTGATTCATCCAAAAAAGTGTGAAATCTGTACAATGGCAGCAAGTATGCACAGTGCCTGTAGGGCATTTTGTGCATTTGAAGGAAAGTTATGAGAATTTAGACTTTAGTCTCAAGAAATTTAACTGTGAAGATCAAGAACGGTCAATATAGTGGGGAAAATACAAGTGCATCTCAATAAATTAGAATATCATCAAAAAGATAATTTATTTAATTAATTCAATACAAATAGTGAAATGTATATATTATATAGAGTCATTACAAACCGAGTGATCTATTCCAAGTGTGTATTTCTGTTACTGCTGTTGATTATGGCTTACAGCCAATGAAAACCCAAAAGTCATTATCTCAGAATATTAGAATGATTACCACAAAACACCTGCAAAAGCTTCCTAAGCATTTAAAATGGTCCCTTAGTCTGGTTCAGTAGTCTACACAATCATGATGAAGACTGCTGACTTGACAGATGTCCAGAAGACAGTCATTGACACACTCCACAATGAGGGTAAGACACAAAAAAATCTTTGCTACTAAAGAAGCTGGCTGCTCACAGCGTGCTGTATCCAAGCATATTAATGGAAAGTTGAATGGAAGCAAAAAGTGTGGTAGAAAAAGGTTCACAAGCAACCGGGATAACTGCAGCCTTGATAGCATTGTTAAGAAAAGGCCATTCAAAAATTTGGGGGAGATTCACAAGGAGTGGACTGCTGCTGGAGCCAGTGCTTTAAGAGCCACCACACACAGACACACGTATCTAGGA
Organism: Anomaloglossus baeobatrachus; assembly: GCF_048569485.1. NCBI lineage: Eukaryota > Metazoa > Chordata > Amphibia > Anura > Aromobatidae > Anomaloglossus > Anomaloglossus baeobatrachus. Next base: position 122,819,402 of record NC_134357.1, read on the forward strand.
CATGGGCTACAACTGTCACATTTTTTGTGTCAAGCCACTCATGACAAATAGACATTGCCAGAAGTATCTTACCTGGGAAAAGGAGAAAAAGAACTGGACTGTTGCTCAGTGGTCCAAGGTGTTGTTTTCAGATTAAAGTAAATTTAGAATTTCATTTGGAAATCAAGGTCCCAGAGTCTGGAGGAAGAGTGGAGAGGCCACAATCCAAGCTGCTTGAGGTCTAATGTGAAGTTTCCACAGTGATGATTTGGGGAGCCATGTCATTTGCTGGTGTTGGTCTGCTGTGTTTTAGCAAGACCAAAGTCAGCACAACCATCTACCATGAAATGTTAGAGGACTTCATGCTTCCCTCTGCCGACAGGTTTTTTGGAGGTGAAATTTTCATTTTCCAGAAGGACTTGGCACCTGTCCACACTAACAAAAGTACCAATACCTGGTGTACTAACATCAGTATCACTGTGCTTGATTGGCCAGCAAACTCACCTGACCTAAACCCCATAGAGTATCTATGGAATATTGTAAAGAAGAAGATGGGAGACACCAGACCCAACAATGCAGACAAGCTGAAGGCCATTATCAACGCAACCTGGGCTTCCATAACACCTCAGGAATGCCACAGGCTGATCGCCTCCATGCCACGCCGCATTGATGCAGTAATTCATGCAAAAGGAGCCCCAACCAAGCACCGAGGCATTTACTGTACAGACGTTTCAGTAGGCGCCAACATTTCTGAGTTTAAAATCATTTTTTTCACTTGGTCTTATATAATATCCTAATGTTCTGAGATAATGACTTTTGGGTTTTCATTGGCTGTAAAGCCTGCTTTACACGAGACGATAGATTGTGCGATAGCACAATCGATCGTACCCGCCCCCGTCGTTTTTGCGTCACGGGCAATTAGTTGCCCATGGCACACAAACTCGTTTAACCCCCGTCACACGTACTTACCTTCCGGACGACCTCGCTGTGGGCAATGAATGTCCACTTCCTGGAGTGGGCGGGACGTTCGGCGTCACAGCGACGTCACACGGCAGGCGGCCAATAGAAGCGGAGGGGCGGAGATGAGTGGGATGTAAACATTCCGCCCACCTCCTTCCTTCCATTAAGCCGTCGGGTGCCGCTGGAGGCAGGTAAAGCTGCTGTTCATCGTTCCCGTGGTGTCACATGGAGCAACATGTGATGCCATGGAAACGATGATCAACCGCCGCCATTTTAACTAAAAAATTTTATGAAACCTAGCGACGAGTACACGACTCACGACTTGTGAGCGATACTGCGTCGCTAGGAGGTGTCACACGAAACCACGTCGTGCGGTATGCCGGATGTGCGTCACGAAAAACGTGACCCCAACGACATATCGCACAATCTATCGTCTCGTGTAAAGCCCGCGTAAGCCATAATCATCAACATTAGCAGAAATAAATACTTGACATAGATCACTCTGTGTGTAATGACTCTCTCTCTCTCTCTCTCTCTCTTTCTCTCTCTCTATATATATATATATATATATGTTTTTGCCTTTTTGTGTTCAATTACTGAAATAAATTAACTTTTTGATGATATTCTGATTTATTGAGATGCACCTGTAAGTATTTGATACACTGCCAATTTTGCAAGCTTTCCCGCCTACAAAGAATGTAGAGGTCTGTAATTTTGTATCTTAGAATTTGTAACAATTCATAAACCCAAATTTGGCATACCTGTGTATTTAATGCTCTAAATCAATTAGACGTCTATACTTATTTTATTTCACTGAAAACCCCATGTGTGAAGCTACATCTTCACCCCTCCTCCCTATCTTGTACTCCCTTTTATACTAAAAGTTTTTTGATTATTGGTTTAGGTTCCAGAACATTAATAGTAAACCCTCAAACATCTGGGCTGCTTATTTCTACATGGACTGTTGATTTAAGTTAAAAAAATATAATAACGTCTGATTTGAGATTGTTCAATTAGCCAACCAAATCCACAAACTATTCTCAGAAGTATGCAAAAATGCACTCAAAATACAGTCATTAACATATGAAAAGAATAACATAATAAAAAGCAGTTACCTAACAGTTTCCAGGTTAAAACTGGCATGATGTTCTACATTAATATACTGATATACAGCAGCAAAGTAGTATCTTATATGCTGAATTTTATATTTGCTGATTACAATGTTTATCAAGGTTAAACTTCATTTCAGTATGCTTTTTATCTACATTTCCATGTATTAGAATACTTATAGATAGTGATGAGCAAATCATTTGAAATTCGAAATCTCCAGTTTCCGAGGACTTTCCTGAGAAATTTGATTTCTAATGAAGTTTTTGACTGCATATTAAATGTTCCTTATTATCTTCTGGGATCCCTCCAGACCCCAGAGCATAATAGTTATAAAATGTAAAAATTATTTAAAAACTTAGCACTTCCTCAGTCACTTCTCCATATGAAGCACAGTGACCCCTGAGACCTGGACCTGGCTGGATATTCTGGCTCACAGTGAGGCCCGTTTCACACGTCAGTGAAAAACACTGACGTTCTTCACTGACGTGTAAAACACGCACATGTCCCTCTGTGTTCCGTGATTCACGGCACACGTGGGTTGTCCATGTGCAATCCGTGATCCGTGATCCGTGATTGCATATGGACATTACTCACCTGCCTTTGCTCCTGCTGTCCATGGTGCTGAAGTCTCCAGCTCTGCACCGTCCGCCCACCACTCTCAGCAGCTACTTCCTGGTCGGCAGTTCCTGCTTTCATGAATATTCATGAGTCAGGCAGGAGCTGCCGAGAGCGGAGCAGGCACAGCGAATCGCAGGCAAGGTAAGTTGAAAATATTTAATATGTCCGTGATTTTATGGTACGTGTTTCACTGATCAGACACGGATCACACCATAGTGTGATCCGTGGGTCATCAGTGATGCCATAAAAAAACTGACTTGTCTTTGTGCAGAATCACGGCCACGGGTGTACGCTGCACGGAGACACGTTCAGTGAAAAATCACTGATGTGTGAGCAGACCCATTGATTATAATGGGTCTGCGTATGTCAGTGATTCTGGTACGTATAAAAAAAAGCACAAACATACCAGAATCACTGACGTGTGAAAGGGGCCTGAAGAAGAGACAAATGAGGTCCACAGTGATTGAAGGAGGCCCTGATGACTGGACATTAGTTAGTGAGCAATGGGGCAGCTGGAGAGGAGAGTTGAGAGATGAGTATAAGGCTGGGGCCACACGGGGATCTACTGCGATGCTCGCATGAGACTCGGCTCGCGCTGGCAGCACAGCAGGAGCCGAGTGACATACGAGTGTGCTTGCATCTGAGGTCCGATCATGTGAGCAGACCTCAGCTGCGGGGGGGGGGGGGGGGGCGGGCTGGCACAGAGGAGGGGAGGGAGGGATTTCTCTCCCTCTCTCCTCCGTAGTCGGCTAATGCCATTCTCGCACTGCACAGGCAGTACACCGGTGTACCGCGAGTGCAGTGCGATTTTTCTCTCGCCCCATTCACTTGAATGGGTGCGAGAGAAAGAGTCTCACATTACAGTCACAGCATGCTGCGATTGTTTTTTCGGTCCGATTAGGGCTGAGAAAATAATCGCTCATGGTTGCTGACACACAGGCTAGAATTGGTCCGAGGGGAATGCGATGTTTTATCGCACTCCACTCGCACCGATTTTCTCGCCGTGTGGCTTAGGCCTTAGGGTCTTTTTGTTTTGTTTTTTTTATTAAGATTCCGTAAAATGACAGATGAGCATCTTTTCTTTGATGATCCTTTGCAAAAGAAATTGCAAGTGCTTTAAATTGCATGGAACTGTGAATGTCAAGAAATTCAACTCTAACTCAATCTTTTATGAATCAAGCCACTCATATCTACTTAAAGAAGTGAGGTCACAGAGGCAAGAAAAATTGTTTATTTTAAATTTTTTGTGAATGTGTTGGAGAAAAAGATCTGGTAGGTAAAGGAAAAGACTGGCTCCATACCAGCAGAGCAGGAAACCTGACGATGAATCAATGAAACATGGATGCTGTTAATGCTGTTTATTTTCTAGGCATTTCGATGTCAACCAACTTATTCAGGGAAAAAAACACAAGACAGTGTCCATGGTTCATTGATTCATTATTTGGCTCCATACTAGCAGCACAGGAAATCCGTCTTTTTTTTTACCCCCCAGAGATTACATCGGTTATTTTAACCTGTGGTACTGCAGCAGTTGGGAATACATTATTTCTTGTCCTTCACATGTTGTTATGCACAAACTTAACCACGTGATATTGCATTATTTTGTTCCCTAGTTACTTTGGAGAAAAAGATGGCAGATATTATTATAGGATGAGAGACATTATTACAGAACGGGGGCCAGGTGGAGAGACCTTATTACTAAATGGGGGTCAGGACAGGTTGTTATTATAATAGGAAAGAGCCGGGAAAAGGGGATATTATTACTAACTGGAGATCAGGATGGGAGACATTACTACATAATGAAGAATATTATTAAAGAAAGGGACCAGGAATGGGGACATTATTATAGAATGGGGGACAGAACTGAGGACATTACTACAGGATGGGGGACATTATTCCAGCATACCAGCTAAGACAAGGTGCATTATTACAAAATGGGAGCCAGGATGGGAAACAATATTTCAGGACTGGGGATATTATTACAGGATAAGGGACATTATTACAGGAAGGCGGGCAGGACTATGGACATTATTAAAGGAAAGAGCAGGTACTGGGAACAATATTACAGGATGGGGTCCAAAAGAACGGACATTATTAAAGGAAAGTATCAATTACAGCTTGACCATGACTTCTAATGCCGTTCACAAGTGGAGTTAGTGTCTCCTGAGGCATCCCACTCTTTTTGAAGGGTAGTCCTCAGGTCATTGAGGTTCTTGGGTACAGAGTTACAAACCTCTACATGGTAATTAAGCTAATGTAATAGGTTTTATATGGCACTGAGGTCTGGTGAAAGTGCAGGCCACTCCCTTTGAGGTACTACAGTCTTCAGCAGACATTCCCTAATGATGTGACCTCGATGAGCTGGAGAATTGTCATCCATGAAGATGAAATTAGGCCTATGTTGTTTATGTAAAGGCACAATGACTGCTGGCCACATGATGTCAAAATATGAAAAGCATGATGAGGAGGACTGTTTAAATACCAATTTTAATTGAACCCTGAAATTTATTGAGCGATTTATGGATTAAATACCTGTTGTGAATTTTGCTATTAAGTTCCTTGTTAGAGAACAGCAAGTTGTGGAAAAAGTCCTGAAACATTGAACAGTTAGACAGGGGCTTTTCAAAAATTTACAAAAGTTTACATTAAGTTCACTTCAAAAGGCTAAAGTGCATTTTAGGATCATCCTGAAATTTCATCCGAAAGCCAAATATCCCTAACTTTTTTGTGAAAAGTATAGATATGTTTTATTGCATATACCTAAGCATCCTTGACAGCTTTGGCCACTAACGGATGGTTACATGCAGAATTTTTGCATCTGACAGTGTCAATAAACAGATTGTGTCCTTGGCTAAATTATCATAATTTTACAGCTGAAAATACTGTAAGTGCTGCAGTATAATACAGTATATTACTTATAATCATTTATTATGGTTTTCTGGTTTGTTCATAAACGCTGTTCCAGATTCAGAAAAAATGGTTGGAAGGTTGGCACACCAGGTACCAGTGTCAACCAACATTGATGCTAATAAAAACAATTCTACAAAATGTATTTTAAAAAAATTAAAGTATTTTTCATTTCATTACAAAAATGATATAATATAGTGTCTAAAATTAGCTGAAATCAAAATATGTCTTTATACTCGCCATCAACATTAGTCTCCCCATCTTGGTTGCTCTGCTCTTTACTTGCTCCAATATATTGATGTCTTTCTTGAATTGGGGCGCCCAGAACTGTACACAGTATTCCAGGTGGGGTCTGACCAGGGCAAAGTATAGGGGAATAAGGACCTCTGCTGATCTAGATTCAATGCTTGTCTTGATACATCCCAGAATTTTGTTGGCTTTTTAGTTGCAGCACCACATTGTTGGTTCATGTTGTATCTGGGATCCAGTATTATGCCCAAGTCCTTTTCCCCTGTGCTATCACCTAGTTCTATTCCTCCCATACTATGTATAATTTTTACATTTCTTTTACCCAGATGTAGAACTTTGCATTTGTCCCTGTTAAAAACCATCCTGTTCTCCTCAGCCCATTGTTCAGGTGTGTCTAGATCCTTTTGAATACGCTCTTTCCTCTCTAGTATTGGCTACTCCTCCTATCTTAGTATCATCTGCAAATTTTATGAGTTTCCCAATAATTCCGTTATCCAGATCATTTATAAAGATATTAAACAGCACTGGCCCAGGACAGAGCCTTGCGGCACCCTTCTTTTGACTTTCCTCCAGGTTGATGTGTATCCATTTAGTATTAGTCATTGTGCCTGATCCTTAAGCCAGTTGTGAATCCATGTAACTGATGTTTTTGTCGATTCCATACTTGGTCATTTTTTCAATGAATATGGCATGTGATACTTTATTGATTGCCTTACTGAAGTCAAGGTATAGTGTATCCACAGTATTCCCTTGGTCCAACCATTCAGGGACTTTGTTATAGAAGGAAATCAGGTTGGCCTGACAAGATTTATTGGTCATCAAGCCGTGTTGGCTTTGGTTAATTAATGCCTTCCCATCCAGGTACCTAAGCAAATGTTTTTTGACAATTTGCTCAAAGATTTTTCCTGCAATAGAGGTCAGGCATACTGGCCTGTAGTTCTCTGGATCCTCCTTTTCCCCCTTTTTGTACATAGGAACCACATTTGCCCTTTTCCAATCTAGAGGGACCTCTCCTGTTTCCAATGACTTATTGAAGATTATTGCAAGCAATACTATTATTTCCTCAGCTATCTCTTTCAGGACTCTAGGATGTAAATCATCTGGACCTGGGGACTTGGTTTCCTTTAAGTTAACTAAGTGTTCTAATATCAATTATTTGCTTATTGTCAACTTGGACTCCTCCTGACCATAATTTCTATCATGATTATTGTTGATCCTTGCATTCAATTTTTGGGAGAAGACAGATACAAAATACAAATTTAGTATCTCCACCGGCTGTTCCACCTTGTTTACTGTTTCACCTGTTTGATTCTGCAGGACTCCAATGGTCTACTTCACTTTTCTTTTGCTTTTGACATACCCTCAAAATCCTTTTACCTTATTCTTGGCTTCTTTTGCAAGCCTCAATTCGTGTTTTGCCTTAGCTCATTTGACACTTGTATTGTAGAGTCTGCAAACTGCCATGTATTCTTCCATAGGTATAATCCCCATCTTCCACTTGATGTATATTTCCTTTTTCTTTTTAAGCAGGTGATGTAATTTTTTGTCTATCCATCCTGGTTTCTTTAGGACTTCCCATTTTTTCTTACCCATTGTTTTAGGTATTGTTAGTTCTTGTGCATTAAGGATTTCCTTACGGAAGATTTCCCATCCTTCATGTGCAGTTTTGTGCCTAAGAATTAGGTGCCATGGAATTCTACTAATCTTTGCCTTTAGGCCCTTTAAGTCTGCTCTGCTAAAGTCAAGCCTTAAAGTCTGTGTCTTCTCAGGTGTTCCCCCTCTTGCAACCCCAAATTCAAGGATAGCATGATTGCTGAGTCCCAGTGTCCCTGCTACCCTTAGTCCCTTAACCATATCCTCGTTGTTTGTTAGGACTAGGTCCAAGATGGCTGTTCCCCTCATAAATTCTTCTACCAGCTGGGAGATGAAGTTGTCTGCAAGGCAGATAAAAATCGGATAGAGCCTCTACTCTTACCTGTGAGGGTTTCCCAATGAAGGTCTGGGTAGTTGAAATCTCCCATGATCACTATTTCATGCTTTTTTTTACAATGTGGCCATTTGATGTGAAAAAATCTCATCCATATCCTCTGATTGACTCGGTGGTCTATAATAAACACCTATTATGATGTCCTTCCCATTGTTTACTCCATGAATTCTTAGCCAAATATTTTCTAATAGATTCTCATTCTCTGAAACTTTACTTTCTGTGGAGATGTGTTCTTTTTGACATACAATGCAACTCCTCCTCCTCTTTTGTTCTATTCTTTTTGAATAGGTTGTATCCTTCCATTTGTATGTTCCAATCATGCGTGTCACTCCACCAGGTTTCTGTGATGCCAATGTCATAATAATTTTCCTTCTGTATTAGGAGTTGTAGTTCTCCTTGTTTGTTTTCCCTTGCTTTGTGCATCTGTGCAAAAACATTTTAGTTTGTGCTCTTTTGCTCCCCTTTTCTTAGATTCCTTGTGAATCTCCTGTCCTCTTTACCATATCTCGCATCCTTGGTTAGTCATCCTTTAGCTGCATGTTCTTGTCTGGCATTTTTCTTCCCATCCCTTTCTCTTCTAGTTTAAAGCCCTGCTGATGCGTGGGGAGTCTTCTGGCAAATGTGTGTTTTCTGGGTTTTGTGAGATGTAGCGAGGAGTCCATCGTAGAGGTAATTCACACCATGGTCCAAAAATCCGAATCCTTGCTGTCTTCACCACCATCTTATCCAGTTGTTCACTTCTAGGATCCTATTCCATCTTTTGATGCCATGTCCATCAACTGGAAGGATAACTCATTTATAAATGGGATGTCACTCATTTTCATTCTAATCTGGATTATTGCAACTCTCTACAAATTGGTCTCCTTCTTACTTGACTTTGCCCTATCCAATCTATCTTGAATGCAGCAGCCAGGATCATATTTCTGTTCTGCCGCTACACTGATGTCTCCACCTTGTGCCTGTCATTGCAATGGTTCACCAATAAGGTACAATATAAATGTATCACACACCTATAAAGCTCTACACAGTTCTGCACCACCCTACATCTACTCCTTCATTTCTATCTACCGCTCTACCCGTGCTCCCCATTCAACTAATGATCTATAACTAAACAATTTTATAATCAAAAATATTGCACTACCGTCTCCAAGTCTTATCTCATACTGCACCAGTTCTCTGGAATGCACTACCACAGACAATCCATCTAATTCCCAATCTCCAGAGTTATAGGTGTGCTCTAAAACACATTTCTTTAGACTGCCCTATCACTTTTCTTCTCAAATCTGATGTCTACATGCAGGTTTATTTGAATTACAATTATTTATTTATTACGATGACTGGACCATTCATAACAAGGGCTATTTTACCTATTGTCTCCCCTATTAACTTATAGATTGTAAGCTTGTGAGCAGGGCCCATACTCCCCTTGTTAATTACTGAATTATGTGATACTCTGTAATGTCTTAGTTTGTTTGAACATATTTCCTCTGACTTGTAAAGTACTGCTCAATATGTCAACACTGTAGAAATAATATTATCTTTGGTGGGTGTATTTAAGGAGGCTTCATAGTGCTGTGAAATATTTCTGTCTGGCTTGGGCCTTTTGGTAAGAGTTACCGTTACTGCCATCTACAATGTGAAAGGTCATTTCTTGAATCACACTGTTTTATGGGCATCTGTTGTTGGGTAAATAAAGCAAATTTTTCTCAAATAGTTAAAAATTAACAGTAACTATTTTTCATTCTAAACCAACTGCCAGCAACCAGAGATGAGTGGACCCGTGGAAGTTTGGGTTCAGCCAAATTTTACATAAAGTTCTGTTCTGGACCCAAAGTTGACATGAACCCCATTGGAAGTCACTGCCTACGCAGTTCGGTTCTCCGCCCACATACAACCAGCCAAAAACAGAGCACTTCCGGGGGAGGAGGACGGGGCAGCTTTTTTTTTTTTTATTATTACTACATTCGATAACGCTGATTTTAACCCAAGTGAGAGCCATTCAAACACTGCAAGTGGCTCACTCTGGGCTGATCACTGCATGTACCCAAGTATAAGTATATCACTAAAGTTTGCAAAGCCAAATAACAGGAAGTATCAAAAACAAAGCATCTTTGTTTAAAACATGACATACCAGCATGAGACAAAAACAACAGTGGCAAAAACGCATGAAAAAATGCAAATAACCTAATTTACATTATTGGTGTATAATTGGTATCAAACGTCTGAAACATCAATAACTCACCAAAAGCTCCTCGTGGGAATTTGCCTAACGCCAAGAGCACACGGTGAGTATTTGGTGAGTTTTTGTGCATCAGTATTTGTAAGCCAAAACCAGGAGTGGGTTGAAAATGCAGAAGTGGTGGCGTGTTTCCATTAAGCCGGAGTCACACTTGCGAGTGTCTTGCGAATGACTTGTGTAAGTTTCACATCACCTGGCACGGCTGAACACTCTCCTGACAGGAGTGGGTCGGCTGCATTCATTTCTATGCAGCTGAGATGCTCTTGTCCAGAGAACATCAGGCCGTGCCAGGTGATGTGATGCGAGAATCGTACGAGTCACTCATAAGTCACACGCAAGTGTGACTCCGGCCTTATTGTTTTCTTCTGATTGTTCCACTCCTGGTTTTGTATTAGAAATGCGAGGATAAAAAGCTCACCAAATACTCAACGCGTGCACATGGCCTTACACAGCTAAAAACCCAGCTGATCCTGCCTAGAGTCAAATGTCAAAAGTGTCTATGGACACGTGGAATGGCTGAGTATGGATATATTCACACTGTTTTTCCAGCATGCTAAAAAAAAATCTCTTTTTTTAAGCAGAAGACATCTCAGGAATTGCTTAATGTTTCTGGCTTTTTCTCAGCATTTTGCAATCTTGATTGTTTTTTTGGTCATTTCCTGCTGAGTTTTTTGTGAAGAAAAACACTTGCCAAAGCTCAGAAGGACACCTGGCCTTTTTATAGCCTTCCCAATCATTGTTATCATTTAGTATTGGCCTAAAGAGTTTAAAGTCTAAAGGCCGCTTTACACGCTGCAATATCGGTACCGACATCGCTAGCGTGGGTACCCGCCCCCATCTGTTGTGCGACACAGGCAAATCGCTGCCCGTGCCGCACAACATCGCCCAGACCCGTCACACTACTTACCTGCCCGGCGACGTCGCTGTGACCGGCGAACCGTCTCCTTTCTAAGGGGGCGGTTCGTTCAGCGTCACAGCGACGTCACAGCTGCGTCACTAAACCGTCGCCAAATAGAAGCGGAGGGGCGGAGATGAGTGGGACGTAACATCCCGCCCACCTCCTTCCTTCCGCATAGCGGCCGGGAGGCAGGTAAGGAGAGCTTCCTTGTTCCTGCGGTGTCACACGGAGCGATGTGTGCTGCCGCAGGAACGAGGAACAACTTCGTTACTGCTGTAATAACAGTTTTTGAGAATGGACCCCCATGTCACCGATGAGCGATTTTGCACGTTTTTTCAATGATGCAAAATTGCTCATAGGTGTCACACGCAACGGCATCGCTAATGCAGCCGGATGTGTGTCACCAATTCCGTGACCCCAACAAGTTCACATTAGCGATGTCGTAGCGTGTAAAGCCCCCTTTAGTCTAAGGGCAGCGTCACATGGTACGATCTATCGTGCGATTGCACGAGCGATCGTACCTGCTCCCGTCGTTTGTGCATCACGGGTATTTAGTTGCCAGTGGCGCACAAAGTCAATAACCCCCTGTCACACATACTTACCTCCCGGACGACGTCACTGTGGGCGGCGAACATCCTCTTCCTGAAGGGGGAGGGACTTTCGACGTCACAGCGATGTCACACAGCGGCCGTCCAATAGAAGCGGAGGGGCGGAGATGAGCAGGACGTAACATCCCGCCCACCTCCTTCTTTCCACATTGCCGGCGGGATGCAGGTAAGCTGTGTTCGTCGTTCCTGGGGTGACACACGGAGCGATGTGTGCTGCCTCGGGAACGACGAACAACCAACGCGCAGAAGGAGGAACGACTTTATGAAAATGAACGACGTGTCAAGGAGCAATGATAAGGTGAGTATTTTGCTCATTCACAGTCGTTCATAGCTGTCACACGCTCCGATATGTCTAATAACGATGCCGGATGTGCGTCACGGAATCCGTGACCCCAACGACATATCGCCCGATATATCGTAGCGTGTGACGCTGCCCTAAGTCTAAACATAAACCGTTGTTTTTCCATATAAATAAATCGGACAATACTTTTTAGCATTTTGCAACCACTTTTTCCAGCTTTTTTAAGGCGCAAAGCCACTAAAAAAATGGAAAAAAGACGCAGTGAGTGTGAACAAACCCCATGGGCTGATTTTCATGTGTAAAATCCTTTTTAAAAGAAAACACATAATCTTGCAAAATGCTGATCGTATGTTTTTTGATACATGTTTAAAGGGAACCTGTCAGGTGCAATATGCACCCAGAGCCATGAGTGGTTCTAGGTGCATATTGATAATCCATACCTAACTGTAAAGCGGGCTTTACACGCTGCAACATCGCTAATGCGGAGTCGTTGGGGTCACGGATTTTGTGACGCACATCCGGCCGCATTAGCGATGCCGTTGCGTGTGACACCGATAAGCGATTTTGCATCGTTGCAAAACCGTGCAAAATCGCTAATCGGCGACACGGGGGTCCATTCTCAATTATCGTTACTGGAGCAGTAACGAGGTTGTTCCTCGTTCCTGCGGCAGCACACATCGCTCCGTGTGACGCCGCAGGAACGAGGAAGCTCTCCTTACCTGCCTCCCGGCCGCTATGAGGAAGGAAGGAGGTGGGCGGGATGTTACGTCCCGCTCATCTCCGCCCCTCCGCTGCTATTGGGCGGCGGTTCAGTGACGTTTCAGTGACGTCGCTGTGACGCCGCACGGACCGCCCCCTTAGAAAGGAGGCGGTTCGCCCGTCACAGCGACGTCGCCGGACAGGTAAGTATGTGTGACGGCTATGGGCGATGTTGTGTGGCACGGGCAGCGATATGCCCGTGTCGCGCAACAGATGGGGGCGGGTACCCACACTAGCGATATCGGGACCGATATCGCAGTGTGTAAAGTAGCCTTTACTGTAATTAGTAGAATAGATAGAGATCTTTAGAAAATGTATTTCTAAAGATCTTTTATCATATGCTAATGAGAGCTGGGACAAATCGCAAGGGCAGGGACAAGTTCCCTTGGCTAGTTTGCCCCCATAGTATGTTAGTATGCCCACGAGGGCTGCTATCATGCTAATGAATGCACAGCATCAGAGGATGGTCGTGCTCATCTCTGCTACCACCGCTGGTTTTCGGCTTAGTGCGCACGATCAGAACATCCCTGGACTTCCGGTCATGCGGACTACACCAGTTTGAAGCCCGGATTCATAGGACGTCTGACTGGATGTCTGGGACTTCTGATCATGTGCACTGAGCCAAAATCCAGCGTCAGCGGCGGTGGCAACAGAAGCGTATTCATTACCATGTTAGCACACTTATGCTCTTGGATCAACGTAGTCCAAAATGTAAGCGACAAGAAAAGAAGATTTTTTTTTTTTTTAAAAAAAAAGCATAATTTTTTAATGTTTAGTTGCGAGATATGTATGTTATAACTAAGTATCTGAGCTTGTGTGCACGTTGCGTCATGTCCCTCCAGAAATTTCTGCAGTGATTTGACAGCACTTGTGCGATTCAAATCACTGCAGAAACACTGCATAATGAATGCAGTTTTTCTGCAGAAAAAATGCAGATTTCAAGTGGGAGCTGCATCCAAAGCTCATAAATTAATTGACATGCTGCATTTTTAAACGCAGTGATTTTGTCAAATTTTTTTACATCCAAATCGCTGAGTTAAAAAAAGCAACGTGCACACGGATTATGCACAAACTTCATAGATTGTGCTGGGGACGCAGGACGCATGCGCTTATGCTGCAGTGCTAAACGCTGCATAAACACATGAAATTACGCAACGTGCGCACATGCCCTCTATGTGTGGAAATCCTGTTGCTGTGATGTGAATTAAAGCCTGTCAAAAGTAAAGTTGAGCATGTCTTAGGCTGCTTTCACACATCCAGTTTTTGCAGTGCGGCTCAATCTGGCTCAACGGATGCGGCGAAAAAAAAGGATCCGTTGCAGAAGTTTTTCCATGCGGCCCGTCCGTTTTTTGATGGACGCGGCTTGATACTGAGCATGCACAGTGCGAAAAAACGCATCCGGACGCCGGATGCGGTTTTTGCCGCAGGACGCCGCATCCGGCGTCCATAGGCTTGCATTGTAAATCTATCGATACGGCGCGATGCGTTTTTTTCGTCACACAAAAAAAATGCCAGGCAACGTTCCATCCGGCCGACGCATGGGCTAAATATGCCGCATCCAGCAAAAAACGTACGCAACGCAAGGCCATGTGGCACAATACGGCGCTAATGCAAGTCTATGCAGAAAAAATGCAACCGGCAGCAAAAAAAACGGTTGTGTTTTTTCTGCAAAGCACCGTATTGTGCCGCTCAGCAAAAAACGGATGAGTGAAAGCAGCCTTAATGTGTTTAATTTATGTGAAAAAATATTGAATTTGTTTCATAAAAAAAAATCATAATTATGATATCAAAATTATATAGATGAACAAATAAGTATAAGATATGAGTGTACAGTTTATATATGTTTGTATATATGGTACATGTACCTATTGGGGCCTATATGTGATATTCTGTGACTACATTATGTACTGTACATAAGGGCATATGAGGAATGTGCGTTCATGGGTCATTTATTTCATGTTTGTGGAAATGATGTAACAGTATGTGTACACATGATACATATATTTGGTCTTTGTAATTGTGTATATTAAGTATGATTTATAATGTTGTAATAATAATAATGACTGTATAGGAATAGTAGAATTATATGTGTACCATATGGAGGTTTTATTTTTAATCATTATTATTTGAGTACAGTAACATTTGCTCACTATATTTCAGTATTTACCGATATTTTTAGTATCCCACACTTATATTAGGTTGATACATAGTGACATTTGGAGAATTCTTTGAACTGTTTTGCAGACCTGTATATTTACCTTGTTTGCAGAGTTACTTAGACTCTGAATTTATTCTTAGAACACTTTATGTCAGTTCACGATATATAGCCAAATAGAAAATTGTACAGTAAAGGAAAGGCTATTCTGGGGTACAGAGAATTTCTATTTGAAACCTCTTTAAAGCCCGCTTTACACGCTGCAATGTATCTTACAATGTGTCGGCAGGGTCACGTCATAAGTGACGCACATCCGGCATCGTAAGGTACATTGCAGTGTGTGACAGGTACGTGCGATTGCGATTGAACGTTAAAATGTTCATCGCACGTACATCGTTCATTTCTCTAGAATTGAACGTCGGATTGTGCAACGTTCCCGGGGTAGCGTACATCGCAGTGTGTGACACCCCGGGAACGATGAACAGATTTTACCTGCGTCCTGCGGCTCCCTGCCCACAATGCGGAAGGAAGGAGGTGGGCAGGATGTTTACGTCCCGCTCAGCTCAGCCCCTCCGCTTCTATTGGCCGGCTGCCGCGTGACGTCGATGTGACGCTGAACATCCCTCCCACTCCAGGAAGTGGACGTTCGCCGCCCACATCGAGGTCGTATGGACGGGTAAGTACGTGTGACGGGGTTTAATCGTTTATGCAGCACGTTGAACAAATTGAACGTGCCGCACATACGATGAGGGCGTTGCAAATCGCATACGATATCGTATGCGAAATTGCAACGTGTAAAGCAGGCTTAAGGCTATGTTCTAAAGTTGCGTTTTTACTCTTTTTTTTTACATATATTTTTCATTGGTTTTAAAAAAATAAATGCTAATAAAAAGCTTCTTTTTATAGTCCCAACAAAACCTTTGAGATTCCAGAAATCTCATGCACATATAGACACCTTCCTTTTTTGCTTCCTGACTTAAATTTAAAACTATTACGTTTTTAAAAGAAGCAGCATGTCAATTCTTTCCAAGTTTGCTTTGCAATGAGAATGAGCAAAAATGCTGCTGTTTTTTTGCTGTTTTTTTTTTGTTGCATTTATTCTGCATTTTTGGTGAATGAAACTAACTTTATTTAAACAAATAACACCAAATGACACACCAGAAATGCAGCAAAATGCAGCAAAAATGCAGCAAAAAACAGCAAAAAAGCAGCAAAAATTCAACAAAAAACACAAGTTTTTTTTTTTACTGCCAAGAGAGAAGGGTTTTTCTGCAGAAAGAAAAACAGCAACAATGCAATGTGTGAACATAGCCTAACTTTATTTAAGCATGTATCGTTGTTGTTGACACATGACACAGCAAAAATTAGCATAAAATGCAGCAACAGCGCAGCAAAAATGTAGCTTTTGTACCACCAAGAGAGCAGGTTTCGCTGCAGAAAAAAAAAGCAGCATGTGAACACAGCCTAAGGTTCTTCAAAGAATTGTAATTACACAGACTTTCATACTACATCATGGGGAATTGTGTTGACTGATGCTCACCACTCTGCTGAATGAGCAAACAAGGTATATTCACTGTTTGTAGAAAAGTCAATTGAATATAGACAAAGTAGTCAATATAGAGATCGATCTATTTTGAGGCTTATTTGGATTCTGCTTTTAATATGCGCTGTAGGGCAAATTAGTGAAGAGGAACGAGTCAGTGTAACTGCAGACATCGCCTTCATACAAACAATGGGGGGGGTGTTGCTGATGTGAATCGGGATTTCGCCAATTTGTACTGCCAAGGCACTGTGAAAGAGTGACCTGATATAGTAACCAGGGGTCTTTATTCTGCGTTGAAGAATTATTCTGTTGTCAATCCATTTTTATTACGCAGTTTATGAAGTCGAAATACATGCAAGAAGTAGAACTAGACTTAATTATTAGGGATGATCGAATACCTCAAATATTCGGCTTCGCAAATATTTTCTGAATAGGTCTCCTCTACTCAACTATTCGCGAATATTCTATGTGCAATATAAGTCTATGGGAAACTCGAATAACAACTATTCGGAAGTATTCGGGCTTCCCATAGACTTACATTACGCATCGAATATTCGCATAGCGGCGAGTTATTTGTCGAATATTCGCGAAGCCGAATATTTGAGGTATTCGATCATCCCTATTAATTATTAGTAAAACTGTCCAAGAATGCCAGCAAAATTGTGATATACAAGAAATGTGGTTTTACAGCTTTTCTTTTTTTTTTCTTCCTCATTTAGGTTTTGATAAGATTCTTCATCCATTGAAAATAATGGCAATATAATCTTCATATTCACTTTGTTATAACCAACATTTTGGGAGTCATGAGAAAAGCAGACATCTAAGTAGCAATTATCGAGCAAAGTACCATTCCTCCGGGATGTACAATCAGAACAGCATGGGAAATGGAACTATCAGAGCCCCACGGAGGGAGGATAGCTGCCTCTCCTCTAGGAGGAGAGAACATTCCTCTGGGGCCTTTACTAAACTGCAGGAGACAGTGCTGCTTCTTGAAGAAGAACTAAGGCAGAAATGGAAAGAGCTGCAAGAAAAGGATGACAAAATCAGACAGCTGGAAAAAGAACTGGAAACTAAATCCGTTCAGATAGACAAACTACAGGATGCTATTGGGTACAATATCCAACTGTCCCCAAAAGGAAGTCAGAGGAAGAAGCTTCTAAGTGTTATAAACCAAGGGCCTGCTCAATACAATGAAAAAGCTACTGACACCCATAGACGTCAGAAAGCCAAGGAAGGCGTGTCGGCTGAACCAACCTCACGGCATTACTACAATCCCAGTTGTCAGAATCCTGATGTCACCCTTGTCCGTAAGGATTCCAGGTAGGACTCTTACGCTGCTTCCATCTAGGAATACAGTTGTCAATGACCTGTGGTCTACCTAATGGTGATCGGTTTAATCAGTAGGTAATTTTCTAATGATAGCTTCCCTTTTAGCATTAAGAATTAACTTTTTGCATCTTTCTTATGTTTTAATTTAAAGGTAACCTGTAGATAATATGACCACTGCACCAGCAGGGAGTGCGGGATAAGCTAGTATAAAACTTTGTGAAAAATGCTTATTACATTGCCGTCCACTGTGGCTTTGCTTGACTTTCGTGGTTAGGCAATTTATATTGGGAAGAACACTGCTGCACTTACAGCAACTCCCCACTGCAGTGCCTCATCCCCCCCACTTCTAGAGTAACATATTGTGAAATATTGGGCCTTATGCATAATGTCACCTCTGTTCTCCCCTATCAATTAAATTCAAAAGTGGCACCAAAAGGGGGGGGGAAGCAAAGACAAGCCATAGACTGCACGTGAACTGATGTGTCCCCACCAGTGGCAGAATTTGTATATTAAATGGAACCTGTCATGTCATTTTTTTTATATTAAACCACCCCCAATGTGTTTTATATGACGCAATGTGCATCACTAACATGATTTAAAAAGATGAAATCCATGTATTTATCTTAATGAAAGAGTTTATAAGCTTAGGTGAATGCTAAGGGTTCAGTCATAGCAATCATAGGGGCGGCACCTTTGCAGGAATCATTCACAGCTGATGCATGATTCTTTTTTTAACTTGGTAATGCCCCAAGAATTGTAATTTATGCCTCATTTCCTTCGCAAACACGTCTTTGCTAAGCTCTGCCCATTGCAGGCACATGATTGTGACATCACACTCTGCTGATCTTCAGAGCACAGCATCCGAGAAGTGGTGTGCAGGACCTGTGTGATGTCACGATCATGTGACCATATTGGGCAGAGCTCAGCAGAGAAGTGTTTGTGAAGGACCTGTGGTATAATTAATTACAAGTAACACAAAAAAATTAAGAGAAGTGCGTCTGTGTAGTTCCCAGACAAAAAAGAGAGGTCCAAATATGTGGGCAGGTTGTGCGGCAAGCAAAACACTGTATTCTACTTGAAACACAGATGCCAGGTGTCACGCTTGCCAGATATGAAAAGCATGATGGGGACATTACGGACCTACATGTATCTGACACACAACAAAAACACAACAAACAAAGGTAACACAGGGACACAATAACAGCAAGGGGCTCTGAAACTAGTGAGAGGGGTAGGTTGCACACCTCGTATCCTCACCTGAAACTATCCCTACTCTCCTAGCCAGTCCATATACAGTCTTCGCAACTGTCGCCAAGCAGGAACCTGAGACCTTGAGAAGACTCTACAGATGCCATAACTAGTGAAGGGCAGGTGAGGTTCACTAAACCCCACCGCTGCACTAACAAGACACAAGGTAAGATAAGACAAACAGGGGGAAAAGCAACAAAAAGGATAAAGCTTGAGAACAGGGAAACTCCACAGCAGAACCTTCCTCCAAGGCGGCCAGAGAACAATGAGTTTGTACGTTCAGCAAGGATTGCTGGGAAACACCTCTATTTAAACCTGAAGGGGCATGGCTACAAAGCAGCTGCAGCTGAAACGCTCAGCTAGGAACTGCAGGAAAAGCTGCCAGCAGCAGAACATTGACATTAACCATTTCAGTGCCAAAAGAAACAACATAACATTTAAATGTAGAAAGACAGATGGAGATGAGAGGCTCCAGTCCTAAAGCTGTCACTAGTCTCCAACAACAGGGAGTCGACTGTGACACCGGGATAGGATCCACCGGTTACGATGTTTCCCACTGGCCAGCAAGTGGAAAGGTGGCAGATGAACGCTGATGTTCACCACAAAGCCGTCGAGAAGTAACGAGTTCCAGGACTCACCAGCCGTTATCTCCCATGTGGGTCAGCAGTTGATGATCGTGCGCAATGTTCAAAGACGGTCACCATACAGAGGGGTTAGTGGATAATGGTAGCTGCTGCAACAGCCACCAGCTCTGAAGCGAGAGTAGAAACATAGGACTGTAATAGGTAAAAACTCCGGTACCTGGGCACTGCAATCCACTAACCCATGCAATAGGAAGCGATAATGAAATAAAAAAAAAGCATATTGATCAACACAATGCGTTTCAGAAATGACCGTCCTCTTCATCAAGTGTCAATCTCTCAATAGACCACAATTCTATATATAGGGTGAGTAGTCACATGATAAATCATTAGTTCATAATACAGAGCAAACAATGATAAAATTAGTGGTTATTAAAACACTAATATTGTTGTGTTATAGGTAATATAAAAAAAATAATTCTTACACATATAAAAAAAACTTTACAAATGTATTGTGCCTTTAATTACTTATAAAGACAGAGGTATCAATCACAATGAATGGATATTAGATCATCAATTAAAAGACTTATTTAAGAGTCAATATTAAATAAATAAATAAACTACCGTAAATGTTCATTTGATTTGTTCTAAACTAATGTTTAGTCCCTCTGGGCTAAGTATGGCCAGTTTAAAGATCCAGAAAGACTCCCTCTGGACCAACCTATTGAGCCACTGATGAAGAGGACAGTCGTCCCTGAAACGCGTAGTGTGGATTAATAAACTTTTTCTTTGCGTAGTTTAATGGATTGCAGCGCCAGGTATCGCTGTTTTTGCACATTACAGTCCTATAATTATTTACAATGTAGCGGGCAGTACCAAGTTCAAAAAAGAATTATGGCCGAACTTGATTGACAGTGACTGATCCCAGCAAAAGCGCCATCCCTATGACTGATATGACTGAACCCTAATGTATTAACTGCTTTTACATAAGCATATAAACTTTTATTAAGATTAATACATGGATTTTTTGTTTTTGTTTTTTTTTTTTTTAAATCATGTTAATGATGCACATTGCATAATATAAAACACATTGGGGCCGTTTAATATGGAAAATGACAGGATAGGTTCCCTTTCATAAAAGCTGAATTTTAGTGCATTGGGTATAGAGGTTGACGCTATAATAGACATTTTTCATAATGTTTTAAAAAAAACCAACCCGCACTATCTTTGTATGTCAATGAGTAGTGTTAATAACAAACTCATTTTAAGAATTGTATCTGGGTCCAACAACAAATGCTTATACCCATTCAAGTTAAAGGTCTTCTCTGGAAATAGAAAAAAAAAGAATGAAAGAAAATCCCAAAAGAAATAAATTCCTAACTACCTTTATTTAGCAAATCACTTTGTCTAGGGAGATAATTAGCATAGTACATCAAAAAGGTTGCTGTTGTGTTGATTACACTGACAGAGAGCTGTCCAAGAGCGTTAATAGGACAGGAGCTCTGCTATCTACCATGTCTTTCTGACCTAATTACTAAAGGTACCAAGGGTGCCGAGGTTAAAAAATGCCATTCTTTAAACCATGTCTAAATTACCTAATACTGGTTATACCAAGAGCACTGAGGTTAAAAAATGCCATTCACACTTTTTAAACCATGTCTAAATGACCTAATACTGGTTATACCATGTGCGCTGAGGTAAGAAGAGGCTGATCACACTGATGTTCACCCAATATTTTTGATTACATACTGGAGATACCACAGTACCGAGGAAAGAAGAAGCTGCTGACACTTTTGTCCACCATGTCTATATGATCTAACGCTGGAGATACCAAAAGTGCTGAGGAAAGAAGAAGCTGCTCACACTGCTGTCCACCCTGTCTATATGGTCTAATATTGGTAATACCAAGGGTGATAAGTTAAGAAGAGACTGATGACACTGCTCTTCACACTGCCATTCTGATCTAATTACTGGAGATATAAGGGGTGCTGAAATATAAATATGTTGCTCCCACTGCAGTCCATGTTGTCTACCTGATCTAGTACTAGAGATACCATGGTTCTGAGGTAAGGTGATGCTTATCACACAACTGTTCACTATTTCTAAGCTATTATTAGAGATACTAGGTGTGGAGAGGTAAAAAAAAAGTTTTTCACATTAATGTCCACCCTAGGTTTCTGATCTAATACCTTAAATACCAGGGATGTTGAGGTAAGAAGGGGCTGCTCACAGTGATGTCTGCCTATTCTCTCCTCTCTAATATTGGAGATACCAGTGGTGCTGATGTTAGAAGAGGCAGCTCACACTACTGTACACCATGTCTTCCTGAATGCTGAGTAGTGTAGCGTTTTACTGCCCATGCTCATAGGCACCTGTCCTATTAACATTGTAGGGCAGATTCTTTATTAACCCCTTCACGACCGGCCGATTTTGTGCTTTACATTTTTTTTTTCGCCACCCTTCTTCCGAGAGCCGTAATGTTTTTTATTTTTTGTTAATATAGGCATGTGAGGGCTCGTTTTTTTGCAAAACGAGTTTTACTTTTAAATGAAATCATGAGTTTTACCATATAGTGTACTGGAAAATGGCAAAAAAAATTAAATGCAGAAAAATAGCAAAAAAAGTGTGATTGCTCAATAGTTTTTGAGATATTTAATTCACTGTGTTTACTATATGGTAAAACTGATGTGTGGGTGAGATGCCTCAAGTCGGTGTGAGTTCATAGACACCAAACATGAATAGGTTTACTTTTATTTAAGGGGATAAAAAAAAAATCAGAAGTTTGTCCAAAAAAAGTGGCGTACATTTTGCTCCCTTTTCCGCAACCCGTAGCGTTCTCATTTTTCGGGATTTATGGCTCAGTGATGGCTTATTTTTTGCATCTCTAGCTGAAATTTTTAACGCAAATGCTAAGTATTGATCGCCTGTTATTGCATTTTGTGCAAAATTTGTGGTGTTCAAAAAACTTAATTTTGGCGTTTGGATTTTTTTACCGCTACGCTGTTTACTGATCAGATTAATTGATTTTATGTTTTGATAGATTGGGTATTTCTGAACTCGGCGATACCAAATGTGTATATTTTTTTTATTTTGTTAACCCTTTCATTTCAATGGAGAGAAAGGGGAGTGATTTAAATTTTTTTTTAATTTTTCAAAACTTGTTTTACTTTTTTTTAATTTTACTAGTCCCCCTAGGGGACTATAACAATCAGCTGTCTGATCGCTCTTCTATATCTGCTGATCACAGCTACACAGCTGTGAACACTAGATATGCTCTTCTCCTATTTCACACAGCTCTCGGCCGTGAGAGGCAGGAAGTGAGTCATGTGAGCTACAGGAGTCATCACATGACCCTGTGCTACTATGACAACCATTGGATCACGTCACATAACTTCCGGTGTCGGGCAGTGAGTAAATGGAACACCGCTACCACTATTATAATGCCGCTGTCACAGTTTCACAGCGGCATTTAAGGGGTTAACAGGTACAGGCGGATCTGCTCGTACCTGGTAGGCACACATGTTAGCTGTATAAATCAGCTGACATGTGCGCAGATACCCCCCGACTGCCCGCAGCAGCCAGGGGGGATTAACACTATGATCGCTAAGACATAATTTTACAGCCCGCGGTCAATAAGGGGTTAAGGTAACAGTGTAACAACCATTCTATTGTACTATAATGATTGACTACATAGACAAAGCAAATGTGAATTGCTTATTAAAAGTAGTTTAGAATTTACTTACAATTACACTGATGAGCAAAACCATCCACTATAGCTTTGAATGTGAGATTACTTTTGTCTTATCGTTCCTAATCACCTGTTTCCAATACTGTCCACTTTTCGTACTTCTTTGCGTATTTGAGCCAACGCTTCTTATGACTGTATTGAAGTAAAAGGCTTCTTCACCTTTTTTTGATCCACCACTCCAGAGTTGTGTAACGTACATCCCACGGTGCTTGCATGGACATCTGTGATCTCACTACTACGAAGCATACGAGCCACCTCCACTGCCGTGTTTCTCACGCCAGAACTGGTAGACCTTGTGATGAGTCAACTTGTTGACTCTGATATTTTGCCTGGACTTCCACCTCTTGGCTTTTGAATGCATGGACGGATTTAATTTTGTATTCTTACCAACTGTCATGGCATTCAGATGATGCAGTTTGTCAATTTTCTTGCCCGAGAGAATGCTATCGATGCAGCTCTCATTTCTTGCGAAAACTTCTTCATGGCTGTTCATTAATTTGAACCAGGGACCTTTTACTTAGGAATCAACCTAATAACACACTGAGCTATTAGGGAACGTGAGAATAGGTTGTAATTTGTAGTATATAGGAAGAAAAATATTTTTCCACAACCAAGAGCAAAACAGTAACAATGCAGTAACATGACAAGAATCTGCAGAACTAAACACATGCTAAATAGTTGCAAGTCTAATTTATGTAGGAAATATACAAGATGATTGTCTATAAAATTAAGGTAGTCTTACGCTCAAAGCTGTAGTGGATGGTGAGATATGGAGCCTGAAAGTCAAAAGTTCAAAACACTGTTACACTTTTGCTCATGAGTGTACATTTTTTTTCCATTTCAGTGGATTGAGTTGTAGTACCTCCACAGTGCCAGGATGACTATGACATTGAAATAGCACAGTCATCCCTTCATTCACTCAAAGGGGGCACCATCTGTGTATTTATGGAGAGTTAATCAAAATACGTTCAAAGAATATGCAATTCAAAAGAAAGGAAAGATATGAATAAAATGTAAAATATAAAAAGTGCAGCTGATCTTTTGTTCGTGTTTTTCTTTTTTTTACAATTTAAAAGGTAAGAAATGTAACTAAGAGCTAAATAACTACAACTTACCCATAACATAATGCAATGACCACATATCATGACCACTGAGGAAGGATTTCCGGTCGTGATGGTTACTATACCCCTTAAAACTTAACCTAAAAATAATACACCGACTGCATGCGACTTGGTTAAACAAATTGGCCACAGCAGCCTTTATTACCTATTATTAACATACTACCACAAAAGGGGGCGCCGTCCAACGGGCGACCCCAAACACAGAATAATAGGTAATACATAATAATAAACGGTACATGAAACCCTATGTAGGCCCGGTCCAGAAACCCTTTTCTACACCAATATCCCTGGCCGCAACACTCCGACCCAGAGATGAGGTATTAATCACCCCACGGATTAATACCCCCCAAACTTTGCAGAACCCCGTGCCTGCAATTTCCCGGAACCCAGAGACACCATACCAAGACAGTGCCTCTCGGTCCAGCTACAAAATCCCTTCCAACCGCTTCTGGACCAGACCTACCCCCGCTGCTGCGACAAAACATACATCCCTTTTATAATAATTCTTTGTTGTCTTCTTGTTTTTTTTTTTTGTTTTTTTTTTAACATAGTTAAACAATTCACAAACACAAAAAGGGAGGGTGGGCGGGAATCTGTCGCCGTCCGGAGTCCAAAAGGGGAGGTAAGACCCTCCCTCATCGCTTTTATACTCCCCCCCCCTCCCCTACAGGGATCCTTTGTCCACCAATCCCCTATACCTTCCTATAATGCCCCTCATTATAACTTTATTAACCCCTCACTCCCTCCCTTCCCTCTGGTCATGTCGCCCCTCCCCCCTATGGGGTCCATGGCTTTCTTGACCACTGAGGAAGGATTTCCGGTCGTGATGGTTACTATACCCCTTAAAACTTAACCTAAAAATAATACACCGACTGCATGCGACTTGGTTAAACAAATTGGCCACAGCAGCCTTTATTACCTATTATTAACATACTACCACAAAAGGGGGCGCCGTCCAACGGGCGACCCCAAACACAGAATAATAGGTAACACATAATAATAAACGGTACATGAAACCCTATGTAGGCCCGGTCCAGAAACCCTTTTCTACACCAATATCCCTGGCCGCAACACTCCGACCCAGAGATGAGGTATTAATCACCCCACGGATTAATACCCCCCAAACTTTGCAGAACCCCGTGCCTACAATTTCCCGGAACCCAGAGACACCATACCAAGACAGTGCCTCTCGGTCCAGCTACAAAATCCCTTCCAACCGCTTCTGGACCAGACCTACCCCCGCCACAGGACAGGACGCGTGACACCTTACGTGGCCTGGACCCGCCACACGCCCAAGGCTTGCTCCACACCATCCCGCAAACCCAGGGCCCATAAATCAGAACCAATGTCATTAAGATGAACCCCATCACCTCTCCGAAACTGCCACTTCGCCGATTCCAGGTCCACATGCCTCACCACCACGCCGCCATTTCTCCGCACGAAACGCGCAACCACCCTGTTCACTTGTGCCCGGGCGCGATTAATCTTCTCAACCGACCGGGCCCCCCTCCACCATAATCCGGCCACAATATCCGACCACACCACTATCAGGCCCGGATACCTTGCCCATAACCGCAGTAGGTCGATCTTAATGTCCCGAATCAGATCGCGGGATGCCCGCGAACCCAGGTCATTCCCCCCCACGTGCAAAACCAACACGTTCGGGGGTCTGTCCATCCTGCAATAGTACTCGAATTCCGGCACGACCCTGCTCCATTCCATGCCCCGCACTCCAATCCACTTGACCGATGCCAGCGACCTGTCCAGACCCAACTGCCGACCATTCGGGCGAGCGTCGGCCCGACGGGCCCCCCAAAAAACGAACGAGTGCCCCAGGATCCAGATCAGACACACTCCTACAATAAAGGAAACAATTTTAACAACAACACCAGCATTCCAGATTGCACCAAAGAACAACAAAACCTAACGGCAGAACAAACAACTCCCCACCAGAGCCCTCAACGAGATAATAACTGCGGGCGCACATAACCACGAAAACGAGAGGACTCCCACCGACCAATCCGTCTCACCATGTCATCTCCAAGACCCCAACGAGAAGCCTCGGTAGCCGCCCCAATCCTGAACGAATGGGACCCGTAATCCTCTGGGCGCTCACCCGCCCAGCGCAAACAACTCCTCAGCACTGCCACAAACTGATAACGAGACAACCAAGCCCCGTCCTCGTGACGTAGCAGCGGGCCCTAAAGACCGCCCCGCAGACCACAAAACTGACTCACCACCTGCACCGGGCACAAGCCATCCCCTTGCACCGCATACAACACTACCAACCTGCCCCGACCCATCTGGTCCGTCTTGGACCGCCGAAGCCGACACTCCACTCTCCGTCCCACTACCGACACATCCTCGAATAGCAAACCACCCCCAATCACCCTTGACGGGCTCACCAATTCTCCTATCCGAAAAGCCCCGAAAAAAGCCAACACGAAAGCAGTTTTAAACAACACCGTCTCATAGTCTCATACGCTGAGACACAAATGCCCTGCAAACCATCCACCAAACGCCGTAACAAGTCCAACGAAATGGGCCGCCTAGTGTCCCGCACCTTCACCCCTTTCCGAAAACCTTTCAATGCTTGCCGTACCCGAAAGTCCCTTGAAACGTCCTGCTCACCCCTAACCTTTAACCAGAAGGCCACGGCCGCCACCCTAATCGCCACCGCCGACGCTGACCTCCCAGCCCTAAAATCCTCACTCACCAATGCCAAGAGCGCCAGTAAATAATCCGCTCGCCCGTTACCAAACATCTCACCCAGCACTGCCTGCCACTCAACCCACACCTTAGCATAACGGCACCAAGTCACCTCGGTCACCGAATTCCTAATCAAACCCGCAATCACTGCCTCACCAGGCTCCACAATTCCTCTGGGCACACCGCTCCGACCTCGTCCGCCCCCGGCAGTAACTCCCGAAACCTGTGGAACTGAAAACGAGATAAAGCGTCAGCCACCCCGTTATCCACCCCCGGCACATGTTTTGCAACCACATGAATATTCCACAGCAAACACTTGAGCACCAAATGCCGCAAATATGCCACTACAGGTCCAGATTTCGCTGACAAGCTGTTGATTGCATGTACAACTGCCTGATTATCGCAATGGAAGCACACCTTACGTCCCGAAAATTGCGACCCCCACAACTCCACCGCCACCACGATTGGAAACAACTCGAGCAGGGCCAGATTTTTGACCAGGCCACCCTGTCGACAATCCTCGGGCCACCTTCCCACACACCAATGACCCTGAAAAATGGCGCCGAAACCCGCCGACCCGGCCGCATCCGTATATAGTTCTAGAGCATCATTGGGCACCACCTTCTTCAACCACAAAGTGCGGCCGTTAAAATGTCGCAAGAAGACGTCCCAAACCAACAAGTCTGCCTTGATCTCCCGCGTGACCCGCACAAAATGCGCCGATGACCGTACGCCTGCCGTAGCTGCCGCCAACCTCCTGGCGAAAACACGCCCCATCGGCATAATCCTGCATGCAAAATTCAGCTTTCCAAGCAAAGACTGTACCACCTTAAGCCGCACTTTTTTTGCTGCCAGCATTGCTGCAACCGCACTCCGCAAATCCACAATCTTGTCCTCTGGCAACCTACATTCCATGGCCAGCGAGTCGATCTCAATCCCCAGGAACCGCATAACCGGCGCCGGCCCCTCCGTTTTTTCCTGCGCCAAAGGGATCCCGAACCGATCCGCCACTCTCTGCAAGGCGAACAACAAACCAGCGCAAACCATGGAACCCGCCGGACCAACACACAGAAAATCATCCAAATAATGAATAATGGACGACAAGCCGGACACGTCCCGCACCACCCACTCAACAAAGGAGCTAAACGCCTCAAAATATGAACAAGAAATCGAACACCCCATGGGCAAACAACGATCAACATAAAACTTCCCGTTCCACCAGCAACCCAAAAGGTGCTGACTCTCCGGATGCACCGGCAACAAACGAAACGCCGATTCTACATCCGCCTTTGCCATCAATGCACCGCGTCCTGCCGCCCGTACCAAGTCCAACGCTTTGTCAAACGAGACGTAGTACACCGCCGACAATTCCGGCACAATGCCGTCATTCACAGACGACCCCTCCGGAAATGAAAGATGATGAATGAGCCGAAATTTATTCGGCTCCTTCTTTGGCACCACCCCCAGCGGGGACACCACCAAATTACTGCACGGAGGGCTCTCAAATGGCCCCCCCATCCTGCCCAGCTCAACCTCTTTACCCAACTTCTCACCCACAACCATAGGGTGGTCCCTTGCCGACCGTAAGTTGCGACAAACCGGAGGCAATGCCTCAACCGCCGACGGAATCCGAAAACCGTACAAAAAACCAAACCGCAAAAGCGACGCCGCTGCCCCGTCCGGGTACCTACTTAAAAACGGCGCCATCGCCTCTATTTTCACCGGCGTCCTCCCTTTTTCCAGACCCGTCCCCAGCCTTGCCTCTCCCTTTTTTAAAGCATTTGGACAAGCTATGTCCCCCCCCGCAGCCGGAGCACTCATGCTTGAACCTACACGCTGCGCCAAATTTGCACTGGCCTTCGTTAAATTGCCAGCACAATCCCTTTTTCTGAATCCCCGAGGGCCCGGCTCCCGGTCCCCCGGCACCGCCACGAAAGGGCTGGCTCGGGGCCGCCATTAAGCGCATCCATAAGGAAATGTCCTTATGGTCCCACCGCATGCCGGGCCGCAACGCCTTCCGCTGCCTAAACTGCTCATCATACCGCAGCCATGCCAAACCCCCGTACGTGCGATACGCCTCCCCGATTGCATCCATATAGCCGAATAGAGCCGAGCAGTGCTCCGGCTCCTTTTCCCCCACCACGCTAGCCAAAATTGCGAACGCCTGCAACCAATTGGAAAAGGAACGAGGAATGAGCCTATAACGGCGTTTTTCTTCCTCCTCCTTTTCCTTCTTGGAATCGCTCGGCTTCACCTTGTCTAGGTTAAATTTTTCCAGGGGCAGCAGGGAAAATATCTCCACATACTCCCCTTTCCAAATTTTTTCCCTCACCTCCTTTTTTGAGGTGCGCCCCTAGCGGTCCCTCAAAGCACACATACACCTCGCTCTTAGCCCTATCATCCAGCCGCACCACCTCATCTTCCTTTTCCTTCTCCTTTTCCTTTTCTCCTGCTTTATCGCCTGCAGTCTCCACTACTCCGCTACCTACACCCGCCCCCACCGGCACCTTCGCGCCGCTAGCCGCCGCCGCGCCATCCACCGCCGACCCTGTCCAGGCCGTCGCCGCTAAACCCTGCAAAAGCCCCAGCAACTGGCTAAGTAAAACTGACCCCTCTGGCGCTGCCGTGCCCGCAGCCACCTCCCCAGCACCCGCACCCCGCGCCGCAAGCAATGCCGAATCCACGGCTAGCTCACCCGACCGTGACGCGGAGACGGAATTCGATACTGCGATGTCGTCCGCCAGCGGCTCCTCTAATTCATCCCCCGACCTGAGGGCTCCTTCTTCCTCTTCGCTGTAGCCGTCCTCCACCGTCCCAGCTCCAGAGGACGCAGCCGATGCGTCCCCTCCACCACAGCCACCCTCCTGGGCAGCCGCGTGGGCACTGGCGGTGGGCGTCCGCTGCTTTCTTTGCGGCGACAGCCCACAAGACCGTCCTGTCCCCTGGGCCGCCGCCGACCGAGTCCTCTTCCTGGAGGAGCCTCTCCCCGAGCTCAGGGGGCTCCCCACAGCCGGTTCCCGCCCTCCCGGGCCTCCGACCGAGACCTCCCGCTGGGTCCTCCCCCCCCCGAGGGAGACCGCGTCTGCCGGGCGCAGAGCTGATGACCTGAGGGACCTGGCGCGCCCTGGGGGGGTCCCACCGTCCCTCCTCTCCTCCGCAGCCGTGCAGGTATCCGGGTGGCGCCTGCCCACACCGGTCCCCCTGCTGGCTGCCTGCGCCCGGCCCCCCCCAACGTCCCCGGGGGGTATTGCTGGCCTCCATCACAAGCCGGGCACGCTCCTGATCAGAAGCAGCCGCCGGGACGTGCCCCACCGCCGGGGGCCCGGCGTCCAGAGCAGGCCCCAGGCTGGACATGCCCCCTCTCCGTGCCTCCGGTTCATGCTGGGCTCGGCCCGGTCCCCGGGCTGCCGCCGGCCTGTTAACTCGAGCCCGCGGCCTGGGACTGGAAGTAGGCCCCAGGCCGGGCCCGCCTCCATCCAGGCCACCGCTGGCCTCATTCCATCGCCGGGCTCGCTCCCGGCCGGGAGACGCCGCTGGGCTCTGCACTCCAGCCCGAGGCCTGAGACAGGAAGAAGGCCCCGGGCTGGCCACGCCCCCTTCTCGGCCGTCGCGGCTGCGTCGGAGATTCCTCCCGGTGGCCGGAGCGGACGCAGGGAGCTGCCGCTGCCCGCCCCGCCGCGGAGGGTCCCGGGGGGGCTCTCACTTGGCCTCCTTGCTCCCCCCGCACCCGGAGAGTACCGGACAGGGGGCCTGGAACGCCGCCCACGGCGAGGGGGGGAACAAGGGGCAGGTGCCGACGGGGACACACAGGCAGCCCTGACGTGGGATTGCACTGCCTGGGCCCCGTGCACCGCCATCGCCGCTCTAATCAGCCGATTCAGCTCCTGGAGGTCCGCCATGCTGGTCCTTGTGGTCCTGGTCCTGGGTCTCTAATCTGTCGCCGTCCGGAGTCCAAAAGGGGAGGTAAGACCCTCCCTCATCGCTTTTACTCTCCCCCCCTCCCCTACAGGGATCCTTTCTCCACCAATCCCCTATACCTTCCCATAATGCCCCTCATTATAACTTTATTAACCCCTCACTCCCTCCCTTCCCTCTGGTCATGTCGCCCCTCCCCCCTATGGGGTCCATGGCTTTCTTTCACATGACTGCTGCAACTAGTTTCAGGCCTCAGCAGTAACAATTACATATATGTCTTGTGACTGATAAAACCAATGTTTGGCTGCAGCGGTGAATGACATATACAACATCAGGAACAGTGAGACCACTGCAGCAGTGTTTGAGTAGCTATGGATTCAATGAGAAAACAATGGTTATATTTTTATTTGATAATATTTTATGCCGATAGGACACTTAAACTACCAGACAATAATAATTTTATTCATTTATATAGCGCTATTAATTCCGCAGCGCTTTACATACATTGGCAACACTGTCCCCATTGGGGCTCACAATCTAGAGTCCCTATCTGTATGTCTTTGGAGTGTGGGAGGAAACTGGAGAACCCGGAGGAAACCGACGCAAACACGGGGAGAACATACAAACTCCTTACAGATGGTGTCCTTGGTGGGATTTGAACCCAGGACCCCAGCACTGCAGTGCTAACCACAGAGCTAACGTGCTGCCAAATCCCTTTAAAGTTTCTTAAGGGTGTGGAAAATTTTAATGAGTGTGTTATATCTCTTAACATTTATTTCTAATGACTCTTTGACTGAGTCCTGGAACAATTCCTTCATCTGATACAAGGTCACTTTCTTTAAAGGTTGTTCTCCATTATTTGAAGGAAGACTAAACGTAAAATCGATGTTTACTATAGAAATATAGTTTCCCTCATTGTTAGTTGGCAGCAGTTTCTCAAAGATCCTGAAACAGTCAGGTTTCTGGAAAGTCAATTATTCCTGCAGATTTACCTGCGGATGGTCCCATACTTACCTGCCTTGATAGCAGACACCCGGTCACTTTCCCTTGGTGCACAGGAGGCTGGAGCGCGGTGGATCCATGAGCAGGAAGGAGGAGGTGAGCGGGGCCTGCACGAGCTCCGGTCATGTGACAGCCAGAGCTAGTTCAGGCCCGCCCACCTTCTCCTGCACAGTGTAGAGACGCTGACAGATGCCGGAGAGAAGTGCTGTGTGATGGAGGTAAGTATGAACTCCCCCGATCACTGCAGCACTTGTTCTGCATTGAGGATGCAGTGCTGAAGCCATGGTACTGTATCTTCAATGCAGAATGTCCGCAGGATATCCGCAGGACATTCCGCAAATAAACTGCAGCATTGAAACAGACAAAGTTGTGCTGCAGTTTTCTGGGAGCTCCTGCGGAATGTCCTGCGGATATAACCGCAGGACACTTTCCCCGTGGGCACATAGCCTTAAGGCATTTTAATTACTTTCTGCAAAGTCAAATTTTACATACATTTCATTAGTATTTGGAACCATTGCACTTAAACTGTGTGTTGCGGGCGGGGAGGACGCCGCTGCCGCGCTCGCTTATGCTCGGGTCCGGCGCTGCTGCGGCTGCTGCTGCTTGGTGGCTCGAGTGGTGGGCCGGATCTGGAACTCGAGCGGTGCTCCTCGCCCGTGAGTGAAAGGGGTGGTTGGTTTGGGGGATTTAGTCCATGACGCCACCCACGGGTTGTGGTGAAGATAGGCACCACCGCTGCTGGTGACGGGGATCCCGGGAGCGATGGTAAGGAGCAGCTGGGATGTTGTTTTCCCCCTCCGTTGGTAGGGGTCGGTGGTCCCGGGGCCCGGTGGTGTGACGGGGAAGCAGGGTAGGTGAGGTGCAGGGTTGCAGGGACAGCGCGGCGCGGTGCCGGATGGCACGGGTGTACTCACTTAGTAAGAGATGCACAAAGTCCTCGGTAAACCAAATGGCTGGATGGACGGGTCCCGCAGCTGGCTGCAGTGTCTCTCCCCGGACAGGTGATGGCAGCTGTCTTTCCCTGCACCTTTGTGTACTTGTTTGACTACGAAGGATGCCCAACGGTAGTCCGCTCCCCGGTGTATGGATGCCGGAGGAGCCCGTTTGCCTGCAGGCGTTGGCCCTTGGGTCTCTAGCCTTAGGCGGTAGCTGTATACCCTCATGGTGTGGGCGGTTGCCTTCTAACGGGTCTTTGGCTGTTAGGAAACCCCTGGGGTTCCTGTCACACTCGGATTTGACTGTTGATGGCAACTCCAAGCCTAGTCGGGGTCCAATGGCCGTGCCTGTGTGTGCTGGCTTCACGTCGCTCCCCGGTCGGTACCGGCGGGCCAACGCCCGACCCCGGTCCTACGGTTTCGCGTCGATTCACCACTCCTGCAGACGGCCACCACCGTCTGCCAACCTTGTTGTCAGTGCCTGGGCCACAAACCCAGACACTCTCCACTTCAACCTCTTCCACTGAACTCCTGAACTCAACTCCTCCACTCCTAAAACTGAATTGTCATTTTTCCCGCCTCCAGGCCTGTGAACTCCACGGTGGGTGGGGCCAACCGCTTGGCTCTGCCCCACCTGGTGTGGACATCAGACCCTGGAGGGAGGCAACAAGGATTTCGTGTTTGGCT
Organism: Anomaloglossus baeobatrachus; assembly: GCF_048569485.1. NCBI lineage: Eukaryota > Metazoa > Chordata > Amphibia > Anura > Aromobatidae > Anomaloglossus > Anomaloglossus baeobatrachus. The sequence goes on from NC_134357.1 coordinate 122,852,990, forward strand.
AATGTTACTGTCTGGTGGGGGTGGGGGTGTGTGAGTGTTACCTGTGACGACCTGGCTAGTCCAGGGTGCCACATATGACTTGGGTCAAACGTTTTGGATAACCTTCCACAAGCTTCTCACAATATTTGGTAGGAATTTGGGCCAATTATTCCTGACAGAACTGGTGTAACTGAGCCATGTTTGTAGGTCGCCTTGCTCTCACCTGCCTTTTCAGCTTTGCCCATAAATTTTCAATAGGATGTGATGAGGATTTTGTGATGGCCACTCCAAAACATTGACTGTGTTATCCTTAAGCCACTTTGTAACCAGTTTGGCAGTATGCTTTGGGTCATTCTCCATTTGGAAGAACCATTTCCACCCAAGCTTTAAGTTCCTGGCTGATGTCTTGAGATATTGCTTCAGTATTGCCACAATCTTCTTTCCTCATGATGCCATCTATCTTGTGAAGTGCACCAGTCCCTCCTGCAGCAACGCAACCCTACACATGATGCTGTCAGCCCCATGTTTCTCAATTGGGATGGTGTTCTTAGGCTTCAAAGTTTCTTCTTTTTTCCTCAAAGCGTATTATTGGTCATTATGGCCAAACAGTTAAATTTTAGTTTTGCCAGACCACAGGACATGTCTCCAAAAATAAGGTCTTTGTTCCTGTGTATATTTGCAAACATTAATCTGGGGTTTTTTGTTTCTTTTGGAGTAATGTATTCTTCTGGGCAGAGTGGCCTTTCAGCCCATGTTTATACAATACTCGTTTCACTGTGGATAATGACACAATCTTACCAGCTTCCGCCAGCATCTCCACGAGGTCTTTTGCTTTTGTTCTTGGGTTGATATGCACATGTCTGACCAAAACACATGCATCTCTGGTACACAACCTGTTTCCTTTCTGAGCGGTATGATGCCTGGACATTCCCATCTTGTTTATACTTGAGTATAATTGTATGTACAGATGAACGAGGCACCTTCAGGTATCAGGAAAAGGCACCCAAGGATAAACCAGACTTGTGCAAGTCCACAATTCTCTTCCTGAGATCTTGGCTGCTTTCTTTTGACTTTCCCATGATGCTGCACAAAGAAGCAGTGTGTTCAAGGTGTGCATTAAAATACATTGACAGGTGTGTCTCTAATTAACTCAGATGTTGCCAATAAACCTATCAGAAGCTTCTAAAGACATGACATCATATGGGCTGCCCATATTGTTTAACCAGCCGATTTTGCGCTTTCTGTTTTTTTTTTTGCCACCCTTCTTCCAAGAGCAGAACATTTTTAATTTTACGTCAATAGAGGCATGTGAGGGCTTGTTTTATGTGGAACAAGTTGTACTTTTAAATGAAATCATGAGTTTTACCATATAGTTTACTGAAAAATGGCAAAAAAATTTAAAATGCAGAAAAATAGCAAAAAAAGTGTGATTCCACAATTGTTTTGAGATATTGTATTCACTGTATTTACTATATGGAAAAACTGATGTGGGGGTGTAATGTCTCAGGTCGGTGTGACTTCATAGACACCAAACATGAATAGGTTTACTTTTATCTAAGGGGTTTAAAAAAAATCAGAAGTTTGTCCGAAAAAGGGGCGCACGTTTTGTGCCATTTTCCACAACCCGTAGTTCTCTATTTTCAGGATCTATAGCTCAGTGATGACTTATTTTTTGCATCTTGAACTGACATTTTTATCGGTACCATTTTTGTGCAGATGCTACGTTGTGATCGCACTGTTATTGCATTTTGCGCAAAATTTATGGAGACAAAAAACGTAATTTTGCGTAAACATATTAAAAACCTGGCAGCCGGGGGGATTAACACTATGAACGCTAGGATATAATTTTTATGGCCCACGGTCATTAAGGGGTTAAAGGCATAGTACTGTTAGTGTATGTAAACTTCTGACTTTGCAGAAAGTAATAAAAATGCCTTAAAACGTTTTATCTCTCTCTCATTATTCCGGCATTTGGGAAATATAAATAATTTTGGTTCATAATTGACCTAAACCAGGAAAGGTTTATTCTGATTTCATGTCAGATAGTGAGAAAAACCTGCAGATGTGTGTTTTTAGATAGTGTATGTAAACTTCTGGTTTCAACTGTAGATAGGGTAGACAGCAGTAAGCAGCCTCTTCTTACCTCAGTACTCTGGTATCTTCAGTATTAGATCATATCGATAGTGAGGACAGCAGTGAGAGCAGCCTCTTCTTACCTCAGCACCCTGGTATCTTCAGTATTAGATCATATAGATAACACTAATACATAATAGTCCAATTGTTGGAAAAAACTGCTAAATGCAATAATAAGCAATGATGAGCATGCAAAAGAAACCCCAGATGAATATCAAAATAACAAAACAGGATTCAAGCATGTAAAAAATACCTGTGAGATGAAATGGAATAAGCTTAAGCACAGAATGGTGTGCAAAATGCCATGATCTTTGCCTAGATTACAATTCCATATTTTCCCTGAGGAAGCTATCCTCGGATAGCGATACGCGTTGGGGGGTACTTTTCTGGGTTTCCACCTCCACCATGACCATCATTTCACCACCTCTCTACATGCTTTAAGCAACCATCTTGCATGTTTATTCTTTTCTTTATTTGTAATCTTGGCAAGGATCATGGCATTTTGCACACCGTTCTGTGCTTAAGCTTATTCCATTTCATCTCACAGGTATTTTTTACATGCTTGAATCCTGTTTTGTTATTCTGATATTGATCTGAGGTTTCTTTTGCATGTTCATCATTGCTTATTATTGTATTTAACAGTTTTTTCAAACAATTGGACTATTATGTATTAGTGTTGTTTGTTGGTGGTCTCAGTACATGGTTCACACTTTTGAGGTGGACACCTTTAGAGTTGTGTGCTGTATTCTAGCAAACCCTTGACATTTATTGCACTCCATGTTTTTTAGATGTTTTTAAAAAATTGTGTTGGTGTCCTTTTTCTACAATAAAATTTGTGTATTTTTGACATTATTGTTTTGGTGATCTCCTTCTTAGCACACCCCCCTTCTTCTTATTTCTTATTGTTCTACTCCCAGGTGTGTATTTGGATGATCCCATCTGTATTCGCCTTAGTGCCCTCATATCCCTTTTCACATATATTATTTTTTACTTTGCCTACAATACCATTGGTTAACTTACTGTTTGATTGCATTAACTACACTGCTGTCACTTCGAAGGCCTCTGAAAAATCCCATGTCACCCAGCACTTGTCAATACAAGGGACATGGCTGTTAACTGAATACATTTTACAGAGAAATGTTATGGATTTTGCTAAACAAAATGTTCAGTAAAAATTATTCTATGCCTAACAAAATATTAAATAATAGTATAAAGCCTCAAGCATATGGACAAATATTGGAATATACAATGAAAAATGCTACTTGCTAATTGGAACATGTGAATAATGAATTGCATACCTGCCATGAATATTAGGAAAAAGGAGATATTTAGCAATCGCATTGATCAATGTAACTGAGCCCCAAGGCCTCGTCAAGGCATATCTCTATATTGGGGTCCCTAGCTCTGTGACCCTAACTGTGTGTCATCTCATTGCAATTAAAAACTGCTATGGGTGGAGAGGGGTAACTAAGGACTTTCTTATATAGGAGATGGAAAAAACATGGCCGAAAGGGGCGGAGCTGTGTTCACATTCAGAAAAAAACTACATATAACTGAATAGGATAACTGAAGTGAGCACTAATATATATATTATGAGTGCAAGCCAAAAATTACATACTATATACGGATAAGGCTGCACATCAAACTTAGATAATAGTATAATGCCTCAAGCATATGGACAAATATTGGAATATACAATGAAAAATGCTACTTGCTAATTGGAACATGTGAATAATGAATTGCATACCTGCCATGAATATTAGGAAAAAGGAGATATTTAGCAATCGCATTGATCAATGTAACTGAGCCCCAAGGCCTCGTCAAGGCATATCTCTATATTGGGGTCCCTAGCTCTGTGACCCTAACTGTGTGTCATCTCATTGCAATTAAAAACTGCTATGGGTGGAGAGGGGTAACTAAGGACTTTCTTATATAGGAGATGGAAAAAACATGGCCGAAAGGGGCGGAGCTGTGTTCACATTCAGAAAAAAACTACATATAACTGAATAGGATAACTGAAGTGAGCACTAATATATATATTATGAGTGCAAGCCAAAAATTACATACTATATACGGATAAGGCTGCACATCAAACTTAGATAATAGTATAATGCCTCAAGCATATGGACAAATATTGGAATATACAATGAAAAATGCTACTTGCTAATTGGAACATGTGAATAATGAATTGCATACCTGCCATGAATATTAGGAAAAAGGAGATATTTAGCAATCACATTGATCAATGTAACTGAGCCCCAAGGCCTCGTCAAGGCATATCTCTATATTGGGGTCCCTAGCTCTGTGACCCTAACTGTGTGTCATCTCATTGCAATTAAAAACTGCTATGGGTGGAGAGGGGTAACTAAGGACTTTCTTATATAGGAGATGGAAAAAACATGGCCGAAAGGGGCGGAGCTGTGTTCACATTCAGAAAAAAACTACATATAACTGAATAGGATAACTGAAGTGAGCACTAATATATATATTATGAGTGCAAGCCAAAAATTACATACTATATACGGATAAGGCTGCACATCAAACTTAGATAATAGTATAATGCCTCAAGCATATGGACAAATATTGGAATATACAATGAAAAATGCTACTTGCTAATTGGAACATGTGAATAATGAATTGCATACCTGCCATGAATATTAGGAAAAAGGAGATATTTAGCAATCGCATTGATCAATGTAACTGAGCCCCAAGGCCTCGTCAAGGCATATCTCTATATTGGGGTCCCTAGCTCTGTGACCCTAACTGTGTGTCATCTCATTGCAATTATAAACTGCTATGGGTGGAGAGGGGTAACTAAGGACTTTCTTATATAGGAGATGGAAAAAACATGGCCGAAAGGGGCGGAGCTGTGTTCACATTCAGAAAAAAACTACATATAACTGAATAGGATAACTGAAGTGAGCACTAATATATATATTATGAGTGCAAGCCAAAAATTACATACTATATACGGATAAGGCTGCACATCAAACTTAGATAATAGTATAATGCCTCAAGCATATGGACAAATATTGGAATATACAATGAAAAATGCTACTTGCTAATTGGAACATGTGAATAATGAATTGCATACCTGCCATGAATATTAGGAAAAAGGAGATATTTAGCAATCGCATTGATCAATGTAACTGAGCCCCAAGGCCTCGTCAAGGCATATCTCTATATTGGGGTCCCTAGCTCTGTGACCCTAACTGTGTGTCATCTCATTGCAATTAAAAACTGCTATGGGTGGAGAGGGGTAACTAAGGACTTTCTTATATAGGAGATGGAAAAAACATGGCCGAAAGGGGCGGAGCTGTGTTCACATTCAGAAAAAAACTACATATAACTGAATAGGATAACTGAAGTGAGCACTAATATATATATTATGAGTGCAAGCCAAAAATTACATACTATATACGGATAAGGCTGCACATCAAACTTAGATAATAGTATAATGCCTCAAGCATATGGACAAATATTGGAATATACAATGAAAAATGCTACTTGCTAATTGGAACATGTGAATAATGAATTGCATACCTGCCATGAATATTAGGAAAAAGGAGATATTTAGCAATCGCATTGATCAATGTAACTGAGCCCCAAGGCCTCGTCAAGGCATATCTCTATATTGGGGTCCCTAGCTCTGTGACCCTAACTGTGTGTCATCTCATTGCAATTAAAAACTGCTATGGGTGGAGAGGGGTAACTAAGGACTTTCTTATATAGGAGATGGAAAAAACATGGCCGAAAGGGGCGGAGCTGTGTTCACATTCAGAAAAAAACTACATATAACTGAATAGGATAACTGAAGTGAGCACTAATATATATATTATGAGTGCAAGCCAAAAATTACATACTATATACGGATAAGGCTGCACATCAAACTTAGATAATAGTATAATGCCTCAAGCATATGGACAAATATTGGAATATACAATGAAAAATGCTACTTGCTAATTGGAACATGTGAATAATGAATTGCATACCTGCCATGAATATTAGGAAAAAGGAGATATTTAGCAATCGCATTGATCAATGTAACTGAGCCCCAAGGCCTCGTCAAGGCATATCTCTATATTGGGGTCCCTAGCTCTGTGACCCTAACTGTGTGTCATCTCATTGCAATTAAAAACTGCTATGGGTGGAGAGGGGTAACTAAGGACTTTCTTATATAGGAGTTGGAAAAAACATGGCCGAAAGGGGCGGAGCTGTGTTCACATTCAGAAAAAAACTACATATAACTGAATAGGATAACTGAAGTGAGCACTAATATATATATTATGAGTGCAAGCCAAAAATTACATACTATATACGGATAAGGCTGCACATCAAACTTAGATAATAGTATAATGCCTCAAGCATATGGACAAATATTGGAATATACAATGAAAAATGCTACTTGCTAATTGGAACATGTGAATAATGAATTGCATACCTGCCATGAATATTAGGAAAAAGGAGATATTTAGCAATCGCATTGATCAATGTAACTGAGCCCCAAGGCCTCGTCAAGGCATATCTCTATATTGGGGTCCCTAGCTCTGTGACCCTAACTGTGTGTCATCTCATTGCAATTAAAAACTGCTATGGCATTAAAAACTGCTATGGCACACCCTAACTGTGTGTCATCTCATTATCTAAGTTTGATGTGCAGCCTTATCCGTATATAGTATGTAATTTTTGGCTTGCACTCATAATATATATATTAGTACTCACTTCAGTTATCCTATTCAGTTATATGTAGTTTTTTTCTGAATGTGAACACAGCTCCGCCCCTTTCGGCCATGTTTTTTCCATCTCCTATATAAGAAAGTCCTTAGTTACCCCTCTCCACCCATAGCAGTTTTTAATTGCAATGAGATGACACACAGTTAGGGTCACAGAGCTAGGGACCCCAATATAGAGATATGCCTTGACGAGGCCTTGGGGCTCAGTTACATTGATCAATGCGATTGCTAAATATCTCCTTTTTCCTAATATTCATGGCAGGTATGCAATTCATTATTCACATGTTCCAATTAGCAAGTAGCATTTTTCATTGTATATTCCAATATTTGTCCATATGCTTGAGGCATTATACTATTATCTAAGTTTGATGTGCAGCCTTATCCGTATATAGTATGTAATTTTTGGCTTGCACTCATAATATATATATTAGTGCTCACTTCAGTTATCCTATTCAGTTATATGTAGTTTTTTTCTGAATGTGAACACAGCTCCGCCCCTTTCGGCCATGTTTTTTCCATCTCCTATATAAGAAAGTCCTTAGTTACCCCTCTCCACCCATAGCAGTTTTTAATTGCAATGAGATGACACACAGTTAGGGTCACAGAGCTAGGGACCCCAATATAGAGATATGCCTTGACGAGGCCTTGGGGCTCAGTTACATTGATCAATGCGATTGCTAAATATCTCCTTTTTCCTAATATTCATGGCAGGTATGCAATTCATTATTCACATGTTCCAATTAGCAAGTAGCATTTTTCATTGTATATTCCAATATTTGTCCATATGCTTGAGGCATTATACTATTATCTAAGTTTGATGTGCAGCCTTATCCGTATATAGTATGTAATTTTTGGCTTGCACTCATAATATATATATTAGTGCTCACTTCAGTTATCCTATTCAGTTATATGTAGTTTTTTTCTGAATGTGAACACAGCTCCGCCCCTTTCGGCCATGTTTTTTCCATCTCCTATATAAGAAAGTCCTTAGTTACCCCTCTCCACCCATAGCAGTTTTTAATTGCAATGAGATGACACACAGTTAGGGTCACAGAGCTAGGGACCCCAATATAGAGATATGCCTTGACGAGGCCTTGGGGCTCAGTTACATTGATCAATGCGATTGCTAAATATCTCCTTTTTCCTAATATTCATGGCAGGTATGCAATTCATTATTCACATGTTCCAATTAGCAAGTAGCATTTTTCATTGTATATTCCAATATTTGTCCATATGCTTGAGGCATTATACTATCATCTAAGTTTGATGAGCAGCCTTATCCGTATATAGTATGTTATTTTTGGCTTGCACTCATAATATATATATTAGTGCTCCCTTCAGTTATCCTATTCAGTTATATGTAGTTTATTTCTGAATGTGAACACAGCTCCGCCCCTTTCGGCCATGTTTTTTCCATCTCCTATATAAGAAAGTCCTTAGTTACCCCTCTCCACCCATAGCAGTTTTTAATTGCAATGAGATGACACACAGTTAGGGTCACAGAGCTAGGGACCCCAATATAGAGATATGCCTTGACGAGGCCTTGGGGCTCAGTTACATTGATCAATGCGATTGCTAAATATCTCCTTTTTCCTAATATTCATGGCAGGTATGCAATTCATTATTCACATGTTCCAATTAGCAAGTAGCATTTTTCATTGTATATTCCAATATTTGTCCATATGCTTGAGGCATTATACTATTATCTAAGTTTGATGTGCAGCCTTATCCGTATATAGTATGTAATTTTTGGCTTGCACTCATAATATATATATTAGTGCTCACTTCAGTTATCCTATTCAGTTATATGTAGTTTTTTTCTGAATGTGAACACAGCTCCGCCCCTTTCGGCCATGTTTTTTCCATCTCCTATATAAGAAAGTCCTTAGTTACCCCTCTCCACCCATAGCAGTTTTTAATTGCAATGAGATGACACACAGTTAGGGTCACAGAGCTAGGGACCCCAATATAGAGATATGCCTTGACGAGGCCTTGGGGCTCAGTTACATTGATCAATGCGATTGCTAAATATCTCCTTTTTCCTAATATTCATGGCAGGTATGCAATTCATTATTCACATGTTCCAATTAGCAAGTAGCATTTTTCATTGTATATTCCAATATTTGTCCATATGCTTGAGGCATTATACTATTATCTAAGTTTGATGTGCAGCCTTATCCGTATATAGTATGTAATTTTTGGCTTGCACTCATAATATATATATTAGTGCTCACTTCAGTTATCCTATTCAGTTATATGTAGTTTTTTTCTGAATGTGAACACAGCTCCGCCCCTTTCGGCCATGTTTTTTCCATCTCCTATATAAGAAAGTCCTTAGTTACCCCTCTCCACCCATAGCAGTTTTTAATTGCAATGAGATGACACACAGTTAGGGTCACAGAGCTAGGGACCCCAATATAGAGATATGCCTTGACGAGGCCTTGGGGCTCAGTTACATTGATCAATGCGATTGCTAAATATCTCCTTTTTCCTAATATTCATGGCAGGTATGCAATTCATTATTCACATGTTCCAATTAGCAAGTAGCATTTTTCATTGTATATTCCAATATTTGTCCATATGCTTGAGGCATTATACTATTATCTAAGTTTGATGTGCAGCCTTATCCGTATATAGTATGTAATTTTTGGCTTGCACTCATAATATATATATTAGTGCTCACTTCAGTTATCCTATTCAGTTATATGTAGTTTTTTTCTGAATGTGAACACAGCTCCGCCCCTTTCGGCCATGTTTTTTCCATCTCCTATATAAGAAAGTCCTTAGTTACCCCTCTCCACCCATAGCAGTTTATAATTGCAATGAGATGACACACAGTTAGGGTCACAGAGCTAGGGACCCCAATATAGAGATATGCCTTGACGAGGCCTTGGGGCTCAGTTACATTGATCAATGCGATTGCTAAATATCTCCTTTTTCCTAATATTCATGGCAGGTATGCAATTCATTATTCACATGTTCCAATTAGCAAGTAGCATTTTTCATTGTATATTCCAATATTTGTCCATATGCTTGAGGCATTATACTATTATATAAGTTTGATGTGCAGCCTTATCCGTATATAGTATGTAATTTTTGGCTTGCACTCATAATATATATATTAGTGCTCACTTCAGTTATCCTATTCAGTTAACAAAATATTAAGTCACCAATTTCCCAGAAGTTCCTTTCCGACATTGTCAAACTACCGCCCTTCCAATTGATAAATAATTAGCTCTATGTTAAAAGGTTAGAGCACCGCTAAGCTTTTCTGATATGACATTAATGATCATCTTCTAAAATGCCAGACGGACTCCCACGAGGAATCCATTTGGAATTATTTCAGTGGCTAACAAAACTATTTTCTCATATCATTTGGAAAGATGGAAGAGAATATTAGAGTCTTTGTCTTAAAATGATTACTGGGTATAGTCTCCCATGTGGAGAGATACATCGAAATATGTTCTTCTCTTCTAATCCTGAGGCACAATATTGAGAAAATGATTTTCGCAATGACATTTATCCACTGCTGCATGATAGGAAGAGCACAAATATTTAGATTTGTTGTGGAGAAGGTTGTTTCAGGCCCTTCGTAGAGCTGATTACTCATATCTAAAGCAGATGTCACTTTTTTTAATTGTGTTGCTCTGGCGGTGTAAAACTATGATGATTTAATTTGTAGATGTAAGTAGATATGAACCCTGTTCTTTTATCCCTAGTGCTAAGAAGCTAATCACTGGAGCCATCATGAGTAATGACTTCTTGAGGCAGCTGGAGGCTTCTCATGTTCGGAGGATGGTGGACTGTATGTATGAGCGGGTGTACAGCCAATCACAGCTAGTGATTCAAGAAGGGGCCGCAGGAAACCATCTCTATGTCCTAGCAGGTAAGGAACAGGTCATTTTTTGGGTTAATAGTAGTGCACCAAACTAGTGTATCATATGAGGGAAGAATTGAACCCCTTCTGAGCCAGGAAAACTTCCAGGGTTATTCTTCCTACATGGATATTGTTGAATTTGCAGCTGTTATTGAGAAACTAACACTTTTGCTTATGTCGCGGGCGGGGGCGCAGGCCACATAAGAGGGGAGCTACCCGAGGAGCTCAGATCCGGGATCGTGGCTGTGGCTCGAGTGGCAGCCGGATCCGGGGCTCGTGCAGCAGTCTGTCGCACACAATTTAATAAAGGAGTTATTTACAGGGGAGAGTGTGTTAGTGACGCCACCCGTGGGTTGCGATGATAGTTGGGTGACGCCACCGCTGCCTAGGTATGGGGGCACTCAGGGCTGATGGAGCAGGGCAGCAGGATGGTATCCCCTCCACGGGTAGGGTAGGTGTTGTCCCGGGGCCCAGGTGTAGGTGGACTGCAGTGCTTGGGCGCAGTTTGAAGCCTGGACCGGATGACACTGGTGTACTCACTGTTGTTAAATAAACCACACAAAGTTCAAGTAGTAAACCAAGTGCCAGATATCGGTAGCCTCCAGAGGGGTGTGCTCAGGTCCCGCACACCGGTGAACAGATCAGTGGCCCTTCCTCCTGCACTTCTAGTTTTGTGTCTTGTGTGTTGACTAGTCCGCATGAAATGGGAAAAGTCCACTCTCGATATCTTTGCTGTGGGAGCTGTGGCCCGTGAAATCTGACCCTTGGGATCTTTGCAGGCACTTTCAGACGCCCTATCCCCCACGTTGGGCTTCCATCTCGCTCTATCTGGGCTACTCGTGGGACAAGATCTGGAACCTTGTCCCCTGCTGGTTAATTGACAAGGTGCCTGCAGCTGTTCTTGCCCTGGGGTCCAGGTACCCCGACTGTGCACAGCCTCCGGACCGGATTCCCGCTGTCGGCACCGGCAGACTACAACCCTGCCCCGGTCCACTTAAGGTCTCCCGCGACCGGATCTCCGTTGCTTGTGGCTCTGCTCAGCTGTCTGCCACCTAGTCAGCTCAGGTAGTCCGGTAGTCCGGGAGCTACAACCCCCGACTACCACTTCACTTCTCTTGCTTCCTCTCTCTACTACACACTGACATGTTCCCTCCCCTGACACCTCAGATCCCCTAGGTGGGCATCACCATCTGCCTGGCCCCGTCCACTGGTGTGTCCCTATTGTCCTGGGGGGTGACTAGGCTTTGTGGCTGGTGTTTGTACCTGTGTGGGGGGTTGTGTTGGTAGGACAAGGAGGAGGGGATCCTGCATCTTGAATATGGATGCAGTCTCCTGTGACAACCTGGTTTTGCCAGGGCGTCACACTTACAACTCAATGTCTAGGAGATCAAACGTCACTGCTGTCTAGCTTGTAAGTACTGCTCTGAAGGCATCCAGAATTAGGAGGACACAGCGTACTCCAGTGATACTGACCAGCTTCAAAATAGTGCCGTCAATCTCAATTGAAAAGAGCCTGTAAGTGCTAAGTTGGGTCTAAAAGTGGTGGTCGATCTTGAAGGCAATTAGCTGTAAACAAAAGTAAAGTGTTAATTTCTCAAGAATAGCTGAAAAGTTTAATAAGTAGTAAATTGCTAAATTGCATCTATTTATGAGCACTATCTGTGCATTCCAGGATTATCCCTTTAAAGAGTTTGTCTGGCCATTTTGTTGTGTTCAAAAACCTCTCGGAATGGTGTGAAATATTAAATAACACTCTCCTTAGTCATCCCCTGTTGCTCCTGTACCAAAATTTCCCAGTCTCTTCATGCTTCATTTGAACAAACAAATATCAGCATCAGCCAATCACTGGCCACATAATCAGGAAGTCATCATTGAGTCTTGTGATTGGCCTGCAGCGAACATGTGACCACTATGGAAGCGAGTGACTCTAAAGGCTGCTTTACACCAGAAGATCTATCGTGCGATAGATCGTCGGGGTCACGGTTTTTGTGACGCACATCTGGCATTGCTTGCGATGCCGGCCTGTGTGACACCTCCTAGCGACGCAGTATCGCTCACAAATCGTGAGTCGTGTACTGCTCGTTAGGTTTCATAATATCGTTTAATTTAATTGTTCATCGTTCCCGAGGTAGCACACGCCGCTCCGTGTGACACCCCAGGAACGATGAACAGCAGCTCACCTGCGACCCACGGCTCTCGCCGGCTATGTGGAATTAAGGAGGTGGGTGGGATGTTTACATCCCACTCATCTCCGCCCCTCCGCTTCTATTGGCCGGCGGCCGTGTGATGTCGCTGTGACGCCGATCGTCCCTCCCACTCCAGGAAGTGGATGTTCGCCGCCCACAGCGAGGTCGCACGAGAGGTAAGTGCGTGTGACAGGGGTTACCGACTTTGTGCTCCACGGGCAGCGATTTGCCCGTGACGGAAAAAGGACGGGGGCGGGTACAATCGATTGTGAAATTGCACAATCGGTCGTACCGTGTAAAGCAGCCTTAAAGGTCACAGGTCTGTCCAGACAGAGTAGAAGGCACAGAAACCAGTGGGGGACCCAGTAAACATGGAGTATAAGGGGTGAGGAATTGGTACAGTAATACTTCCTTCATTACTTTACTCTCTTCTGATTGGTTTTAAAAAAATTAATTGACCCAACCATCCTTTCAAAAGACATGAATTTAACACTTGATCTGAAGGTTAATAGTGTTCTAATGCTGTGTGGCTGCCACGCTGAGAGCTCCCTTGCTGGGAAGAAATTAACTTTATTTCTTCCAGTAGCCTTGGGATTTTAGTCATAGTGGCGAACTCACTGCTTAGTGCATAGTGAATGACAACTTAGGCCCGTTTCACACATCTGGCATTTCGCTGGATGCCGGATCTGGCACGCATGCATTGCAGTATATTCATTTACAGTGGAAGCGCGACACCATGCGGACAAATGTGGTTGTGCATGAAGCACACAACTGCATGCTGTCGCGATTCCACTGTAAATGAATGTACCGTACTGCATGCGTGCCGGATCCGGATGTGTGAAACGGGCCTTAATCGCACCCCCGACACTGACTGACAGCCCGACCAGCATTCAATCAGCACAGAGCCGGCTGCCAGGCAGACCAGGGGTGCGGTCACAGCTGCTCTTTACTTTGTACAGAGCAGTGACTGAAGTACACCGGCTGCGCCTCTATGACTGAAAACCCAATGTTACTGCGAGGAATAAAATTAATTTTCTCCTGGCAGCGAGGCTCTAGAACACTATAAATCTGTCAATCAATCCTATAACTGCAAGTTAATAGCGTTTTTTGCATGGCACATTCCCTTTAATATGCTGGCTCTAGGATCATTCAGGGCAAATTCACGTCATTTTTTTTTCTTTGTGTGCATAAAAATGAACCAGTTTTCAACAGTGCGCTGGATCCAATTGCAATTACTGTGCTGTCCACTTTTTTCACTGATCCATTCACATGAATGGGCAAAATTAATCCCAAAATTGGACCAAAGTGGGAGATATTTTTGTGTGTTTTTCCACGTGGACCATCAAGATAGCAAAATAATCCTGAGGCATAAATAGCCCAATGGAATATTATGTGTTAGTAAATAACACTATCAGCACACATATCATGAAAGACTAAGGTGTGAATGAACCTCTTGGCTACTGCACATTGCTGTTTTTATAAAGATGCTAACTAGAGAGACAAAACTGTCTGAAAATGTCGCCATTTCCTATATAGAGTAATGTGTGTTATAGTTTGTGATTCAATATTTAAGCAATTTATCTATAGTACAGACCAAACGTTTGGACACACCTCATTCAAAGAGTTTTTTTTATTTCCATGACTCTGAAAATTGTAGATTCACATTGAAGGCATCAAAACTATGAAGTAACACAAGTGGAATGAAATACTTAACAAAAAGTGTGAAACAATTGAGAATATGTCTTATATTCTAGGTTCTTCAAAGTAGCCACCTTTTGCTTTGATTACTACTTTGCACACTCTTGGCATTCTCTTGATGAGCTTCAAGAGGTAGTCACCGAAAATGGTTTTCACTTCACAGGTGTGCCCTGTCAGGTTTAATAAGTGGGATTTCTTGCCTTATAGATGGCGTTGGGACCATCAGTTGTGTTGTGCAGAAGTCTGGTGGATACACAGCTGATAGTCCTACTGAATAGACTGTTAAAATTTGTATTATGGCAAGAAAAAAGCAGCTTAGTAAAGAAAAACGAGTGGCCATCATTACTTTAAGAAATTAAGTTCAGTCAGTCCGAAAAATTGGGAAAACTTTGAAAGTGTCCCCAAGTACAGTGGCAAAAACCATCAAACGCTACAAAAAAAACTGGCTCACATGAGGACCGCCCCAGGAAAGGAAGACCAAGAGTCACCTCTGCTGCGGAGGATAAGTTTATCCAAGTCACCAGCCTCAGAAATCGCATGTTAACAGCAGCTCAGATTAAAGACTAGGTCAATGCCACACAGCGTTCTAGTAACAGATACTTCTCTAGAACAACTATTAAGAGGAGACTTTGTGCAGCAGGCCTTCATGGTAAAATAGCTGCTAGGAAACCACTGCTAAGGACAGGTAACAAGCAGAAGAGACTAAAGAACAAAAGGAATGGACATTAGACCAGTGGAAATCTGTGCGTCTGATGAGTCCAAATTTGAGATCTTTGAATCCAACAACTGTGTTTGTGCGACGCAGAAAAAGTGAACGGATGGACTCTACATGCCTGGTTCCCACCGTGAATTATGGAGGAGGTGTGATAGTGTGAGGGTGCTTTGCTGGTGACACTGTTGGGGATTTATTCAAAATTGAAGCATACTGAACCAGCATGGCTACCACAGCATCTTGCAGCGACATGCTATTCCATCCGGTTTGCGTTTAGTTGGACCATCATTTATTTTTCAACAGGAAAATGAGCCCAAATACACCTCCAGGCTGTGTAAGGGCTATTTGACTAAGAAGGAGAGTGATGGGTTGCTACGCCAGATGACCTGGCCTCCACAGTCACCAGACCTGAACATAATCGAGATGGTTTGGGGTGAGCTGGACCGCAGAGTGAAGGCAAAAGGGCCAACAAGTTCTAAGCATCTCTGGGAACTCCTTTAAGACTGTTGGAAGACCATTTATGGTGACTACCTCTTGAAGCTCATCAAGAGAATGCCAAGAGTGTGCAAAGCAGTAATCAAAGCAAAAGGTGGCTACTTTGAAGAACCTAGAATATAAGACATATTTTCAATTGTTTCACACTTTTTTTGTTAAGTATTTCATTCCACATATGTTAATTCATAGTTTTGATGCCTTCAATGTGAATCTACAGTTTTCAGAGTCATGAAAATAAAGAAAACTCTTTGAATGAAAAGGTGTGTCCAAACTTTTGGTCTGTACTGTATATCATTGTAAATCAGGAAACAAGCTGTGGATATAAGGAGCACAATAGGGTCTTACCAGTGTAAAATATGGTGACTTTGTAATAGGAAAACGACTCACCTGGAATGGTTGTGAGACTCACAACCAGTAGAGACATATAACAGCTGAAGTCGATGCCACATGCCAAAGGCAGAAGCAAAACAAAAACCAGGATAATTGTGGTATACTCCGCGCTGCTGTACAAAGAAACATTAAAGAAATAAAAGCAATGTGGATGGTTTATTTTACGTGTTTCAAAGAGATATCCCCTCTTCTTCCTCAGGAAAATCCACCGAACATGGATCGGTGGATTTTCCTGAGGAAGAAGAGGGGATCTCTTAGAAACGCGTAGAATAAACCATCCACATTGCTTTTATTTTCTGGAGTGTTTCTTTGTACAGCAGCGCGGAGTATACCACAATTATCCTGGATTTTTATTGTGAATTATTCAGTATAGGCAGGTGAAGCTTTTTAAGAAAATGTATTACTCAGTTTTCTCTTTTGTACCTTTTGTGAGATTGCCAAATTAATGTTAATTTTGGTTTTGGTTCCCCTTGTCTTTCTGCTATCCACAATGTCTTATATGTGATTTTACATAGGATTGCACATTATGCATTCTCTTAATACTATGCTTGATTTCTGTTGCTCAGCGTTTCCTCTTTGTGCACTCTTCCATATATCTATATATGCTCTAGTTAAACCTACACTGTGGTTGAAGAATACTTGCCGGTTAATGTGATTATTTCTTTCTTGCAGAGGGCCTGCTTGATGTTATTCAGAACAGTCGGCTGCTAGGGCAGATGCATCCTGGGACTGCTTTTGGGGAATTAGCAATTCTCTATAACTGCAAAAGAACAGCCACTGTGAAAGGTATGAGTCATTACCACGGCTAACCATAATCATACTCCACACAAAAAAACAATAAACAATATATCAGGAATATCTACGTCCCTGCATCCTTTTCTTTTTTCATTAAGTTGTAATCCCCATAACATTGTTCATCGTGTCTTATTTGATTTTAATTAACCTTCTCTGAGCAACAAAACATGGATTTTATTTTCTGTGGTTCACCGGTTATAGACGCAGAGTAAAAATGCTGCACTCAATCTTTTATATTATTTTACATCTTCTTTAGGGTAAAGGTACATTCACACCTATCTGAATGATCGTAAATCACAAATTTGTCCCCTATGGATAGCTATGACAGTATGAGAATTGAAGGTCAGAGTTGGTGAAAATTGATTCTCCAGACCCGGTCTATCGACATGTCAATAATTTTTGGTCGCTGAAGAAGCGCCCTGGGAACAACCTCTTTAACTGCCAACATCCGCCAATCTTCTTTTGATTAGCCAGTCTGTTACAACTTCACATGAGTCCAGGTCAGATAATCAAAAGACGAATAGGGGATGCCGGCCAGTGAAGAAGCAGTTCTTAGGGTTTCTGTTCAATTAACACAGATTAAGGACATGGTTGATGAACTGGGTCCTGAGAATTGAAGGTCTTCCCTATTTTTTGGACTTGTCTGACTTTAATTCTAGACATACACATATTAAATGTATTAAAAATAATTTATAAGTGGTGTTCAATAGTAAAACACAGCATAATAATGCATATACGCTAGAATAAGGCCAGACCTCCTATAGCATTACATTAATGCGCTGGTGCATGCATGTTGTTACTAATATACAAACTTACATACTTAGACTACTCATCAGCTCACTGCAATTAATGAATGCAACAATTCTACCAGTCCTACACATATACTGTATACTAAAAATGGAAGTACTTACATAACAGCTTTTAATTAAAAAATGTATGAGCCATCCGCCAGTGACAATGTGTCTTTATATGGATGGACCCTATCTCTAGTGACACCATGCTATATGCCTAATCTGGCCTCAAGTGAATGGGAGAAAAGATAACATTCAGGCTTAGGTCTAATTAAAATTTGCCTTGGAAAGATGGGTAGATAAGGGTGCATGGCTCAGGGGCGGCCATCTTCCTCCATGCACAATGCAGAAAATAAAGTATAATGCCAGCAAGACTACAGTATTAAATTAATATACAAGTGCAACTATGCCAATATAGAATATAGGAGGTATATAGTTGTAGAGGAGGGTCGGGCACTGCAGAGCAATAATGCCGGGCAGTGGAGCCGTACTCACAGTTCAGTGAAGATCAGCTGATCCTGGACTGCATGTGCGCCTGTGTTGGTGCCTTGCAGAGTGGTGCTCAGCGAGCAGTGAAGTGAGGAATTCAGTCATCCAAAGAAGAGAAAGCGGCAACTCACTCTGTGAACGGCAAGTAACTTTATTTTGCGGTTGCAGACAAATACAGGAGCAGTGGGGAGAGGGAGGAGTGCGGGGGACGGAGAGTGGACGACAGCCTGTTTCGCGCTGATAGCGCTTTGACGAGTCCAAATATAGGAGGCCCGTATATAGATAACGCAATGTATGACAATATAGTAATCATGCTTTGCAATACAAAGAGAAAAGTTGCCTCATCACATGCCAAAACACACCTGTAATATGGATGCATTCATGCTCAGTATGTCTCAATAAGCCTACCATATTCTTGCATAAGCATATTTATACAGTACAGGAAAACCTCTGTGTGCCTTAGTATAATACATACAATTCAGAGAGGTATAGTGTGGCCCCCCAAATTCTGTGAATACTTTTTTTTAGATCCATACATCACAATATGTTATATACCTAATACCTATGTATATGGGCCCTAAGGGGATTATGGGTAAAGATACAGATGTACAAAACAACTTTAATGCATGTAGTCATACTAATAGCATAAAAAAATAGTTTATCACTAGTGATTAGTGAGCACTACCATGCTCGGTAATGAACAGTTGGATGCTTGGATGAATGCGACTAGACCACCCAATCATAATGGAAGTCAATGGGGAACTCAAGCATTTTTCCAACTGTTCTAATCTCAATGAGTATCGAGCACCTGAGTATGGTAGTTCACGCTCATCACTTTTTATAACCATTTTGGTTTACTAATGTATTTTTTTAAAGCCACAAACAGGGAATTCAATCAAATAATAAAATGAGTATAAACTCCTAAATTCTCCACAGCTCCACCAATATTTTTGAACTGTCCTACAGTGATGCCCACCACGAGCATGTAACAGAGTAGCCAATCAATTTCACAGGCAGTCATGGTAGATCAGTTGGTATATCATCGGTGCAGGACAGGCAGTTTATAAGAACTGGATAGTGGTACCATTGAATTACAGTGCTATAGTTTCAGGGATTAGGCAGGTAATAGTCATTTTGTTATTTTATTTCATTCTATGCTTTATGAATAATTTGAAAAATGTTGGACAGCTTTTTAAAACTTCCTTTTACTGGAGTCTAAAAGGTGTGTGTGCTGCCCGGTTTTCTCAACAACCACTTTACTTCTTTTCTTGGTGCAACATTTATGTACATGTGGCGCCCCTGAAGATTCAGTCGCCACAGAGTATTGCATCTGTTTTAAGTTATAATTCTCTCGAGGGTGGGAAGAGGTTAATCACTGGTTTCTGAGACTTTACACAAATATCTAGCATGAGTCACCACACACAGGAAGCTAGACTGCAGGTCAGCACCATAGCAACGGGTAATCCCCAGCACCACTGAGTCATTCCTGAGGTGGGGGCTTCTCTCAGTGAGTAGAAAGACCAACAGTTTCACTTTTAGTCAGAAAACGGCCCAGGACAGAGAACAGAGCAAACAGCCTTGAGAAAGCAGCATTAAACAGGCTGGCCCTGGGACAGAAGATAGGTGGAGATAGTCCCAGGGCCAGGGGACACAACACCACACTGGCCAGGGGCCAGAACACCGCACTGAGTCTGCAGGAATGAGACTGAAAGAGGGCGAGAGACAGAGGCAGCTGGTGGGTGGATATGTTGAGTCTAGAGGAGATGGTAGCTCAAGTCGAGCCTAACCGTTCCCACAGTGCCAGCACAAGTCGGGGTGCAGGACCCTCGGTTGGGAACACCTTCACGGACTCCAACAAATCTGCAGGAGATGGGGATTTCATGTCCCATCGTCCAGTACCCACTTTCCCGGAGCACAGTGACATATCGCATCTGGGGGTCAGGGCTACAGTCGGACCCCATGACGAGGACCCGCGTCACCTGCATATGGGTTGGGACACTTAACACCAACAGCGGGGTCCCCAAATTGCTTCAGCTATGGGGAACCGTGTGTCAGTGCAAGGAGGAAGTTCTCACACATTTCTACAAACACCGGTGATTGCCTCTGATTCACCCAGGACCGGCTGGAGTCCATCCATGGCAGTGGAGAGCGGCACCTCCGGGGCACCTTAAGAACTATGAGTAAACGGAACTTTGAACCGCAGCCCCCTGTGTCGTCCTTTTCATAGCCGGCACCGCCGCCCCACGCTTCGGTGCCATGAGCCGTCCCCATAGTCCTCATCCTTCCTGGGGCTCACTCCACCTGTCGGGAGCTGGACTATCTGTGCTGCCTTAACATCAGCCCTGGAGGAAAGCAACATCTCGCAGCGGTGGCTAATTCCTGGCTGCACGCCACGGGTGGCACTGCAAAGCATCCCCCATTCCCATCCAACACCGCCCCTGGAAGAGGAAAAGGTGCAGGAAGGGTTGGCGGCAGAGGAGGCCGAGACCCCAGTCACCACTGCAACCGGTGACATGCTTCCCAGGAACCCTTCGCCCTCCTTCCATCCCCCTATTTATCTTGCACCTGTTTGTTTGTCCTTTACATGTAACTGATGGGGCCACGGAGCCGGGTCAGGCCACAGCAACCCCACGAATCCACTGGCCCGGTGACGAGTAACCCCTTAGGCCCCGTGGGGCGCTACAGTCGCATACCTATATGAATTGATCACAAAAAGTGTTGTTTGTGTTTTAGTAAGGAGGCTAAATGGTGACCGATCATATTTATTTTTAAAAATATTTATCTCTCTTCTATAGAAATAGTAAGTTTTAAGCAGTAGGTATATACAGTAATTTATATGGAAGAAAGTTCAAAACCAGGGATGCACAACCTTTTTTGTATTTGTATTTTTCAATTTGACAATGGGCCACATTGTCAAATTGAAAAAAAAGAGAAAGCACCACAATGTAGCTATGTGCGCACACTGCGGATTTGTTTCTCCATCGAAAAACGCACCTTCTGGCAGAAAAATGCACCTACCTGCGGAAAAACCTCACCAAAAAGGCATGCGGTTTTACCGCGTTATGTTGCATTTTTGGTGCGGATTTACCGAGTTTTTGCCTGCAGTTTTGTCCCTGTGGTTTTTTAACATTGTTATGGGAAAAATGCAGAAAAATGCAGAAAAGAAGTGACATGCTACTTCTTTTTGCTGCAGAAATTAGTATGCAGCATAGTGGTGGATACCACTGCCTTTACTACTACCCTGACAGTCTTAATAACAAGTTGTTTGATGAAGGCCAACCGGCCGAAACGTCACATGTTGCTTTAAGACTTATGGAATAAATTCTTCATTTGTATCACCATTTGAGAGTGCCTTGTTTCTAATTCTCTGGACATATGGTGTGGAAACCTACAAGTGCACCTCAACATCTCCTACACTGTGGCTGTGCTTTATCTTGCTATTATGAGATGGAGGAAGTGGCGGCGGCCATGTGGACACGCGAGTGGAGACAGAGTTGGAGGAGCGGGTAAGTGTATGTCCGAGAAGGACCGGCCGCTGCGGCTGAGGGGTCCAGCCTGCGCCCGCTCACCCTCCTGCTTCCCCCGCCATCCGGCTGCTGTCGCCCCTCCGCTCGGTCCCCCAACACCGGTAGCGAAATCCCACCCGTCCGCCCTAGAGGACCGGCCTGGGGGTGTTGTTCGGGAACGGCCTGTGTCCCTCTCGCTACTGGGAAGTAGCCGTCCGCGACAAGGAGCCATCGGCCCCGGAAGTGGCTGCACCTGAAGCCGTCCCGGCTCCGGCAGTCCGCCCGGCCGTGGAAGAACCGGCCGCTGCTGGCCCGAAGGCTCAACCAGTGAGGTCAGCTAACCCTGAGTCCCCCTCGGCTGAGGCAGCACCGGGCCGCAACTGCAAATCCGCAGTCCAGGCCATGTCACCGCAGGACCCCCACGAAAGAGAACCGGTAGTGGCTGGTGTGGGTGCGGTCCAGCGGGGCCCGACCCGGGCGCAGGGGTCTGCCAATGCCCCATACTGGGACAGGGAAGCAGTTGTCCCCCGTTGGGACCCTCAGCAGTTTGATTGAATGACTTTAATGAACTGTGAACCTTCATCTGATTGTCCATGTGATTATTCCGGCCGTCGCCGGCAAGTTGTTCCCGGAGGGACCCTGTGTGCTTTTACACCCCCTGCATGAGAGACTACTCATGGACATGGCTGAGAACTGGTAGGCCACCCACGAACTTGTGGGCTTGTAAATAAGTTGAGGGGTGATTTTCCATCGGAGCCGCCTCCGGAGAGGCAGATTGGAGGAAGGGCCCGCAGCAGAGCAGGCTGGGGCCCGGCCACCACCAGGACCGGTGGCCATCCTCCGGGGGTCAGGTGTCCCCCTGGACGTGGGGTCCCCTGAAGTGACAGCTGGGTGCGAGTAACTGTACCCGTTCCCGCTCGAGCAGCCTGAACCTGGACTGGGGTCAAGGGGTGCTGCCCCCTTGTTAGGGGTAGCATCAGGGCTAGGTTGCTTGGGTGGGAGAGCGGAAGACATCCGTACGTCCGTCTATTATTATTAAAAATGTTCTTGTTATATATGTGTAACGTTCAAGTGTCATCACAAACATGCTTATGTTTTGAAAATGTTTACATGTTATTTATATTTCTTACAGTTTTGAAAAGAAAAATAAAACCGGTGATAGACGGGCAACCCGCGGACGGTCTGCATTTCACCAAGGGGGAATGTGGCGCCCTGGCCTAGCCAGGTCGTCACAGATAACATACAAACACCTCCACCCCCATCAGACAGGGACACCAGCCAAACAAAAACCCTTGTTGCCTCCCTCCAGTGTCTGATGTCCACACCAGGTGGGGCGGAGCCAAGCGGTTGGCCCCACCCACCGAGGAGTTCACAGGCCTGGAGGCGGAAAAAGTGAGAGTTGAGTGTTGGAGTTTGAAGTGAGAGGAAAGAGCACTTGGGTGTCTGGGTTTGTGGCCCAGGCACTGACAGCAAGGTTGGCAGACGGTGGTGGCCGTCTGCAGGAGTGGTGGAGCAACGCAGAACCGTAGGACCGGGGTCGGGCGACAGCCCGCCGGTACCAACCGGGGAGCGAAGTGAAGCCAGCACACACAGGCAGGGCCATCGGACCCCGACTAGGCTTGGAGCCGCCGACAATAGTCAAGTCCGAATGTGACCAGAACCCAGCGGAACCCTAACAGCAAAAGTCCCGATTGAAGGCAACAGCCCCCACCATGAGGGTATACAGCTACCGCCTACGGCTAGAGACCCAAGGGCCAGCGTCTGCGGGCAAACGGGCTCCTCCGGTACCCATACACCGGGGAGCGAACTACCGTTGGGAATCCATAGTAGTCAGAACGAGAACATCAAAGTGCAGGGAAAGACAGCCGCCATCACCTGTCCGGGGAGAGACACAGCAGCCGGCTGCGGGATCCGTCCATCCAGCCGTTTGGTTTACCGAGGACTTTGTACATTTCTTACTGAGTGAGTACACCCGTGCCATCCGGCACCGCGCCGCGCTATCCCTGCAACCCTGCACCTCACCAACCCTGCCTCCCCGTCACATCATCGGGCCCCAGGACCACCGACCCCTACCAACGGAGAGGGAAAACAACATCCCAGCTGCTCCCTACCATCGCTCCCAGGATCCCCGTCACCAGCAGCGGTGGTGCCCATCTTCACCACGACCCGTGGGTGGCGTCACGGACTAAATCCCCCAAACCAACCACCCCTTTCACTCACGGGCGACGAGCGCCGCTCGAGTCCCAGGATCTGGCCCACCGCTCGAGCCACCGATCAGCCATCGCAGCAGCGCCGGACCCGAGCGTTGGCGACTGCAGCGCAGTAGCGTCCTCCCCGCCCGTGACAGGACCTTTTTGGGTTGAGGATGTAGTGACCTACTGACAGTTTCTGGAAGACAACATCTTCAAGCAGTGGTACAGGAAGAAGTTGGTATCGTTCAAGAAAAACATGATTTTCATGCAGGACAATGCTCCATCACATGCATCCAACTACTCCACAGCGTGGCTGGCCAGTAAAGGTCTAAAAGATGAAAAAATAATGACATGGCCCCCTTGTTCACCTGATCTGAACCCCATAGAAACCTGTAGTCCCTCATAAAATGTGAGATCTACAGGGAGGGAAAACAGTACACTTCTCGGAACAGTGTCTGGGAGGCTGTGGTGGCTGCTGCACGCAATGTTGATCGTAAACAGATCAAGCAACTGACAGAATCTATGGATGGTATGCTGTTGAGTGTCATCATAAAGAAAGGTGGCTATATTGGTCACTAATGTTTTTGTGTTTTGTTTTTGCATGTTAGAAATGTTTATTTCAAAATTTTGTGCAGTTATATTGGTTTACCTGGTGAAAATAAACAAGTGAGATGGGAATATATTTATTTTTTATTAAGTTGCCTAATAATTCTGCACAGTAATAGTTATCTGCACAAACAGATATCCTCCTAAGATAGGCAAATCTAAAAATAAAACACTCCAACTTCCAAAAATATTAAGCTTTGATATTTATGAGTCTTTTGGGTTGATTGAGGACATAGTTGTTGATCAATAATAAAAAAAATCCTCTAAAATACAACTTGCCTAATAATTCTGCACCCAGTGTATGTCCAAAAATAACTGATAAGAGAGAGTCCTGAAAACTGTATTAGCTCATATCGGAAGGATAGAGGCCCCTTTCTTCCCTGTTCACAATCCAAAAAGAAGAAACTATGCATGACTTGACTATGTGTGGTCACAGACACAGTAGCATTAGGCTATGTTCACACAAGGCGTTTATGCTGCGTTTTTTGCATATTTTTCATTGGTATTATGGAAATACTGATAAAAAGCTTCTTTTTACAGTACCAGCAAAACCTATGAGATTCCACAAATCTTATGCACACACAGATACACAACTGCTTTCAGTCTTTACTGAAATAGCAAAATGCTGCATTTTTGCTGCATTTTTTCACCAATGAAAGCAATGAGAGCTTTTTTTAGTTGTGTTTTTTTGTGTTTTTGCTGCTTTTTTTGTTAAATGAAACTAACTTTATTAAAACATGTACTGTAGACAAATGACACACCAAAAAAGCAAAAAAAAAGATCCAAAAACCCAGCAAAATCACCCCTTATGAATATAGGCTTGCAACTCCTTGTTAGGTGCAGTCCTGTGGCTCAGTGGTTAGCACAGTTGCTTTAAAGTGCTGGCGTCGCAGGTTCTAATTCCACCAGCATCTTCATAAAGACATACTAATAAGGAATTTAGATTCTGAGCTTTACTAAAGACAATCGTGATGATGTCTGTAAAATGGTAAAATGGTTAATGGTGCTGTATAAGCAATGAATAATGAATGAAAAGATAAGGTCTAAAGTGTGCTTTACACGAGACGATCTATCGTGTGATAGATTGTCGGGGTCACGGTTTTTGTGACGCACATCGGGTATAGTTTGTGACGTCGGGCTGTGTGACACCTCCGAGCGACGCAGTATCACTCACAAATTGTGAGTCGTGTACTCGTCGCTCGGTTTCACAATCTCGTTTAATTAAAATTGCGCCAGTTGCTCATCGTTCCCGGGGTAGCACACGCCGCTCCGTGTGACACCACAGGAACGATGAACAGCAGCTTACCTGCGTCCCGCGGCTCCCGGTGGCTATGCGGAAGGAAGGAGGTGGGTGGGATGTTTACATCCTGCTCATCTCCGCCCCTCCGCTTCTATTGGCCGGCGGCTGTATGACGTCGCTGTGACGCCGAACGTCCCTCCCACTTCAGGAAGTGGATGTTTGTCGCCCACAGCGAGGTCATCCAGAAGGTAAGTATGTGTGACGGGGGTTAAACGAGTTTGTGCGCCACAGGCAGCGATTTGCCCGAGACGCAAAAACGACGGGGACGGGTACGATCGATTGTGAAATCGCACAATCGGTCGTCCCGTGTAAAGCAGGCTTAAGTCTGTTCTTTACTGCTAATGTATATGTGACTTTCCTAAAGCAATCAGAAGATTACGTGTAAACCAGTGACCAGTTTGGACTTTGAATGATATCTATATTTTTCTTTTAAAATAGATTGTGATAAGTAAAAAATGAATTGCTAAAAAATACATGTGGCGCAAAAAATTGATTTAAACAGTAGGTACATTTTTGATTACAGATCCTTTATAGGGGTATTCCCATCTCCAAGATCCCATCCTAATATATAGTAGGTGTAAGAATAATAAAGTTAGCAAATTCCTCCAATTAGAAATGTAGTATAGTTTTCCTGATATAGACAATTTTTTTTACCTAATGTGCATGGTATTGTTGATTAGGTATCCATGGTTATGACCATGAGCAACTAACTACATTAGTGGACGTAACCATGGTTACCTAATCTACAATGCCCTGCACATGAAGTAAGAGGCATAGTATAGCAGAAGAACTATACTACAATTGTAATTGGAGGTATTTTACCCCTTTACATACTAGTAAGAACTTGAGATTGTCTTCCATTATAACTGATACATGTGTTCTATCTCAATGTAACGATTTCTTCATACAATATAAGTCAGTGACAAGTCTTAAAGAAATATTTATTTAAATTTTGCATTAGTGGCTAAGACTAATATTTTACGTAATCCATACATTGCATTTTTTTCCAGCTGTAACAGATGCCAAGATTTGGGTCTTGGATAGGCAGGTTTTCCAGAACATTATGATGAGTTCAGCACAGGCTCAGCATCAGGAATATTTCAGCTTTCTCCGCAGGTAATTTAATGCAATTTTTTTATACCAACCTAGCATTTTTTTGTGTTCTAAAATAAGACACTGCGCTGTGACCCTATATAAACAGCAAATATGCACAGAAAAGCATGAGACCCCAATCTATGTAAGTCTCTTTAAACTGTATGTTTGCTTTGCGTTAATTAATAAGAATATATTAGCCAATTGATTAAATTGCATTCTATTATGCAGTTTAATCTTTGTCTTTGACACAAATTATGTTGACTAATTACATACTGTGACCAGAATATAAAATCCCTCGCAGTTGCCAATGTTGCAGGGTACAGGCTACTGCTTAACAAATCAGGCAGTAGTCTGCGAATGGGGCTAAAGAGGCTGACGTCTTTTTAAAATGAACAGTAGAAAAGGATGTAATCCAGTACCAAAGTTACATAAAAAAGACTAGATCTATATTAAATAAATGTTTCCATAATTAAATGAAAATCCACAGTAGACTGCTGGCTAATCAGCTGTTATTAGTGTGGAGAAACCACTTCTAGACATATATGAACTTTATCTGAGCCCTGTTTTTTACACTATGCCTCTGCCTTCTGGCACATCTATTCTGGCACTCTACTTTATAATGCTCATACATATATATATATATATATATATATATATATATATATATATATATATATATATATATCTGAAATAAAGTATAAAAGTATATGGATAAGAATACAAGGCTTATTTCTGCATTACATCTAAAGTGAAAATGGAAACAACTTTTCACATAGGTTTTGAAAAATATTTTTTATTTTATTTTACATCTCCTATTAAGTTGAATGTGTCTCCTTGGTAACAGACAACAAACAAAACCTGCGTAGTCAGATCGGCAATCATAATCATTTCCATTTATCCCTTGCAAAGTTCATAGTTTTACAGCTGAGAGAAACAACTTTACGGCTGAAAGAAGTACATCATATTCAACCTACAGCCTAACATGTTGAGGAAGAGAAAGAAAAACACCCTTCAGGCAGATGTTAGTTGCCTCATATTAGGAGAGAAATGCATTCCCAACTTCAAATAGGATCAGACTAGTTCCCTGGATCAATGTTCCATCACAGAATCGAATGTCCCTAACCTGTAAGATATTTTTCAACAAATGTGTCCAGGCACTTCCTTGAACATTTTCATAGCATCAACCATTACAACATCATGTGGCTGAGACTTACATAATCTCTCTGCTCTTACACTAAAGAATCACTTTCTGTGATTATGATTAAAACCTTCTTTCTCCTAGATGTAGAGGATGGCCCCTTGTCTCCATTGCAAGCCTAGGTGTAAAATAATCACTAGAATGAACTCGGTACTGTACTGGCTTACATAAATCCCTGTGTAAATTATATTCCCCCGTATTGAATATCATGTATAGTTTAGTATTATCTGCAGATAATGAAACATAAAGCAGGCTTTATACGCTACGATATATCAAACGATATGTCATTGGGGTCACGTCGTAAGTGACGCACATCCGGCGCCGTTTCGTATATCGTAGAGTGTGACAGCTACGAGTGTCTGTTAATGAGCAAAAATACTCACCTTATCGTTGCTCGTTGACATGTCGCTCATTTTGTAAAAATCGCACGTCCTTCTCTGCGCCGGTTGTTCATCGTTCCCGAGGCAGCACACATCGCTCCGTGTGACACCCCGGGAATGCTGAACTGCAGCTTACCTGTGTCCCGCTGGCAATGCGGAAGGAAAGAGGTGGGCGGGATGTTTACGCCCCATTCATCTCCGCTCCTCCGCTACTATTGGCCGGCTGCTGTGTGACATCGCTGTGACGCCGAACGTCCCTTACCCTTCAGGAAGAGGATGTTCGCCGCCCACAGCGAGATCGTTTGGAAGGTAAGTACGTGTGACGGGGGGGTTACAACATTGTGCGACACGGGCAACAAATTGCCCATGCCGCACAAACGATGGGGGCAGGTGCAATCGCAAATGCGATTGCACGAGATATCGACGCATGTAAAGCAGCCTTTACACTGAATACCCTCTATAAAAACATTAATAAATATATTAAAAAGAAGATGGCCCAATGCTGACCCCTCTAGTACTCTACAGTTAATAGTGATCCAATCACAGTGTGTTTCATTAATAAACATCCCCTGTTCCCTTTCAGTGAACCAGTTATTAACTTCAATACAAATAATTTACCATAATACCATTGTTCTCATTCTTCTAACGAAACAAATCTAGGTTATCAAAAATTGGTCACTGATAATATATCTAGGATAAGGCTTTAAAGGTCTGCTTGAGAGCTATAGAAAAAAAAATAAACTTTGGATCAATACTTTTTAAATAATTATATATGTATATTTTACTTTAAATGTTAATCTAGTGTTACAGGAGGTAGAGATGCACTGTACATTCTTGTTTGCATTACGAAGCTTAAATATATCTTCTTATAATGCGGTCTGTGCATCTGTCAGTGTAA
Source organism: Anomaloglossus baeobatrachus (assembly GCF_048569485.1). NCBI lineage: Eukaryota > Metazoa > Chordata > Amphibia > Anura > Aromobatidae > Anomaloglossus > Anomaloglossus baeobatrachus. The sequence continues at coordinate 122,882,443 of NC_134357.1, forward strand.
TCTTCTGCTTACTTCCATTGCTATCTGCGAGCAGCAGCACTTCATACTGAGCGGCCATTATCTGTAAACTGACAGATGACTTATTAATCATACCACAATCTTAACGCTAATAATGCCAGGCTCGGAGGAAGTATGGGTTCCATTATTAGTAGACTAATGCAAATATAATTTAGAGGAAAGGTATTTTCATTGAACTGCACGTTGGTAACTTAAATGACCCCTGCAGGCAGAGCAATTCCCTAAACTCTCTGCAGACTATTATATGGCAATGTACCAAAAAGGACACTGAACAGGGCAAGACTATGGATAATCTTTATGTATCTGGGACACAGAGTCGCTGCCTATTACAAGTCGTGTGCTGGAGAGATGTGATGTCTTCTCTAACGCTCAGCACTGACTCTAAGGAAGTCATTAAGAAGTGTGGGCAACTTCCATTACTGAGAAAGAGTAGGAGAAAAATCTTTATGAACAGAGACAAGAAGTGGCAAATGAATTACAGAGCTGTCAAAGTAGATTTGAAATGCTTGTTCCAAGAATATAACTGTTTTCTAATAATTTTTTTTTTCCCCAGCGTTTCACTATTAAAAGATTTACCCGAGGAGAAGCTTTCCAAGATTGTAGACTGCCTGGAAGTTGTATGTATTTACTGATGCTGATTGATAAATATGCTGGATTAATACTGTATATAGAATATATTTTCATACTTCACTTCTGCATTACAATATAAATGTATTCCCGCGTGTATATATTCTACTGTACAAAATGTAGCAGAGCTGAGTTTCTCAAATGCCAGTGCATTGTTGCCTATGTCGTCCCATGTAATAGCTGATTAAAAAGTATATTAATTAATTAGTAGCGACTGAGAAAGATGCAAAACTAATACTATATATGTATCATAGGCATAAGGCCTAAAACACACGACATGAAAATTGGACCGAGTGGAATGTGATAAAACATCGCATTCCACTTGGACCAATATTAACCTATGTCCCAGCACCAATGAGCGATTATTTTCTCGGCCCCAATCGTACCGAGAAAACAATCGCAGCATACTGTGATTGTAATGCAAGACTCTTTCTTTCGCACCCATTCAAGTCTATGGGGCGAGAGACAGATCGCACTGCACTCACGGTACACCGGTGTACCGCGAGTGCAGTGCGAGAATGGCAATAGCCGACTACAGAGGTGAGAGGGGTATAAATCCCTCCCTCTACTCCTCAGTGCCAGCCCACTACCCCCCGAAGCTGAGGTCCCATCGCATGATCAGACCTCAGTCGAAGGGACACTTGCATGACACTCGGCTCTGCTGTACTGCCAGCGTGAGCCGAGTGTCATGCGAGAATCGCATTAGTCCCTATGTGGCCCCTGCCTAACAGTCAAAATAGTTACTGCTGACTCGCCCACCCCAGGGCTATGGGACACCCGGTGCCGGGCCGGACTAGTCCGGTGGTAGTCAGTGGTGGCTGGGCCCGGCTCCGTGGCCCTGGTGGGTGTCAGTTGAATATGTGGCTGATGACTTTAATGTTTGTGTTCGTGACGCCACCTGTGGTATGCGGCTATTAAGCCGCCGCTGCTGTGTGAGGCCACCGGGGTGATGTTATGGCAGCAATGTTGGTACTGCTCCCCACAGGTGGAGCAATGCCCGGGGCACAGTTGGTGCTTGTGGAAGTCTATGGTGCTGCGTGACTAACACGGTGCAGGGCCGACAAGCAATGAAAGAAACAGGCACAAACAGTAGTCTCTTTACCTTCTCCTCTTTTACTCGGCAGAAACTTAGTCCAGGGAGACCGTCACAGATGGTATAGATGATCCGGCCGGCCTGGAAGTGCCTGGGGTGATCTTTGGCCAGTTGAGTATGAGGCCTACTCCTTAATCTTTCTCTGCTGTTTTAGGACACTGCACTTTGGGTTCGCAATTGCCCTCTTGCTGCTGGGACTTGTTGTTCGTCCCCTCTTCTGTGTGGTAGACTGCGCAGGCCCTCTCTGGTGCTTCTCTGCTGGAGCCCACACCAGGCCCTTGGGATGCAGTTGTACCTTCAGATTGCTTCTGGGGCAGGGGGCTTACAGCTCTCCTGCCCTCCGGATTCAGCTACCAGGGATGGATTTTATGCCCTGGCAACTACAGACTCCGATGTCCGAGTCTCTGCTGTGCCTCTCTGCTCCCCTTGCTTCACTGGGCCAAGCTATCCCAGCTCTAGGCCCCAGTTTACAAGGCAGCACTACTCTGCGTCTGCACTCTTCACTCCTGTGTCCAGACTAACTAACACTTCCTCCTTCCAGCCAGACTTAAGGAATGCTCCCTGAAGTTCCAGGTTCAGAGCTCCCCCTGCTGGCCGGAGGGAGAACTGTGTTGAGTGTTAACTTACTGGCCAATAGATCTCCCAATTACCTCCAGGCTCAGCATTAACCCTTTTGGGAGGGCAATGCTGTTGTGGCGACCAGGTCCTGGGGCGCCACACTCCCCCTTAGTTAAATTCAGTACTCCCGGACTGTAGAGACAAACATGACATGTTAGAACATTTCATCCCATTATGGGAGGCGCAATTACTTTAACGTTACAACCTTAAACATTACTATAAGAGTCCAGTGTGGCTCCCTGCCGGGTGTCCATTACACTGCTCCATGGGGGACCCGCCGCGTTCAAACCCCCAACGTAGGCTCTGGGCGTGCGTCAGAGCATTGATGACCCCACTCTATGCACGCCGGACGGGTTTTTCTTCAGGGGTGTTGAGCACACTGGTGCTAACTATGAACAATTTAGGTGTTGGCCACCCATAGTCCAGTGGCCCAATTGTCCATTTTCGCAATCAAAGAAAAAGAAAACATTTTGTACACAACATGGCAGACATTTTGCATAACTATTTACATCCTAATAAGTACTCTTTCCCTTATACAGTTGACTCCCTATACCTTAGAGGGGGTTGTCCCCGAGTGCTGCGCTGGGACCTACGTAGCTCTGGTGTTTGCCCCTGACTACGTGGTGCGTCTTCTATCTCAGCACTACAGGTGGGCCTAACCCCCATAGGTAAGCGTGATGGTTGCCTTTGTGATCTAGGAGTCGCCAAGGGTATGACAGGTTCACCACTGACAGGGGGTTGATCCTCCTGCTCCACTGCTGGCGTGTCATCTCGTGCCGGAGCGGACGATTCTTTAGGTGGATCCGGAACCTTTTCTGTTTCTGGCTCGACCAACTGCGGAAACGTCAAAACTGGTACCACTATGGCATTGTTTATTCGGGTCCAAGTTTTGGGGAACTTTCCAAGGATGGTTTGAATCATCTCCCCTCCTTTCTCTTGACTTTGGGGACTTCCTTGTACTCCTTCCATTTCTCTTTGGATTCTGCACCGTTCAGGGCACGCTTTCAGGCGGTCTCGGGAAATTGCTTGATAGGTCTTGCCTTCATCTTTGCTTATGAGGCATACCTTACTATTGTCAAAGTTGGAGGGGATAATGGTGTAGGGCTCGTTTTCCCACTGATCATCCAATTTATGCGTCTTCCGCTTCTTCTTGAGGACTTGTTCTCCAGGTGCTAAGGGAGTTGCTGGGGCTGTTTGATTGTAATGCTGTTCTTGCCTCGTTCTTGCTTGAGACAGGCTCCTCTCTACGCACTCCTGGACCTTACGGTACCGCTGCTGCCGTTCTGTATCCCAATCCTCTATTTCTTGAACCGCCTCAGGCGACACAGTCCCCATCTCAAAGTCTACAGGCAACTTGCCTGGTCTGGCTCGCATCAGGTAAGCGGGGCTGCAGTTGGTCGAATTCACTGGGATGTGGTTGTACAGGTCTACCAGATCTGGCAACTTTTCTGGCCATTGGTTCCTTTCCTCCAGCGGTAGGGTCTTCAGCATATCAATAACCACATGGTTCATTTTCTCACACAGTCCATTGGTTTGGGGGTGGTACGGTGTGGTTCGGATTTTCTTACAACCGTACATGTTACAGAACTCTTGGAACACTTCAGCCTCGAATGCAGGACCCTGATCAGTCAGTACCCTTTCCGGATAGCCGTGAGGTCGACAAAAGGATGCCTGGAACGCTCTAGCTGCTGTCCTGGCTGTCTGGTCCTTCACAGGCACTACTACCAGGAAACGAGAGTAATGGTCCACAATGGTGAGGGCGTACACATAGCCTGACCGGCTTGGTGTTAACTTCACGTGGTCCAGGGCCACCAACTCCAGGGGCTGCTTTGTGACAATTGGCTGTAGGGGAGACCTTTGGCTGGCATCGTCTTTCCGCCTCAGGTTACACGGGCCACAGTCTCGGCACCACTTCTCGATCATCTTTCTCATGTGCACCCAATAGAACCGATCACGGAGTAGGGCTTCCAACTTCTTCCACCCGAAGTGTCCTGCGTTATCATGATACGCTGCTAGGACCATTGGAGCATCTCTCTGCGGAACCACTATCTGCCAGACAAGTTCATTTGTTCGATAGTTGACATATCTCTTGCAGAGCTTGCCTTGGTAGGTGAACAGTCGTCCCCTCTCCTTCCACAGCTGCTGGGCTTCCTCTGGAGCGTCTGGGCCAAGATGGGTCTCAGCTTGCGCTAGCTTCTCTTTGACCAATCGCACGGCCGGGTCACCGTTCTGTGTTTCTTCCCAATTATGGTGGAGTAAGGGGTTGACCGAGACCCCGTGCTGGCTTGAGCGCTTCACTCCTACAGCATGCTCACACTGGGACACACCTTGGTGATGGAAAGCCGGTAACTCTATCTCTTCGAGTTCATCCATGTCTTCTCCAGACTCGGGCAAGTGAGGCATTCTGGACAGCGCATCAGCATTGTTATTCTTCTTGCCAGCCCGATACTTAATGGTAAAGTCAAAGTTAGACAGCCGGGCCATCCATCGCTGTTCCATCGCACCTAACTTGGCTGTTGCCAGGTGTGTCAACGGATTGTTGTCCGTGAAGATGGTGAACTTGGCCGATGCCAGATAGTGCTTGAAGCGTTCAGTCACTGCCCAAACAATAGCGAGGAACTCCAGCTTGAAGGAACTGTAGTTTTCTGGATTCCTTTCTGTGGGCCGAAGCTTCCTACTGGCGTACGCTATCACCCTCTCTCTGCCTCCCTGTACCTGGGACAGAACTGCTCCCAGTCCCACGTTGCTGGCGTCTGTATACAGTACAAACGGTTGGCTGTAGTCAGGGTAGGCCAGAATTTCTTCTCCCGTGAGAGCCCCTTTCAGCCGGACAAAGGATGTTTCCAGTTGGCTGCTCCATTCAAATGGAGGGCTCTGCTTCTTAGCCTGCTTTGGCTGGCCCACCAGGAGATCTTGAAGGGGCGCTGCTATCTTGGTGAAACCATCAATGAACCTTCGGTAGTAGCCCACCAGTCCAAGGAACTGCCGCACCTCCTTCACTGTGGTGGGTCTTGGCCAGTCCTTGATTACAGTGACTTTCTCCGGATCAGGTGCCACACCTTCTGCGCTGACCACATGACCCAGGTACTGTACCTTTGGCTTCAAGAGGTGACATTTGGACGGCTTGATCTTCAGGCCATATTTCGACAAGGATTCAAACACTTCTGCTAAGTGCTTCAGGTGGTCCTCATAAGTCTTGGAGTAGACTATTACGTCATCCAGGTACAACAGCACGGTTTCAAAGTTGTGATGGCCCAAGCAGCACTCCATCAACCTTTGGAATGTCCCTGGGGCGTTGCAGAGCCCGAATGGCATACAGTTGAACTCACAGAGACCCATTGGTGTCGTGAATGCAGTCTTCTCTTTGTCCGCCTCTGCCACGGGAACCTGCCAATACCCACTGGTGAGATCCAAGGTGGAGAAATAGTTAGCTGACTTTAAGGCTGTTAGTGACTCCTCTATTCTGGGCAGTGGATAAGCATCTTTATGTGTAATGCGGTTAATTTGCCTGTAATCTACACACATTCTCATTGTACCATCTTTTTTCTTTACGAGCACTAGTGGAGCTGCCCAGGGGCTACAACTATCTCTGATAACCCCAGCCTCCTTCATTTCCCGTAACATTTCCTTGGCACACTGATACTGTGCGGGGGGTACAGGGCGGTATCTCTCTTTAATGGGATGATGATCACCCGTGGGGATTTGATGTTTAACCCCTTTCACCTGCCCAAAATCTAGGGGGTGTTTGCTGAAGACCCGCTCGTACTCCTGTACCACCCGGTAAACCCCATGCTTTTGGTGCGAGGGGGTGGAGTCGGTGCCTACATGTAATTTTTGGCACCAGTCTTCCGGCTGCCCCTTGGAGCCATTGTCTTCCGCCTGGTCGGACGGGATCAAGGGTTCCACTGCTTTAATGGTATTGTTACTGACAGTGTACAGTTTTGCTACAGTGGCGTACCGGGGCAATTTGGCCTCCTCCTCCCCACAATTCAGGACACGGACGGGCACTCTCCCCTTGCGGACGTCCGCTACCCCTCTGGCTATCAGGACTCCAGGCCTACTGTCTGAATACACTGGTTCTACCAAGGCATGGTAATCCTGACCCTTGAGGCCTATTGCTGCCCGACACCATATCAACATTTCACTTCTTGGGGGTATTACAATGGGGAGGGGGTCACTTACCCTCACACTGCCAATTTCTCCTCCGGCTAGCTCTACTTGCTGCCTCCTCATCAGGGCTCTGATCTCCCTCTGTAGGACACGCTGCTGCCCGGAGCTGGCAGTTTCAGACGCCTGTTGCAACAAAATTATCACTTCGGCAATACAATTTTCTATCACATTTGTACCAAGGGTTAGCAGTGGGTCAGATTCTTTGCGATCAATATCTACAATTATCATCCCCTGACATGGCAATTCCACCCGCCCCACTTTAATGGTTACTTCTTTGTACCCAATTTGAGGTAAGGGCTGACCATTACTGGCCACAATCGTTAAATCATCATCTGGGCCATGGTCAATGTCTGAATCAGCCCAATATCTTTTGTACAGTTTGTGGGGGATGGTTGTTACCTGGGACCCCGTATCCAGGAGGGCATTCAAAGGGATCCCATCCAGCACAATGGGAAGGACCGGTCGTCCTCCCACATACTTGCTGCGGCTGGGGTTTGAGCCGGGCTTCCTCACACCTGGGGGTTGGCTCCTGGCCCCAGGCTCAGCCCGTTTAAAGGACAGCGTCGTGCAATGTGGCCCGCCTGGTTGCAGTGGCGGCAGATCGGTTGTCCTGTTGAATCATACCGGTCCGTGTCTCTGCCTCGGGTCGGCGGAATCCTCCTCTGTCGCATCCATGGGACGTCTTCTGGGCTGGAGGCCAACTCGATTTTTGCAGGCGAGGGGGTCATTTGTAGAGACTGCACGGTCTTGGCAAGGGCAGCCACAGTCTTGGTCAGCTCCTGGAACTGCTGTCTGAGCTCTGCCGTGGGATCCTTATCCAGGGACTGCGCCTCAGCCCCTGCAGTGGCTCGTGTTGCAGGCACCACCCCGGGGTACGTGATAGCAAGAGGCCGGAGGGGTACTGGGTCATTCGGTGTAGATTCTCTCAGTACCCTGATGGCCTGGTCCTTAAACTTTGCAAAGTCCAGAGCAGGGTTCTGCAGGACCATTATACGCAGCTGTGTCCTGTGGGCGTCTGACAGGAGCCCCTCTATGAACTGCTCAGTTAGGAGTTTGTCTTCTTCACGTACACTCTCTGGGTCCACCTGTTTAACTGCTTTCAGGGCCTCCTGCAAGTTTAAGGCATAGTCCCTTATGCTGTCTGTGGCCCGTTGCTTGCACCCAAAGAATCTCATCTTTATCTCTGCTGCGGTGCGGGTGTCAAAAGTGCTCTTTAGTTTGGCCAGTATCTGGGCTGCTGTCCCTTTATCTGTATCAGGCCAGGACTTCGCTTCACGCTGGGCTGCGCCGGCTAGCTGTCCCATTACTATGCCCACCTTCTGGCTCTCAGTCAGAGGATACACCCGGAACAAGCTGTGCAGGCTTTCTCTGAAGTCACTCAAGGTATGGGACTCCCCGGAGTACTGCGGCAGCCATTCTGCTCCTGGTATGTACGGCATGGTGATCGGCATTACCGGCGCTATAGTGGGGGCTGGGGCGACGGCGACTGGGACTACTTCGGCCGGTGCTGCGGCGCCCTGGGCGATGGCAGCCACCTGCTCTCCCTCGGAGTCGGACATCTTCCTCCCCCTTAGTGAACCTTACCAGGCTCCGTTCACTTTTCAAATTTTCTTCCGGGTCGCGCGGGGTTAACAGCGCTCTGCTCTGATGGCGCGCTTCCTTCGCGCTCTTTGTCAGGCACGCCCCCCTTCTTCCTGCGCTCGGCGCGGCTAATGGCGGCGGCAATTTACAACCAGTACACAGTCTTTTACACAGTTCTTCAGGCGCACAGTACCCGGTGTGACCGGGCACGAAATCCTGTTCGTGACGCCAAAAGTTGACTCGCCCACCCCAGGGCTATGGGACACCCGGTGCCGGGCCGGACTAGTCCGGTGGTAGTCAGTGGTGGCTGGGCCCGGCTCCGTGGCCCTGGTGGGTGTCAGTTGAATATGTGGCTGATGACTTTAATGTTTGTGTTCGTGACGCCACCTGTGGTATGCGGCTATTAAGCCGCCGCTGCTGTGTGAGGCCACCGGGGTGATGTTATGGCAGCAATGTTGGTACTGCTCCCCACAGGTGGAGCAATGCCCGGGGCACAGTTGGTGCTTGTGGAAGTCTATGGTGCTGCGTGACTAACACGGTGCAGGGCCGACAAGCAATGAAAGAAACAGGCACAAACAGTAGTCTCTTTACCTTCTCCTCTTTTACTCGGCAGAAACTTAGTCCAGGGAGACCGTCACAGATGGTATAGATGATCCGGCCGGCCTGGAAGTGCCTGGGGTGATCTTTGGCCAGTTGAGTATGAGGCCTACTCCTTAATCTTTCTCTGCTGTTTTAGGACACTGCACTTTGGGTTCGCAATTGCCCTCTTGCTGCTGGGACTTGTTGTTCGTCCCCTCTTCTGTGTGGTAGACTGCGCAGGCCCTCTCTGGTGCTTCTCTGCTGGAGCCCACACCAGGCCCTTGGGATGCAGTTGTACCTTCAGATTGCTTCTGGGGCAGGGGGCTTACAGCTCTCCTGCCCTCCGGATTCAGCTACCAGGGATGGATTTTATGCCCTGGCAACTACAGACTCCGATGTCCGAGTCTCTGCTGTGCCTCTCTGCTCCCCTTGCTTCACTGGGCCAAGCTATCCCAGCTCTAGGCCCCAGTTTACAAGGCAGCACTACTCTGCGTCTGCACTCTTCACTCCTGTGTCCAGACTAACTAACACTTCCTCCTTCCAGCCAGACTTAAGGAATGCTCCCTGAAGTTCCAGGTTCAGAGCTCCCCCTGCTGGCCGGAGGGAGAACTGTGTTGAGTGTTAACTTACTGGCCAATAGATCTCCCAATTACCTCCAGGCTCAGCATTAACCCTTTTGGGAGGGCAATGCTGTTGTGGCGACCAGGTCCTGGGGCGCCACACTGCCAATATATAATGTCGATTGCTTCTTTACGGGAAACCTGCCCCTAAACCCCATGCAGCATGAATCAGAGTCTGGCTGCACAATTACACCCAGGAATGTTTTTCCTCTGAAACGTTCCAGCATTTCAGCGAAAACATATTTTGAAGAGCCATCCAGGGACAATACGGAGAGATGAGACTAGACTGATGATTGAATTTTCTTAATCATAAAACAATGCGCTATATAACAATGCCCAAGCCCAATGGTGAGATTTGTAAAAGTGGATGGTAGAGGAGTCCTCAACCATAGGACCCGTGTGATTTACCCACGTGATTGTCTCTTTTGCTGCCTACATTTCTACACAAGTGATAACTCAGCACTGTAGCGATGACCGAGTCCCAACCGCTATGCAGAGCAAGTCACAGGACCAGATGAATTGACGGATAAACCAGGGTGAATGTTTATTTACAGGGGATTACACACGCAAGGTGCCAGGTAACTGGAGAAAAAGGAGTAAAGGTGGGAAAACAACTCACAGTACAAATTATGCCCTTTAGTTGCAGCGACTGCCCAGTTCGCCTCAAGTATAACAACATACAATAATATATTTAACAGCAGTATAGTGATGTATAACATTAAACAATCCTGCTCTGTCCTCTATCTTAAATGGTCACCCCTAAAGGGACTGTGTGGATACCGCACTCTGACTACGGAGGCCTAATATGGTTCCTTAACCACCGCACCCGGGTGTACACTCACGGCACTTTCCACAGGATCAGTCCGCTCTGAGGTTTGATGGAGCAGGGGTGCGCACTTCACTCGGGGAGGATGATGAAAGGCTTTTCTTCCTCGGATTCACCAAACAGCTGGGCTCATTGAGGCAACGTGTTCTAGCAAGCTAGAAAACGACTCCCTCAGGCGTGTCTTCTTCTGGGCCTCCCGGAATTCTCTTTTACTTCCTTCTTCTTCCCCTACTTTTCTTCAGGCAGACCAAACAACCACAAAACAGCAGGGGAGACACGAACCATTCCATTGTGCTAAGTAGGAAAACCCCGTCTCCTAAACAGAGCAACCAAAGTCTTCAAGTCACATTAAAGCAACATCCTTAATAAGGGCTGCACTCCCCTACAGCAGAACAGGCCCAGTGCTTGCACAGATACAGACAGAAAATTCTCCTGTATCTGGGTCTTGGCAGAACTGGTACCTTGATAATGAGTTCAATAGATAAGGACACAGTATAGACTGCTGATCCATAGGCCAGGGCTGGAAATGTAGCACAGGCACAGTAAACAAATATTTATGTATAATTATTAGTGATGAGCGAGTACTAAAAAGCTCGGGTGCTCGAAACTCGGGCCGAGCCTCCCAAGATACTCGTGTACTCGGCCCGAGCAACGAGCCCAATGTTATCCTATGGGAGACCCGAGTATTTTTGTGAAATGACCCCCCGGCAGCATGGAGAAACCCTACAAATGTCACAAAAGTCTCAGAAGAGTGCTCAAATGACATGGCAACAGCATGGGGAAGACCCCTTGAAGCATTTATCACTCAAAAGTCACAGCTGTGAACAATTTTGTCCGCGTTTCACGCCATTTTTACGGACTCACCAGAAAACCTTCCAAAATGACCCCAAAATGATTTTTCATGGCAGAAATGTTAAGGGCACATACCCTATAGTGAGATAGAGCTGGTGTATGTTACTTTTTGAGATTAATACATGAAAGATTTTACGTGAAAACATTGTGTGGCACTCCGATGTCCCTGAGAAGAGACGTACATGAAGGCCTCTTGAGTCTAATGTGCCCATTTTGAGGAAGTGAGTCTTTGTAGTATTTTCCTTTGCCAGGGCAGTCCAAAATTGTGAGGTTCACCAATGCCCCTGCATACAGACGTGCATGATGGCCTGTAAACCTGAAGTGCCCATTGTAAGGAAGTGGGTCTATTTCAGTATAGCCCTTTGCCAGGGCAGCCACAAATTGGGAGGCTCCACATTGTCCCTGGATAGAGACGTGCATGATGGCCTGTAAACCTGAAGTGCCCATTGTAAGGAAGTGGGTCTATTTCAGTATAGCCCTTTGCCAGGGCAGCCACAAATTGGGAGGCTCCACATTGTCCCTGGATAGAGACGTGCATGATGGCCTGTAAACCTGAAGTGCCCATTGTAAGGAAGTGGGTCTATTTCAGTATAGCCCTTTGCCAGGGCAGCCAAAAATTGGGAGGCTCCACATTGTCCCTGGATAGAGACGTGCATGATGGCCTGTAAACCTGAAGTGCCCATTGTAAGGAAGTGGGTCTATTTCAGTATAGCCCTTTGCCAGGGCAGCCAAAAATTGGGAGGCTCCACATTGTCCCTGGATAGAGACGTGCATGATGGCCTGTAAACCTGAAGTGCCCATTGTATTGTAAGGAAGTGGGTCTATTTCAGTATAGCCCTTTGCCAGGGCAGCCAAAAATTGGGAGGCTCCACATTGTCCCTGGATAGAGACGTGCATGATGGCCTGTAAACCTGAAGTGCCCATTGTAAGGAAGTGGGTCTATTTCAGTATAGCCCTTTGCCAGGGCAGCCAAAAATTGGGAGGCTCCACATTGTCCCTGGATAGAGACGTGCATGATGGCCTGTAAACCTGAAGTGCCCATTGTAAGGAAGTGGGTCTATTTCAGTATAGCCCTTTGCCAGGGCAGCCAAAAATTGGGAGGCTCCACGTTGTCCCTGGGTAGAGACGTGCATGAGGGCCTCAAAACATTAAGTGTCCATTTTAAGGAAGTGGGTGTATTATAGTATAGCCCTTAGGCAGGGCAGCCAAAAATTGGGAGGCTCCACGTTGTCCCTGGGTAGAGACGTGCATGAGGGCCTCAAAACATTGTTCCCATTGCAAAGGAGCGGGTCTCCTGTCGTTGTAATGTCCATTCTGCAAAGAATGGGCGAAAAAATTTACCACTGGGGGTATACCTGAAACAAAGGCCTAAGTATTGCAATTTGTAACGGTCATCATCATGGTGGCGCATGAGGAGAAGGAGGAGCAGTCCAGCGATTATCCAAAGTCCAGAAGTGTGTACCCATGGGTGAGTGGAGGTACATGGCAAACTTTAAATTCCGCTCTCATTTGCTGGTGGTGTGGTGAAGTCTGGCCCAATCCAACCCTTGTTCATCTTGATCAGAGTCAGCCTGTCAGCATTTTCAGTTGACAGGCGGGTGCGTTTATCTGTAATGATTCCACCTGCGGCACTAAAAACACGCTCTGACAAAACGCTAGCAGCAGGGCAGGCCAGGACTTCCAAGGCGTAGAGAGCCAATTCATGCCACGTGTCCAGCTTGGATACCCAATAATTGTAAGGCACAGAGGAATGTCGGAGTACAGTTGTTCGATCTGCAAGGTACTCCTTCAGCATCTGGGCAAACTTAGGATTTCTTGTGGCACTACCCCGCACCTCAGGGGCTGTGGTACGTGAGGGGCTGAGAAAACTGTCCCACATCTTAAAGACTGTTCCCCTACCTCTGGCGGATTGGACTTGTGCCTCTCTCGGCTGTACGCCTCGGTTGTCCACTGATTCCTGACCTATGCCGCTAGCGTTTTGTGAGGGGAATGCTTTGCCTACTTCCGTGAGTATGGCCTTCCGGAACTGCTGCATTTTGGTTGACCTCTCCTCCACGGGAATAAGAGACAAAAAGTTCTCCTTGTAGCGTGGGTCTAACAGTGTTACCAACCAGTAATGATTGTCGGCCAAGATGTTCTTAACGCGAGGGTCACGAGACAGGCAGCTTACCATAAAGTCAGCCATGTGCGCCAGACTCTTAACAGCCAGGACTTCAGTAGCCTGACCAACAAGATGACTGAACATGCTGTCCTCCTCCTCCTCCTCCTCCTCCTCATCTACCCTGTCCTCTGGCCAGCCACGCTGAACCGAGGATATGACTGGTGTGCATGTCATATCCTCAATTTGGCCGGAGAGTTGCTCCATGTCTTCATCCTCCTCCTCGTCATAGTCCTCCACTGCACGTTGTGATGAGACGAGGCTGGGCTGTGTGTTATCACCCACACCCACTACTGTTTCTTGCTGCAACTCATCGCGCTCCGCCTGCAATGCATCATGTTTGTTTTTCAGCAGAGACCGTTTTAGAAGGCAGAGTAGCGGTATGGTGACGCTAATAATGGCGTCATCACCACTCACCATCTTGGTGGAGTCCTCAAAGTTTTGGAGGATGGTACATAGGTCTGACATCCATCTCCACTCCTCAGGTGTTATGTGTGGAGTTTGACCCATTTCCCGACGGCTTAGGTGATGCAGGTACTCAACAACTGCCCTCTTCTGCTCACATATCCTGACCAACATGTGCAGAGTTGAATTCCAACGCGTGGGGACATCACACACCAGTCTGTGAGCCGGAAGATGCAAACGGCGCTGAAAGCCGGCAAGGCCGGCTGAAGCAGTAGGTGACTTTCGAAAATGTGCAGACAGGCGGCGAACTTTTACCAGCAGATCAGACAGCTCTGGGTATGACTTTATAAACCGCTGAACCACGAGGTTTAGCACATGGGCCACGCATGGAACATGTGTCAGCTGGCCTCGCCTCAAAGCCGCCACCAGGTTCCGGCCATTGTCACACACGACCTTTCCTGGCTTTAGATTCAGAGGTGTGAGCCAGTGATCTGCCTGCTGTTTCAGAGCTGTCCACAGCTCTTCTGCATTGTGGGGTTTGTCACCTATGCAGATTAGCTTCAGCACAGCCTGTTGCCGCTTCGCCGAGGCAGTGCTGCAGTGCTTCCAGCTTGTGACTGGTGTGGAGGGCACAGTGGATGAGGATGCGCAGGAGGAGGAGGAGGCTGAAGAGCATGACATTCCGGAGCTGTAGAGTGTGGGTGACACACTGACTGAGGTAGGGCCTGCAAACCTTGGTGTGGGAAGGACGTGTTCCGTCCCTCGCTCAGACTGGGTCCCAGCTTCCACAATATTAACCCAGTGTGCCGTCAACGAGATGTAGCGGCCTTGCCCACAAGCACTTGTCCACGTGTCTGTGGTTAGGTGGACCTTGGGTGAAACAGCGTTGTTCAGGGCACGTGTGATGTTTTGTGACACGTGGTTATGCAACGCGGGGACGGCACACCGGGAGAAATAGTGGCGGCTGGGGACCGAGTAACGTGGGACAGCTGCCGCCATCAGGTCACGGAATGCTTCTGTCTCCACCAGCCTAAAAGGCAACATTTCCAGCGCAAGCAGTCGCGAAATGTTAGCATTTAGAACTGTGGCATGTGGGGTGTTGGCAGTGTATTTGCGCCTGCGTTCAAAGGTTTGCTGAATGGATAACTGAACGCTGCGCTGGGACAAGGACGTGCTTGATGATGGTGTTCTTTCTGCGTAGGCAACTGCAGGTGCAGGAGTGGAGGAGGCTTGTTCGCAGGCAGCATGGACAGGGGATTGGCTCGCATGCACAACCAGCGAAGACGTAGCAGTGACATCAGCAAGCACTGCTCCTCGACTCTGTTGTACTTCCCACAAAGTCGGGTGCTTGGCTGACATGTGCCTGATCATGCTGGTGGTGGTCAGGCTGCTAGTTTTGGTACCCCTGCTGATGCTGGCACGGCAGGTGTTGCAAATGGCTTTTTTTGAATCATCTGGATCCAACTTAAAAAACTGCCAGACTCGGGAAGACCTAACATTTGTACAGGCACCTTGTGTCGTCGTGTTGTTCCGGGGAACGGTTGCCTGACTTCTGCCTGGGGCCACCACCCTGCTTCTTACTGCCTGTTGTGATGCTACGCCTCCCTCCCCCTGTGCACTGCTGTCCTCGCTCTGCATATCCTCCTGCCAGGTTGGGTCAGTTACTGGATCATCCACCACGTCGTCTTCCTCTTCCGCACCCTGCTCCTCCTCCTGACTTCCTGACAATTGTGTCTCATCATCGTCCACCACTTGTTGAGACACGTTGCCAACTTCGTGAGAACTTGGCTGCTCAAATATTTGGCCATCTGTACAGACGATCTCCTCATGACCCACTTCAATATGAGCTGGTGAGAGGCCAGAATGTGTGAATGGAAACGTGAACAGCTCTTCCGAGTGTCCAAGTGTGGGATCATTAATGTCCGAGGAGGACGTGTACTCAGCCTGGTGGTAGGAAGGAGGATCAGGTTCAGAAATGTGCGGTGCAGTATCACGGCTACTGACACTTGACCGTGTGGAAGACAGAGTGTTTGTGGTGGTGCCAATCTGACTGGAAGCATTATCTGCTATCCAACTAACAACCTGTTGACACTGGTCTTGGTTCAAGAGCGGTGTACTGCTGCGGTCCCCAAGAATTTGGGACAGGACGTGCGAGCGACTAGATGTGGCCCTTTGTTGTGGCGAAATTAGAGCTTGCCCACGACCTCGGCCTCTGCCTGCACCACCATCACGTCCACTTCCTTGTTCCTTGCCAATGCCCTTGCGCATTTTGCAATGCTGTGCACTGCTGACGTGTATATTCACTACTTGTGCGTTATATTAAAGTTTCTGGAAATTGCACACAAGTGCACCTGTACGCTGCCACCAACAGGCACACACGTGCGGTTTTAAAAACCAAGCACGGACGCAATAAGAACCTAACAGGTTTTTTTGGGGAGCGACAATTACAGACAAGTCAGACACTATCTGGACTGTTTTACACTGTGTACACCAGCCCCAGATATGATGAAGGCTGGTATACGGTCACCACTACCCTGCCTGCCTGCCTGCCTGTATACTGGTACAATAGTCCTGACAAGGACTCTTTTGGTCACTAGCCTGTATTCAGACCTGGCTATACCCTGCCTGTATATAGCAACAGTAGTCCTGAGAAGGACTCTGCTACTGTACTCCGACCTGGCTATACCCTGCCTGCCTGTATACAACTAGAATAGTCCTGAGAAGGACTTTTGGTCACACTGTTTGCAGCCCTGCAACTGAAAAAGCTATAAAGGGCCGCAAAGCTTTCCCTGAATCAGCGACACTCTCCCTGCACTGACAGTCTGGATAGCTGTGAGCAGAGCACAGCGCGCCGGCCGATATAAAGGCTCGGTCACGCTGTGCAGGCCGGCCAATCACTGCAATTCCACAACTAACAGGGCTGTGGCATTGCAGTGGTCTGCCAGCCAATCCCTGCATGAGGGCTGGCTCTCAAAAGAGCGCCAACATGCAGAAATGAAGACCACGAGTACAGCACGAGTATCGCGAGATTACTCGGTCCCCGCCGAGCAGCCCGAGTACAGCGATACTCGTGCGAGTACCGAGTAGTGACAAGCATGCTCGCTCATCACTAATAATTATATCTGAACATAACAGTTTATGGATTTGGAGACAACTAGAAAGTGAAAAACCCCTTTCCTGCTTATCTGTTTAGCTATTGGCTATGGAAGAGGAGAAAGGCCATTTTACAGCTCGACACAGAAAAATACATTATCTGCCATCTCTAAGCAGAGACTTAAGGGCACTTTACACGCAGGGATATCGCTATTGATATCGCTAGCGAGCGTACCCGCCCCCGTCAGTTGTGCGTCAAGGGCAAATCGCTGCCCATGGCACACACCATCGCTTACACCTGTCACACATACTTACCTGCTTAGCGATGTCGCTGTGACCGGCGAACCGCCTCCTTTCTAAGGGGCGGTTCGTGCGGCGTCACAGCGATGTCACTAAGTGGTCGACCAATTGAAGCGGAGGGGCGGAGATGAGCGAGCCGAACATCCCGTCCACCTCCTTCCTTCCTCATTGCCGGCGGCCACAGGTAAGGAGATGTTCCTCGTTCCTGCTGTGTCACACATAGTGATGTGTGCTGCCACAGGAACGACAAACAACCTGAATCCTGCAACAGCGATGATAATCGGGAAAGGAACGACTCGTCAGTGATCAACGATTAGGTAAGTGATTTTAATCGTTAACGGTCGTTCGTGCGTTTCACATGCAACAACGTCGCTAACGAGGCCGGATGTGCGTCACGAATTCCGTGATCCCAACAACATCTCGTTAGCGATGTCGTTGCGTGTAAATTGGCCTTTAGAATGCTGGAAAAAAGTTATGTTTGTGCACCTGACACCTGGTGCATTAAAGGGGTATTCCCATCTCCAAGCTGTCATCACAATATGTAGTAGGTGTAATAATAATAATATTAGCAAATGTTTCCATTTGAAAATATATAGTTTTCCTGATATAGTCATATGTTTTACCTCATGTGCAGGGCATTGGAGCTGAGGTATCCATGCCTACGTCCACTCATGTAGTAACAGTTAGTTGCTCATGGTCTTAACCATGGATACCTAATCTTCTTCAATGCCCTGCACATGAGGTAAGAGACATGGCTAGATAAGGAGAACTATATTACATTTCTAATTGGAGGTATTTGCTATTATTATTATTATTATTATTATTATTATTATTACACATTCTACATATTGGCATAGGATCTCGGAGATGGGAATATAACTTTAAAGGGAACCTGTCAGGTCCAATATGCATCGAGCACCTCGGGCAGTTCTGGGTACATATTGCTAATCCCTGCCTAACAGTCCCTGTATCTAGTAGCACAGAAAAAGTGATCTTTAGAAAAAAGATTTCTAAAAATGTTTTATCGTATGCAAATGAGCGAGGGGGCTTGTCCCAAGGGCGTTTCTTCCCTTGCTAGTTGGCCCCATTAGCATGTTAGCATGCCCCAGTGGGTGTACTAACATGCTAATGAATGCAATCTTACTCACCTCTCCACTGCCATCGCCGCCTGATGCTGGATTTCAGCTCAGGGCGCATGATCCCGGAGTGTGTGTCATGCGCACTACTTCAGTTTGAAGCCAGGATGCATACACCCGGCTTCATAGTGCGCATCACCGAAACAATGGGATTATGCGCACTGAGCCAAAATCCAGCATCAGGCGGCGATGACAGCAGAGTGGTGAGTGAGATCATCCTCTGACGCTGTGTATTTGTGACACTCCTCAGGCTTCAGGCGTCACAGGGCACTGCACCTCCATTAAGGTGTGGTACTTATCCCGGGTCTAAGGAAGGTCGGTGCTGGTTCCACCAACATACACATATATAAACAGTGGATTGCCCTCCCCAATCTGGACCAGGCCACAGTCGGGTCACAGAAGGGGTCACCACAGCAGTTATGTTTACAGGACGCCACCATACTAGGGGCTCCTAATCCACTGGACTCAGGGTCAGGGAGAAGCAACCACCAGGGGGAGTTAGGAGCACACAGGGGGAGAAGCAGGTTGACCTAGTGAGAATAGTGAACCAGCCGGTGGCAGAACTGGGGGCAACAGCTTCCAACACACAGCTAAAAATAAGAACAGCTACAGACAGCGAACAGAGCGGACATGCCGCGAGGCAACTCTGTGGGCCAAGGCGTTTCAACACGGTCGCTGGGAAGAAGCAGGCAGCTGCTTCCACAGGACCGGCGCTATCGAGGTACAGAACCCTAGGGCAGGTATACATCAACTTGTCTAACAACTCTGCAAGGGTCGAGGGAACAGACTAGAAAAGTCACCAGACCTGTCCCTCCATTCCTGGAGCCAAAAAGCATATATGATCTGGGGCTGAGGTCTTCAACCAGCCCCACAGCGGAACTGCGCTATTAGCATACAGGAGGGGACAGTTTACTGACACCGGGATCCCCAAGTGCTTCATGCCACGGGGATCCGATACTTAGCTCATCTAAGGAGGATGGCCCATAGGAGCCCATCGTGGCAGAGACCTGGGGCAGACCCTGTCTCTGCCTTTCCTTTGCCGGCGCAGGCACCCAGCACTGCGGCACCAACGGGGACTACCACTACCTTCGTCTGTCCTCCATCATCCTCCCCGAGGTAACCCCGCTCCGCCTGTGGAGAGCGACACCAATCCGGCTGCGACCTTCACCATCAGCCTCAGAGAGCAGCACCCGCAGCGGTGGCCCATCTCTGGCCGCAGACCACAGGTGGCGTCACGATATAAAAAGACTTTCCTCACCATCACTACCGCCTTTATCCTCCCTCCTTCATCTCATCCACCACCTTCCCTGCCTCCTGTACACCTCGGGGTCATGAAACCGGGCCAGGCCAGCCCGTGACAACGCAGAGGATCTGCACCACCGGCCTAGCAACGAGTCGGGGGAAAACCTCTCGACCCCAAGGTGTTACATATTGATTAGCATGATAGCAGGCCCACAGGGGCCCACAGGGGCATGCTAACACGCTAGTGGGGCCTACTAGCAAGCGAAGAACGCCCTTGTGACTAATCCCTGGGCTCATTAGCATTTGATATAAGATCTTTAGAAATACTTTTTCTAAAGATCTCTTTATGTATGCTAGTATATATAGGGACAGTTAGGCAGGGATTAGAAATATACACCCAGAACTGCTCGTGTTCCTGGGAGCATACTGGGCCTTGACAGATTTCCGGTAACTCTTGACATAAAGGGGTTTTCTCATCATTTACTTTAAGAAATGAATCACTCCCCTGCCTCATGTATTCCTGCTTATTAATGAAAAAAGAGGATTTTTAACAAAAAAATGAGTTACAAAGTTTCTTGTTTTACAGGCACCTTGCAATTTTACCCATTTAAAAACTTGAGGTTAACTATTTATGCTGACAAAACCAGGAATAAATCCAGACCCCATAAACTAATACAGATCCAATGTAAGATCACTGATACTAATCCAGACCTTAGACCAGAACCCATAAATATTAACCCTGGAGTCCCTAGACTACTACAGACCCAATCCCATAAACGTATACAAACCCCAGACAAGACTAAATTAATACAGACCCCATATACTTACAGTGCCTTGCGAAAATATTCGGTCCCATTGATTTTTTTCAACCTTTTCCCACATTTCAGGCTTGAAACATAAAGATAAAAATGTTAATGTTATGGTGAAGAATCAACAAGTGGGACACAATTGTGAAGTTGAACGAAATTTATTGCTTATTTTAAACTTTTTTAAAAATAATTAACTGAAAATTGTGGCGTGCAATATTATTCATCCCCTTTAAGTTAATACTTTGTCTCCCCACCTTTTGCAGCGATTACAGCTGCAAGTCGCTTGTGGTATGTCTCTATCAGTTTTGCACATCGAGAGAATGAAATTCTTGCCCATTCTTCCTTTTCAAACAGCTGGAGCTGAGTTAGGTTAGATGGAGAGCGTTTGTGAACAGCAGTTTTCAGCTCTTTCCACAGATTCTCTATTGGATTCTGGTCTGGACTTTGACTTGGCCATTCTAACACCTGGATATGTTTATTTGTGAACCATTCCATTGTAGATTTTGTTTTATATTTGGGATCATTGTCTTGTTGGAAGACAAATCTCTGTCCCAGTCTCAGGTCTTTTGCAGACTCCAACAGGTTTTCTTCAAGAATGGTCCTGTTTTTTGGCCTCATTCATCTTCCCATCAATTTTAACCATCTTCCCTGTCCCTGCTGAAGAAAAGCAAGCCCAAACCATGATGCTGCCACCACCATGTTTGACAGTGGGGATAGTGTGTTCAGGGTGATGAGCTGTGTTGCTTTTATGCCAAATATATCGTTTGGCATTGTGCCCAAATAGTTCGAATTTGGTTTCATCTGACCAGAGCACCTTCCTCCACATGTTTGGTGTGTCTCCCAAGTGGCTTGTGGCAAATTTTAAACAACACTTTTTATGGATATCTTTGAGAAAGGGCTTACTTCTTGCCACTCTTCCATAAAGGCCAGATTTGTGCAGTGTACGACTGATTGTTGTCCTATGGACAGACTCTCCCACCTCAGCTATAGATCTATGCACTTCATCCAGAGTGATAATGGGCCTATTAGTTGCATCTCCGATCAGTCTTCTCCTTGTTTGAGATGAAAGTTTGGATGGACGGCTGGGTCTTGGTAGATTTGCAGTGGTATGATACGCCTTCCATTTCAATATGATCGCTTGCACAGTGCTTCTTGGGATAATTAAAGTTTTGGAAATCTTTTTGTAACCAAATCTGGCTTTAAACTTCTCCACACCAGTATCACGGACCTGTCTGTTGTGTTCCTTGGTCTTCATGATGCTCTCTGTGCTTTAAACAGAACACTGAGACTATCACAGAGCAGGTTCATTTATATGGAGACGTCATTACACACAGGTGGCTTATATTTATCATCATCAGTCATTTAGGACAACATTAGATCATTCAGAGATCCTCAATGAACTTCTGGAGTGAGTTTGCTGCACTGACAGTAAAGGGGATGAATAATATTGCACACCCCACTTTTATTTTTTAAAAAAGTTTAAAATAAGCAATACATTTCGTTCAACTTCACAATTGTGTCCCACTTGTTGTTGATTCTTCACCATAAAATTTAAATTTTTATCTTTATATTTTAAGCCTGAAATGTGGGAAAAGGTTGCAAAATTCAAGGGAGCCGAATACTTTTGCAAGGCACTTTACATAGTAACCCACATTCTCCTCTTGTATATAGTTTCTTTGCTGTTCAGCACTTGCACAGCTATTGACTTTATTCTATATGTCCTTTAAAATTAGTGAAACCTGTAAATTTGCGTCAGGGTCAGGGATCATTCTAGAAAGCTGCAATGTGCAACTATTCCCAGTCCCCATCTGCTGAAGCTCAGCTATGCACATCGCACCTGCCCTGGTTGCCTCTTCCCCAGCTATACTAGGAGCAGTGCTGTAAAGTGTACCGTATTATAGAAATCAGGCTTTTATAGTAAACATACACACAATAGGTTAATATATTTTATGTTATCATTCATACAGTCATATTATGTAGCTCACGTGGGCTTTGCTATATAGATTGGGGCAGGCTCAGCAGCATCATCTCATTGTTGTTAGAGAGAAGACAAGTTTATAACATCTCTTTTGTACTGATTAGCCACAATAGGAACACTATTCACACAGATCAGGCTCTAGATGCATCTACTTAGTCACTCCAAGGTCTCAGGATGAGGGGATTGTTCTTCAACACCTAAAGGGAATATGTCACCAGATATTTTGCTACCTTATCTGTGAGCAGCATGATATAGGTGCAGAGACCTTGATTCCAGTGATGTACTATATCATTTACTGAGCTGCTTGCCATCATTTTGGAAAAATCACTGTTCTCTGAATGCTGAGCCCCACACACATTACTGATTGGCAGCTTTCGGTGTACACTGTGCATAGGCAGAAAACTACAAATCAGTGGTGGGGCAGGCTATTAAGAGCTCATAAATATGGAGGACTACATGGTAAAAGGTTTACTAGTCCTCTACTGATAATATCTTGATGATGAAATGATTAATTTTGTTAGTAAGTGACACATTACGACAATTAGAATCACTGTCCCTACATTATGCTGTTCTCAGATTAGATGGTTAAAACCTGGTGACAGAGTCACTTTAATGTAACCAAGTATAACGTCTATTCATTGGAGATGCCATGAAGCACATACACCCTGCAGCACTGTGTATACAGACAATGTAGGCTGTGCTGTGCCGCAGGGAAGTTTTAAAAAAAATAATAATAATAATTAGATGCAACAATTAAACAGAACAAAACATTATTTCTGTTCGGCAGATGTACATCTAATTAAAGAAACTGAAATTAAATACTTCAGACGTTACCTTCTAACAATGGATATTTTCTCTGCTGCGCTGCATGCCGGGGTCTCCAAGGTTCCGCGAAATGAGCCTAATGAATCAAAGTAGTCACTGTTCTCCCTGGGGTACAAGAAGACACCTATAGGCCTCAGATGTCCCCAAGTCATTTGTCAATTAGATTATTTAACAAACGGTAGGAAGAAGTGTGATTAAAATTTCAGTGTTCGCAGAGTGAGGATACGAGGTTATGCTGACACGGCACAATGTTGGCAAACTCCTCATTAAGAATAAAGAGCAATCACGATTTAGTAGCTGGTGAAAGCAGCGTTGCTTGACTAATTGTTTGTCCCTTACTGAGCAAATGACTCATTCTCTATCAGACACGTGCACATAATCCAGTGACTGCTGATCTGAATTTTTATATTGTTCTTTCCCGGTTGTTTACATGATCTCATGACATAGATGCACAGTTCTGTTGTACAACATAGTGAAGGAGAGCTGTAGTGCAAGCACGTGATTCAACAATCTATACTGGAGTACTGTACTATACTAACTAGAGATGAGCGAACTGGTCCCGGTTCGGCTCGAGGTTGGTTCGCCGAACGGAGGTCCCGTTCGAGTTCGGTTCGTCGAACGTTCGACGAACCGAACTCGAACTGCATAGGAAACAATGGCAGGCAATCACAAACACAGTAAAACACCTAGAAAACACCCTCAAAGGTGTCCAAAAGGTGACAAACAACTCCAACACATGGGAAAGTGACAAGGACATATACTCATGCGAAAACAAAACAGCTGGACAAGGAAAAAGAGGAGGACACACAGATATAGGCATGGCACGCCATTCTAAAATCATGTAAAACACCGCAAGGTGACTCCAAGCGTAGTCTCCCTTTTTTTCCAAAAATTGGGCCCCACACACACCCACCCATTCAGTGGCAGCAGTTGGGCCCCAGTTGTACAATTCACAGCTAGATTTGCATCAAGCACATTCAAAAATACGCCATAATTAACCGTCCCCAGGATGACACAGGGGTAGGTAGCAAAGTCTTTCCTGATCCCAGCTCTGTTCATCTTGGCTTCTTTTAAAAACACAGCAAGCAAGGGTTACTCCAAGCGGAGTCTCCCTTTTTTCCAAAAATTGGGCCACACAGACACCCACCCCATCAGTGGCAGCACTTGGGCCCTAGTTGCAAACAGGATGTTTTGATTTGCATCAAGCACATTCAAAAATACGCCATTCTTATCCGTCCCCAGGATGACACCGGGGTAGGTAGCAAAGTCTTTCCTGATCCCAGCTCTGTTCATCTTGGCTTCTTTTAAAAACACATCAAGCAAGGGTTACTCCAAGCGGAGTCTCCCTTTTTTCCAAAAATTGGGCCCCACACACACCCACCCCTTCAGTGGCAGCAGTTGTGCCCCAGTTGTACACAGGATGTTTTGATTTGCATCAAGCACATTCAAAAATACGCCATTCTTATCCGTCCCCAGGATGACACCGGGGTAGGTAGCAAAGTCTTTCCTGATCCCAGCTCTGTTCATCTTGGCTTCTTTTAAAAACACAGCAAGCAAGGGTTACTCCAAGCGGAGTCTCCCTTTTTTCCAAAAATTGGGCCACACAGACACCCACCCCTTCAGTGGCAGCAGTTGTGCCCCAGTTGTACACAGGATGTTTTGATTTGCATCAAGCACAATCAAAAATACGCCATTCTTATCCGTCCCCAGGATGACACCGGGGTAGGTAGATAAAGTCTTTGCTGACCCATGACTTGTTCATCTTGGCTTCTTTTAAAAACAATGTAAGCAAGGGTTACTCCAAGCGGAGTCTCCCTTTTTTTCCAAAAATTGTGCCCCACACACACCCACCCATTCAGTGGCAGCACTTGTGCCCTAGTTGCAAACAGGATGTTTTGATTTGCATCAAGCACATTCCAAATCAACAAGCATTTACTCTCCCCAGGATGACACAGGGGTAGTAAATTCCTTCTGGATCCATGACTTGTTCATTTTGATGAACGTCAGTCTGTCCACATTGTCACTGGACAGACGCATGCGCTTATCTGTCAGCACACACCCAGCAGCACTGAATACACGTTCAGAGACAACGCTGGCAGCTGGACACGACAAAATCTCCAAGGCGTAAGTTGCGAGCTCTGGCCATTTTTCTAGGTTTGAAGCCCAAAAGGAGCAAGGCTCCAGTTGCACAGTCATGGCATCGATGTTCATTTGGAGATACTCCTGTATCATCCTCTCCAGCCATTGAGTATGTGTCAGACTTGTTGTCTCTGGTGGCCTTGCAAAAGAGGGTCTAAAAAAATTATGAAAAGATTCCATAAAATTGCTGTTACCGGCACCAGATACGGTCCTACTGGTACGGGTAGACTGTTGAAGATGACGAGACCGTCCCATGTTTGTCAAGTTACAACTGGGAGATTCCCTCCCTGCACCTGCACGGTTGTTTGGTGGAAAAGCGGATCTAAGATCGAGTAACAGCTTCTGCTGATACTCCTGCATACGTGCGTCCCTTTCTATGGCTGGAATTATGTCACAAAATTTGGACTTGTACCGGGGATCTAATAGTGTGGCAATCCAGTAGTCATCATCACTTCTAATTTTGACAATACGACTGTCATGTTGGAGGTAGTGCAACAAAAAGGCACTCATGTGTCTTGCGCAGCCATGAGGACCAAGTCCACGCTGTGTTTGTGGCATAGAGGTGCTACCCGTTCTTTCTTCCTCTGACATCTCCCCCCAACCTCTTTCAACTGAAATTTGACCAAGGTCTCCCTCATCAGGCTGAGTCTTCCATGTCCATGGACAGTTCGTCCTCCATTTCTTCATGTTCTCCTGCACCTTGCTCAACATTTCGCCTGCTACTATGCGCCCTTGTCGATCCCTGTCCCACATGGTCCCATGCCTGCTGCGTTGGTGATGATGAACGTCTGGACCTTGGTGATGTTGTTGTCCCTTGCGCATATGAATCCTCCTGTAGTTCCTCCCCTTCATGTTGTCCCACCCCCTGACTCCGAATAGTGTTTAGCGTGTGCTCCAGCATGTAAATGACTGGAATCGTCATGCTGATAATGGCATTGTCAGCGCTAAACATATTCGTCGCCATGTCGAAACTGTGCAGAAGGGTGCATAGGTCCTTGATCTGAGACCACTCCATCAGGGTGATCTGCCCCACCTCTGCATCTCGTTGTCCCAGGCTATACGTCATGACGTTTTGCACCAGGGCTCTGCGGTGCTGCCACAGTCGCTGTAACATGTGGAGAGTTGAATTCCAGCGTGTCGCCACATCGCATTTCAGGCGATGAACCGGCAGGCCGAAAGATTTCTGGAGCGATGCAAGTCGCTCTGCTGCGGCGCTTGAACGGCGGAATTGAGCTGACAGTTTTCGTGCCCTGTTCAGAAGGCCATCTAGGCCGGGATAGTGTGTTAAAAATTGCTGGACGACAAGGTTCAACACGTGAGCCATACAAGGTACGTGTGTCACCTTGCACAGGCGAAGTGCCGCACCCAGGTTTGCAGCATTGTCGCACACGGCCTTACCAGGCTGCAGGTTGAGTGGAGACAACCATTTATTAAACTCGGACCGCAGAGCTGACCACAACTCCTCAGCTGTGTGACTCTTATTCCCAAGACATGTCAAGCTAAAGACCGCCTGATGCCGTTGCGCTCTGCTGCCAGCATAGTAATGAGGCGTGCGTGATTCCTTCTGCGCAGTGAGAACGCTGGTGGCCTGACCAGGCAGGCTTGGGGCGGAGGTGGAGGACCCAGATGAGGTGGAGGATGCAGAAGCTGTGGCGGAACTTGGACAGACAGAGGATTGACACACAAGTCGTGGGGACGGCAAGACTTGTGCAGCAGACCCTTCACCATCTATCACCATAGTTACCCAGTGCCCAGTGAGCGACATGTAACGTCCCTGTCCATGCTTACTGGTCCAAGTATTGGTGGTGAAATGCACCCGTTCACACACAGAGTTTCTCAAGGAAGCGGTGATGTTGTGTGCGACATGCTGGTGTAGCGCGGGCACACCTTTCTTAGAGAAGTAGTGGCGACTAGGCATCTGGTACTGGGGCACAGCGACAGACATAAGGTCTCTAAAATCCTGTGTGTCCACTAGGCGGAAAGGCAGCATTTCGGTAGCCAACAGCTTACAGAGGGATAGAGTCAACCTCTTAGCTTTGTCATGGGTCGGAGGAAGTGGCCTTTTATTTGACCACATCTGAGGGACAGAGATCTGGCTGCTGTGTGTAGACGGTGTTGAGTAGGGTGTCCCTGGAAAAATGCAGGTTTGTGAGGAAAGTGCAGGCGGAGACATGATGTTGCCTTCATCCAACGTTGGTGCTATCGATGTCTGAGAGAGCTGTACACACTCACTTGTTTCCCCTTCCAAACCAACTGACGACCTTACAAGCAAACTGCCTGTTGCGGTTACAGTGGTGGAAGTTTTGCGTGGAAAAACAGGTGTGACAGCTGTCCCCACAGTCCTAGAAGATGAAGAGCGCGCGGATGCACTGGAAGGGGCGGGCGGTGGATGGTTCGCTCCGCTAGGCCGCATTGCAGCACGGTGAGCTTCCCACCGGGACCTATGATATTTATTCATGTGACGATTCATGGAAGAAGTTGTCAAACTGCTGAGGTTTTGACCTCTACTAAGAGAATCATGACAAATGTTACATATCACATGATTTGGGCGATCTTTTTCTATGTCAAAAAAGGACCAGGCTAGGCAAGGCTTAGAGGCCATGCGACCTGATGATCCACCCCGAATAATGCTCATAGGCAGAGTGGTGGCTGAGGATGCAGTTGTAGACGTGCTACCAGTGCTCCGACTCTGTCCAGGAAGGCGCAAGGTAACTTCGTCGTCGGTTGCATCCTTCTCCACCGCCTCTGTTGACCTCCTCGAGTGCGTGACTGGGGGTTGACAGTAGGTGGGATCTAGAACTTCATCATCAATTGTTGTGTTTGCACTCCCCTCCCCCTCAGACCGAGCCTCTTCTTGCCCTGACCGAATATTTAAGTTGTCATCCCAATCGGGTATCTGCGTCTCATCTTCATCAGTATGTTCCTCATTGTCTATAACCACAGGTGTTACAGTTTGTGACAAAGGGTCAACATTATGCTCAGAAACTTGGTCCTCACGGCCTGAATCAGAGTCACAAAGGTTCTGGGCATCACTGCAGACCATTTCCTGTTCTGTACTCACTGTAGCTTGGGAGCAGACCTCTGATTCCCAGGCTATAGTGTGACTGAACAGCTCTGCAGACTCAGCCATCTCAGTTCCACCATACTGTGCAGGGCTGATGGAGACTTCAGAGCTGGGAGAAATCAAGTGTGATTGGGATGACAACTCAGAGGACTGGTGTTTTTTGGATGTGGTACTTGAAGTGGCTGAGAGGGCACTTGTTGGACCACTTGAGATCCATTCAAGCATTTTCCTTTTTTGCCCATCATCTACCTTTCTTCCTGTTGTTCGTGTCCGTAAAAAAGGGAGCACATCGGATTGTCCACGGTAAGTAGTAGACATCTTACTTTTGCTGGTAGATGGTCTATCTTCAGCAGATGAAAATGGAGCTTTGCCACCTTCCCCACAGACAAAACCTTTTTTGCCTTTTCCACCACGCCTCTTCCCCTTTCCACCAGCATCTGTCATTTTGCCACTCATGTTGATTGCGACAAGATTGTGGACTGAAAATGTGGTAGTAAAAATTGAGAGGTGGTGAAGATTGCAGTGGTGGTCTAGCTTTATTAACAGCAGAATAATAAAGAATAAATATCCCTGACAATGCAACTTAGTTATAATGAGTTGGAGTGTGCAACGCAGGCAGATGCGCTCTGCAAATGTCTTGGCACTAGTGGGACTATAGCAAAGTCCAATAGCCACGTATAGGATGCCACTAGGTACACTGAGTGTTTGCTAGTATAATGGCTTAGTTATAATTAGTTGGAGTGTGCAACGCAGGCAGATGCGCTCTGCAAATGTCTTGGCACTAGTGGGACTATAGCAAAGTCCAATAGCCACGTATAGGATGCCACTAGGTACACTGAGTGTTTGCTAGTATAATGGCTTAGTTATAATGAGTTGGAGTGTGCAACGCAGGCAGATGCGCTCTGCAAATGTCTTGGCACTAGTGGGACTATAGCAAAGTCCAATAGCCACGTATAGGATGCCACTAGGTACACTGAGTGTTTGCGAGTATAATGGCTTAGTTATAATGAGTTGGAGTGTGCAACGCAGGCAGATGCGCTCTGCAAATGTCTTGGCACTAGTGGGACTATAGCAAAGTCCAATAGCCACGTATAGGATGCCACTAGGTACACTGAGTGTTTGCTAGTATAATGGCTTAGTTATAATTAGTTGGAGTGTGCAACGCAGGCAGATGCGCTCTGCAAATGTCTTGGCACTAGTGGGACTATAGCAAAGTCCAATAGCCACGTATAGGATGCCACTAGGTACACTGAGTGTTTGCTAGTATAATGGCTTAGTTATAATGAGTTGGAGTGTGCAACGCAGGCAGATGCGCTCTGCAAATGTCTTGGCACTAGTGGGACTATAGCAAAGTCCAATAGCCACGTATAGGATGCCACTAGGTACACTGAGTGTTTGCTAGTATAATGGCTTAGTTATAATGAGTTGGAGTGTGCAACGCAGGCAGATGCGCTCTGCAAATGTCTTGGCACTAGTGGGACTATAGCAAAGTCCAATAGCCACGTATAGGATGCCACTAGGTACACTGAGTGTTTGCTAGTATAATGGCTTAGTTATAATGAGTTGGAGTGTGCAACGCAGGCAGATGCGCTCTGCAAATGTCTTGGCACTAGTGGGACTATAGCAAAGTCCAATAGCCACGTATAGGATGTCACTAGGTACACTGAGTGTTTGCTAGTATAATGGCTTAGTTATAATGAGTTGGAGTGTGCAACGCAGGCAGATGCGCTCTGCAAATGTCTTGGCACTAGTGGGACTATAGCAAAGTCCAATAGCCACGTATAGGATGCCACTAGGTACACTGAGTGTTTGCTAGTATAATGGCTTAGTTATAATGAGTTGGAGTGTGCAACGCAGGCAGATGCGCTCTGCAAATGTCTTGGCACTAGTGGGACTATAGCAAAGTCCAATAGCCACGTATAGGATGCCACTAGGTACACTGAGTGTTTGCTAGTATAATGGCTTAGTTATAATGAGTTGGAGTGTGCAACGCAGGCAGATGCGCTCTGCAAATGTCTTGGCACTAGTGGGACTATAGCAAAGTCCAATAGCCACGTATAGGATGCCACTAGGTACACTGAGTGTTTGCTAGTATAATGGCTTAGTTATAATGAGTTGGAGTGTGCAACGCAGGCAGATGCGCTCTGCAAATGTCTTGGCACTAGTGGGACTATAGCAAAGTCCAATAGCCACGTATAGGATGCCACTAGGTACACTGAGTGTTTGCTAGTATAATGGCTTAGTTATAATTAGTTGGAGTGTGCAACGCAGGCAGATGCGCTCTGCAAATGTCTTGGCACTAGTGGGACTATAGCAAAGTCCAATAGCCACGTATAGGATGCCACTAGGTACACTGAGTGTTTGCTAGTATAATGGCTTAGTTATAATGAGTTGGAGTGTGCAACGCAGGCAGATGCGCTCTGCAAATGTCTTGGCACTAGTGGGACTATAGCAAAGTCCAATAGCCACGTATAGGATGCCACTAGGTACACTGAGTGTTTGCTAGTATAATGGCTTAGTTATAATGAGTTGGAGTGTGCAACGCAGGCAGATGCGCTCTGCAAATGTCTTGGCACTAGTGGGACTATAGCAAAGTCCAATAGCCACGTATAGGATGCCACTAGGTACACTGAGTGTTTGCTAGTATAATGGCTTAGTTATTATGAGTTGGAGTGTGCAACGCAGGCAGATGCGCTCTGCAAATGTCTTGGCACTAGTGGGACTATAGCAAAGTCCAATAGCCACGTATAGGATGCCACTAGGTACACTGAGTGTTTGCTAGTATAATGGCTTAGTTATAATTAGTTGGAGTGTGCAACGCAGGCAGATGCGCTCTGCAAATGTCTTGGCACTAGTGGGACTATAGCAAAGTCCAATAGCCACGTATAGGATGCCACTAGGTACACTGAGTGTTTGCTAGTATAATGGCTTAGTTATAATGAGTTGGAGTGTGCAACGCAGGCAGATGCGCTCTGCAAATGTCTTGGCACTAGTGGGACTATAGCAAAGTCCAATAGCCACGTATAGGATGCCACTAGGTACACTGAGTGTTTGCTAGTATAAAGGCTTAGTTATAATTAGTTGGAGTGTGCAACGCAGGCAGATGCGCTCTGCAAATGTCTTGGCACTAGTGGGACTATAGCAAAGTCCAATAGCCACGTATAGGATGCCACTAGGTACACTGAGTGTTTGCTAGTATAATGGCTTAGTTATAATGAGTTGGAGTGTGCAACGCAGGCAGATGCGCTCTGCAAATGTCTTGGCACTAGTGGGACTATAGCAAAGTCCAATAGCCACGTATAGGATGCCACTAGGTACACTGAGTGTTTGCTAGTATAATGGCTTAGTTATAATGAGTTGGAGTGTGCAACGCAGGCAGATGCGCTCTGCAAATGTCTTGGCACTAGTGGGACTATAGCAAAGTCCAATAGCCACGTATAGGATGCCACTAGGTACACTGAGTGTTTGCTAGTATAATGGCTTAGTTATAATTAGTTGGAGTGTGCAACGCAGGCAGATGCGCTCTGCAAATGTCTTGGCACTAGTGGGACTATAGCAAAGTCCAATAGCCACGTATAGGATGCCACTAGGTACACTGAGTGTTTGCTAGTATAATGGCTTAGTTATAATGAGTTGGAGTGTGCAACGCAGGCAGATGCGCTCTGCAAATGTCTTGGCACTAGTGGGACTATAGCAAAGTCCAATAGCCACGTATAGGATGCCACTAGGTACACTGAGTGTTTGCTAGTATAATGGCTTAGTTATAATGAGTTGGAGTGTGCAACGCAGGCAGATGCGCTCTGCAAATGTCTTGGCACTAGTGGGACTATAGCAAAGTCCAATAGCCACGTATAGGATGCCACTAGGTACACTGAGTGTTTGCTAGTATAATGGCTTAGTTATAATGAGTTGGAGTGTGCAACGCAGGCAGATGCGCTCTGCAAATGTCTTGGCACTAGTGGGACTATAGCAAAGTCCAATAGCCACGTATAGGATGCCACTAGGTACACTGAGTGTTTGCTAGTATAATGGCTTAGTTATAATGAGTTGGAGTGTGCAACGCAGGCAGATGCGCTCTGCAAATGTCTTGGCACTAGTGGGACTACAGCAAAGTCCAATAGCCACGTATAGGATGCCACTAGGTACACTGAGTGTTTGCTAGTATAATGGCTTAGTTATAATTAGTTGGAGTGTGCAACGCAGGCAGATGCGCTCTGCAAATGTCTTGGCACTAGTGGGACTATAGCAAAGTCCAATAGCCACGTATAGGATGCCACTAGGTACACTGAGTGTTTGCTAGTATAATGGCTTAGTTATAATTAGTTGGAGTGTGCAACGCAGGCAGATGCGCTCTGCAAATGTCTTGGCACTAGTGGGACTATAGCAAAGTCCAATAGCCACGTATAGGATGCCACTAGGTACACTGAGTGTTTGCTAGTATAATGGCTTAGTTATAATGAGTTGGAGTGTGCAACGCAGGCAGATGCGCTCTGCAAATGTCTTGGCACTAGTGGGACTATAGCAAAGTCCAATAGCCACGTATAGGATGCCACTAGGTACACTGAGTGTTTGCTAGTATAATGGCTTAGTTATAATTAGTTGGAGTGTGCAACGCAGGCAGATGCGCTCTGCAAATGTCTTGGCACCAGTGGGACTATAGCAAAGTCCAATAGCCACGTATAGGATGCCACTAGGTACACTGAGTGTTTGCTAGTATAATGGCTTAGTTATAATTAGTTGGAGTGTGCAACGCAGGCAGATGCGCTCTGCAAATGTCTTGGCACTAGTGGGACTATAGCAAAGTCCAATAGCCACGTATAGGATGCCACTAGGTACACTGAGTGTTTGCTAGTATAATGGCTTAGTTATAATGAGTTGGAGTGTGCAACGCAGGCAGATGCGCTTTGCAAATGTCTTGGCACTAGTGGGACTATAGCAAAGTCCAATAGCCACGTATAGGATGCCACTAGGTACACTGAGTGTTTGCTAGTATAATGGCTTAGTTATAATTAGTTGGAGTGTGCAACGCAGGCAGATGCGCTCTGCAAATGTCTTGGCACTAGTGGGACTATAGCAAAGTCCAATAGCCACGTATAGGATGCCACTAGGTACACTGAGTGTTTGCTAGTATAATGGCTTAGTTATAATTAGTTGGAGTGTGCAACGCAGGCAGATGCGCTCTGCAAATGTCTTGGCACTAGTGGGACTATAGCAAAGTCCAATAGCCACGTATAGGATGCCACTAGGTACACTGAGTGTTTGCTAGTATAATGGCTTAGTTATAATTAGTTGGAGTGTGCAGAGGACAAGAGGGTACAGTGGCAGGATTGTGGTGCTCTGGGTAGAGGAATGGAAGCCTGCCTTTCTATTCCCTCCTAATGGTGAAATGCAGGGAAGAAATCCCTGACCCTGACCTTGGCTGCACAGACGCTGGCGCTGTTTTCAGGACCTGTCACCTTAACTCTGACCCTGCCGGTTTGGGCCCTTAAAAGGACTGCTATAAAGTGCTCTCCCTATGCTGTCTAACGCTGTGTATGCAGCGCATACAGCTGTATCGGCTATAGGACTCAGGAGGACGGAGCTGCGACAGTGATGTCTGACAGCAAAGACGCAGAAGGCAGATAATGGCGTCCTGGAAGAAAATGTCCGGTTTTATAATGCAGGGACATGTGACATGGACATCCTATCACACATGCCGTTGCTTCTCTGGCTCAAAGTCCACTTAGCTGTGTGTGTGTCTGGGATTGGCTGACATGCTGGCCCGCCCCACAAGACGCGCGCGCTTAGGGAAGGAAGACAAGAAAAAAAAAAAAAAAAATGGCGATCGCCATTATAGAAACAGCAGTGATCTGAAGGCGCTGTTCACGCACACTATACACTGAAATGTCATAATAGTGTGATTCACAGAGTGACTTACACTATTACAGCAGAAACCAAGCTAGGATTTTGCTGTTTTTTTGCTGCTAGAACCGTTCTCGAACGTTTCTAGAACTATCGAGCTTTTGCAAAAAGCTCGAGTTCTAGTTCGATCTAGAACAGGCCCCAAAATCACTCGAGCCTAGAACTGGAGAACCACGAACCACGAACCGCACTCAACTCTAATACTAACCTCCTACAGGACAGGTTTCATGGGACAATCCCTAATAACCCTTGGTAGTCATGCTCATATTGCTGAAATTTAAGTAGGAAACACAAGTGGCTCAAACGTCTTCTTTTTTGTAAATTGTCCATGACATTATGTAAAGTGAAGGTGGGGGATGTAAGAATGCTCAGTATCCCAGGTGCATGGGGCGTTCTGCGTTCTTCCCTACCACACCTTCACTTTACATAATTTCTAGGGAGTCTGTCACACCTTTGAGGTTCTTTTGTTATAAATATGGGCATACAGGTAGCATAGAGGTGAAATTAGCCATATACCTGTATGCCTCCTGGATGAGGGGTTGTTTGTCAAAAACCCTCTTTTAACTCTTCTATCTTCCAGGCTATGGGGCATGTGCTGCCCAGAAGATAAGACTGCCTCTGGTCTTCATTAAACAGGATTTCTTCCCTCCTTCTCTCCATAGTCCCTGTGACATCAGGTGTGCAGCTGGAAATCCCGCGCCTGTGCATTGTGCCTGCCATCTCTCCCCTGGACGGTAAAGCAGCAGTGACTCCCCTGCGCCTGTGAACTTCATAATTGAAGCCTATGTCCACAGAAGGGCAGAGCAGTGCAGGGTAGACACATCAGGCATTATGTGTGACGCCCTGGACTAGCCAGGTAGTCACAGGTAGGCCCTTGCACAAACACCCTTCCCCTGATAAGGTACGAGCAGCCAACCTAAAAACCCTTGTCACCTCTCTGTGTTCAATGGTCACACCAGGGGGCGAAGCCAGGTGGTTGGCCACGCCCACCGAGGAGTCCAGAGGGCCTGAGACAGGAAAACAGTGAGTGAGCAGTGGAGTTTAGTCTAGAGTGTGTGGTGAAGTTCAAGTGCAGCAGGCCTGAGGCGTCAGGTCTGCAGCGGCAACACTGATCGGTGTCGGGGTCATAGCCCTGGTACCGCGGCAAGGAGGCAGACGGTGGTTGCCGCCTGCAGGAGCCGGGAAGACGGCTGGTGGAACCGTAAGGGACCGGGATGGGGTAGTGGCCTGCCGGTACCGAACCGGGGAACCAACTGGAAACCGGAGCACCAGGAGGGGTACTCAGACCCAAAACGAGGTCCAGAAGCCACTGGACCACGTTGAATTTACTGATTGAGGTCTGGACCTTAGGTCCTTTCCCGTCCCAAGACCCAAAAGATGGCAACAGCCCACCGAGGGGGATAGAAAGCCACCGCACAGGCAGAGAGATCCCACGGGCCAGCGCCTGCAGGCAAATGGGTCCCCGACACACATAAAGCCGGGGAGCGAACTACCGTTGCTGAAGCATAGGCAGTCAAGTTCTACAAAAAGAGGTGCAGGAGAAAGGCGGGAACCACCAACCTGGTGGACCAGACGCAGCCGGCTGCGGGCACCAACCACCATCCTTTTGGGTTTACCAGAGACTCACCGTCCCCGGGAGCCTTGTCAACGTCAGCGGTGGTGTCCACACTCCCCACAACCCGTGGGTGGCGTCACGAACTTACATCCCTAAACACCACGGCCTCGGCCGTGAATCTCTCCCCACTGAAATCCCCTCACGTAGCGCCAGCCTCCCTTCAGAGCGACGTAACCTCCGGGTCCGGAGGCGCTCGAGCCACCCACCAAACGAGCCCGGATCCGAGCGGCCAAGCGCGGGGTGGTACATTATCCGTAGGCGCAAGATATCTGCCCCCCCACCCGACATCGCAGGGACACCAGGGAAGAGGAGAAGAGGACTCCAGTATAATGAAGACTGGAGGCTGGCTTATCTTCTGGGTAGACCACGCCCCATAGCCCGGTCAGATGGGTGGCCAGAACTCTTGCACCTACGCATAATGCACAATGTGCAGGCGCGGGATTTCCAACCGCACACCTGATGAGGGACTATGAAAAGAAGGAGGGAAGGAATCTTGTATAATGAAGACCGGAGGTCGGCTTATCTTTTGGGCAGCGCACACCCCATAGCCCGGAAGATAGAAGATATAACAGGGGATTTTTGCCAAATGACCCCTCATCCAGGAGACAAGCAGGTATATGGCTAATTTTACCTTTATGCCACTTCTATGCCCATATTGGTAACTAAATAACTGCAAAAGGGCGACAAATTCCCCTTAATGGATAATATACCATAAAGTAGAAGAAAGACCATTGGGGATGCCACTTATTTTACCTAATTTGAGTTTCATGTGAGTTTTAATTTACATGGAACTGCTCTTTGAATGAAGATCAATTGTTGTTGACTTAGGAGTAGGGTCGACCAGTTTGTGTCTGTATTTTAAATATTGCTAAATCCAACCTACCTAAATCTTCTAAAGATAAGTTTAATTTTTGCATTGCTCATTGTTACTAGAAAACTGATTTATAATTGATTGTTATTAAAAATGTTGCTTTTATTCATTATTGTTCAGTCCCCCTTGCAGACAATGATCATATTTTAACAATATAAAGGATATATCCCATTGGGGACAACCCCCTATAAATTCTATTTATTTTTCTGTATAGTTAAGCAAAACGATATAACAATGTAACACATTTAGAAAAAAAAAGCTGAAAAGGAGGAAATACGGTAAATTACGCTAAGCAGAAAGAATGTAGGTATGAGGGGAAGTTTATGAATAGTAAGTAGGGGGAATAATAAGTTTTAAGTGAAATATTTCTGTTCTTTAAACATAAATGTTCTAGCAATTAGATGCTCAATGTCTGATCATTTTTATATCTGTGAAATACTTGATTTTCGGGAAAATAAGTTGAGAAAATAGGTGAAAACTACAATCAAAATAATTATATAGGTTGATTGCTGGAGATGCTTGGCACCCAGCGTACCATCATGATACTATTGTCAAGAGCGATACAGCTGGACAGTTTTAGGGCAAAAGGTCTTGGATATAATCACAATGCAGAAAGAAGAACTTTTGTTTCCATGATTATCACCCACAAGTTATCCTTGATTGCATTTCTCTGACTCAAACCTTATAATTTTCATTCTACAGGACTTTTATGACAAAGGGGATTATATCATCAGAGAAGGAGAAGAGGGCAACACGTTCTTCATAATTGCCAAAGGAAAGGTAAAAATGAACCTTGTTGAAACAAAATGTTTGATGCTTGGCTAGAACAGTTATTTAAAGAGGTGGTTCACTACTTATTTTTCCAAGCCATGTTGATATTATGTTCAGAAACAAGGCTTCTCTCAAATACCTTGTGTTGACAATGGTGCCTATAAACGTCACTATTGTGGTCCACTCATCCTCTTCACGTGAACCCACAGGCACCATGACATCTGATGTCCGGTGATGTCATGTCTACTTCCCAGTTGACCTGACATCACTGCCGCCGGCCCCAGTTTTCCTATATGACTGGGCTGTGTGTGGCCTTTTACCGCTTGTCACAGCCCAGCATTGCTCCTGCTTGCGGTGCTCTGCAGTGAAGGAGCGAGCAGAGAGATTCTGAACTGTGATGATCAGTGAAACATCATCCATTGACTCAGGACGACTGGGGCTGGCCGCGCTGATGTCAGATCAACTGGAAGTTTACATGATATCACCGGATCCCAGAGGTCACAGAGCCTGGGGTCATGAGAAGGGGATGAGCGGACCACAATATCGCTGCTCATAAGCACTATTGGCAACACAAGGTATTTGATAGAAGCCTTGTTTCTCAACATTATATCGATGTGGCCTGGAAAAATAAGTAGTGAATCACCTCTTTAAAGCAGAGGTGTAACTAGGTGTTCAATGGCTCTAACAGAAAATCTGTAACAGATCCAAAAACCTACCATTATTAATACTAATATCTTTGTATGTGTCAGAGGGGCTTAGAAGCCCTCACAGGCACACGGGCCAGGTGGGACTTCTACCTCTAAACCTTGAGAAAGAAGCATATACCTGACACAAACATGACAGAAGGCATTATAGTCAATGGGGTCCACTGGGCCTTGTTTGTATTATGTGATAAATCCAAATTTTTTATGAATTCTAGCTTTCTGTTACTATAACTTAACAGAAAACTAAGATATGCATATATATTTACTATCTGGTTAAAAAAATGGCCATTTTCACACTGGTAACTGAGAACTCATGTGTTTTGTACACTGGAGATAGGGCCATCTCATTATCATACACAGGGATCTAATAAAGGATAACAACTTATAAAGCTGGTGACAGATAACACAGACTCCACCATTAATAAATAAAATAAACAAAAAAATCTATATTGAATTAATATTTTGGGTGACCACCCCTTGCCTTCAAAACAGCATAATTTCTTCTAGGTACACTTGCACATATTTTTGAAGGAACTCGGCAGGAGGTTGTTCCAAACATCTTAAGGAACTTAACACAAATCCTTCTGTCTCTTCATGAAATCTAAGACACATTCAATTATGTTGAGATCTGGGCTTTGTGGTGGTCATATCATTTCTTGGACTCGGTAGTCTTCTTAAGATTGTTGTCCTGATGCACTATAAATTTGGAACCAATCAGACGCCTGCCTGATGGTACTGAATGACAGATAAGTGTATGCCTGTATATTTCTCTCAGCACTGATGATACCATTAATCCTTAGCAAATCCCCAATCGTATTTACTGAATTGCAGCCCAAACATGAAAGTAACCTCCTCCATTCTTCACTGTTGCTTATAGACCCTCATAATGGTACTGATCTCCAGCCCTTCAACAGTCAACCTGCCATCTATTACAGTCAAATATTGCAAATGTTGACTAATCAGTCAAGAGCACTTGCTGATATTTTTCTGCACCATAGTTCCTATATTTTTGTGCATAGTTAAGTTGCTTGGCTTTATTTCTATTTTGAAAGATGGTATGGCTTTTTGTTTGCAATTCTTTCTTGATTGCTCTGGCCAGAAGTCTCCAAACAGTAGATGGGGTGTAGCGCTATCTCACTGGTTGCTGCCAGTTCTAAACTGATTGCACTGCTGGATATCTTCTGATTCAGAAGGGAAGCACACATGATTTGCGTTATATCTGCTGCACTTAGTTTCCGTGGCTGGCCATTGTGTCCATGGTCAACATTGTCCATTTCTCAAATGAGCTTGAGCAGCACACCTTGAAACCCAATTACCTTTGGAATCTTTGTCCAGGAGAAACCTTTCTTGTCCTCTATAACTACCTTATGTCTTGTTTGTGTGCTCAGTCTTGCCATGGTGATTGACCTATAGCATGAAAAAATAACAAATTCATTCAAGTGATGAACCTTGACCTTAATGTCAGTGAATCTGTCTGGGATTACATGAAGAGGAAGAAGGATTTGTGCAAGCCTACATCCATGCAAGATTTGTGGTTAATACTCCAAAATACTTAGAGCAACCTCTACCGAGTTCCTCCAAAACCTGTGTGCAAGTTTGCCTAAAAAAATGATACTGTTTTGAAGGTAAAGGGTATAATGGGTGATGACTCCAAATATTGAATTTATTTAGATTTTTTTTTTTGTTCATTCACTTTGCTTTACGCTAACTGCTAAAATAAATTAACAGTACTAATTTTAAAAGTATTCTTACTTTGTAGTCTTTTTTTCGACATCTGTCTAAAACTTTTCCACACTAATAACATATATACGCATCAACATTGAAATTGCAACACCAAGAAAGAAAAATCGAGTTATGAAAATCACAGGATGTTATTATATGCAAATGGTGGCAAAAGGGAAATATAAATTTCAAAGCATCCTGATTTAATTAGTATTAAGTATTAGCACTATGTGTAGAAATCCCCACACTTACAAGCTTTGGCTGCTATCAGTGAGAATATTGATGAATGTCTGAGGCATGTTTTGCCGTGCTGAGAGCATTTAGGCTTGCAAATCGTTAAGATCACCGACCAATGACAACCCAGATGTGCATGATGCAAACATGTCTGAAGATGCTGTAACCTATGGTAGCATAGCTATGTGTCATTACAAACACCACTTACAACTTTCATCTCCCAGCAGTCAGCATGGGGGAAGGAGAGTAGATCACAGCTAACAGCACTGTAAGATGAGACCTACAAGAGGTGTTTGTAATGACACATGGCTGTGTGCCATTACATGTCTCCCAGGAGAAATTATTACTCATGCTGGGGGGAAAGTGCATGCCACCAACCAGAGATACATTTTTACTAATACCCACACTTGGCCTTAGCATGAATTATGATCTAAACCTTACAAACTAATAACCACACAATGAAAATGGGAAATCAAAAATAAAATATTTTGTTTACCGCCACATCCACTACTTCATAATGTGGCAAGTTTAAAATGCTAAACGTCTAGGTTCTTCTTAATAGTAGCATTAACAGCATGATGCTTAAAAAGGATATATATATATATATATATATATATATATATATATATATATATATATATATATATATATTAAAAGAAAAAAAATCATTAAGAGAATGTCTAATTAGGTCAGATTTTTACATTCTACAGGATACAGATTACGCTGCATGGCATGACAGTGAGCAGTTTCCAGTTAGAATGGAATGTGTATAGCCTCAATACAAAAACAACAAGATGTCTA
Source organism: Anomaloglossus baeobatrachus (assembly GCF_048569485.1). Taxonomy (NCBI): domain Eukaryota; kingdom Metazoa; phylum Chordata; class Amphibia; order Anura; family Aromobatidae; genus Anomaloglossus; species Anomaloglossus baeobatrachus. Next base: position 122,923,195 of record NC_134357.1, read on the forward strand.
CAGCTGCCAGTTGTGCATTAACATATTGCTCCGGCTGTGCTAATCGGGGTTATGAACTTCACTTTATATTTTTTCCTGGATAACTTATAAAAAAATCATAGACAACAATATTTTTTACTGACACATTGGAAAATCATAGACAATCATTTTAAGTGACCCATGTCCACAGCCCATAATTCTGATATGAAGATATCAGCTGCACTCTCAAAAAAATCATGGATCCCTTAATTTTCTTAACGGATAGTGCAAAAAAGCGCCATATTTTTCCAGACTGTCCTGGAATTGCTGGACAGCTGGCAAACCAGTTGCTAATCATTACAGTGGATGAGATAGCAATCTCCTTCTTTGCTGCAGACCTATTTGTTGGCAGTGATTGGAATTAGAGCTGACTTTTTAAGCCGCTCATATTGAAACACAGCCCCTTCTGGTGTTGATACAAATTAAATGTGGTTGGCTCTCACTTTTGCCAGTGATACGCCAGTTTCTCATTTAAGTAATTAAGAGTCTGCTTGAATTTGAGGAGATTTTCTACATGAAAATAAAAGATCCAAATAGGCATGAACAGACCTGCAAGTGCAGGCTCTCGGGATTCCCTGTAAACATTATGTTGTAGACTCATCTGGCAACTGCTCTGTTCTCATAGAAGCTGATTTTCTCAATGATGAAATATAAATTTAGCTCATTAAAGAACAAAACAGCCTTACTAACCATGGGCAGGAACAAACAAAACAATGCTTTATGCCGTTAATGCTCCTACTACCGGTGCTTCTAAACAATATAAAGTTCAATAGCTTAAGACCTTCAAATTGATTAATTACAAGGCAGCAGGCCAAAAGATTACAAAGTGCATGACTCAACTATTGCGAACATAGCGGGAGCATACAAATAAGCTGAAGGATGGTGTTTGTCACTTTACCGATTTTATGCTTTTTTTGTCTAGGTGTGTGTGACTCAAGCAGTGGAAGGGTCTCAAGAACAGCAAGAAATCAAATCCTTAGGAGTTGGTGATTACTTTGGAGAAAAAGCATTAATTAGGTAAAGTTTGGATAGTTATACTCTTATGATAATTGAATTTTTTCCAAAGACGCATATCATTGTAGCCATACATTGTTCGCTAATATGATGTTGATAAAAGAGTACTGCAGCACTCTGAAAGTGCCAAGATATATGTGAACATTGAACATATGAACTAGAGCTACATTATTGCTATATGAAATATACTGTACTTATAAATTAGCCAATTCATGAGAACCCCGCAGCCGCAGCAAGGCATCCTTTTTTGATAGGACTCTAACCTAATATCATGCCTTTCCAAGGCAAGCCAATACATTTCTGGGCAGGTAGGATCCAGAATTAATCAAAAGATACCCTTAGGCTGCAGGAGGAGTGCTCAGTTAGAAATAATAGTAATTTGTTATTTAAATAGCAACAACATATTTTGCAGCACTTTAAAATTCAGAGGAGACATGTACATACAATATCAGACATTACAGAATAACAAAATTCAGATACCAGGAGGAGTGAGGGCTTACAATCTATGAGGAAATAGGGGAGGCACAAAAGGTAAAAACTGGGGAGGCGAGGAAAAGCTTGTCATATATGGTCCTGCCATCAATATAATAGGGGATTCAAATCCAGCTGTGTGGACCAGTCACCATCCAGAATTCATACAAGTATAGAGTGTAAAAAAGTACATGAAGAAAAATGCAACCAGCAGATACTGGGGACAGGAATTGGAAGAAAATTTAGTAAAGGCCAGAATAGAAATAGTTAGATGAGTGAGGTGAGGTCATAGGCTGGTCTCAAGAAATGCATTTTTAAGGCCCACTTAAAAGTGTGGACATTGGGAATGAATCAAATTGTTCTTGGTAGTGTGTTCCTGAACATTGGCGCAGCTCACAAGAAATCTTGGAGATGGGAGTGGGAGGTTCAAATTATTGAGGATGTCAGTCATAGGTCATTAGCAGAATGGAAGATACGGGTTAAGTGATAGACAGAGATGAGAGAGGTGATGTACCGTAGGTAGGTGCAGATCTGTGGAGCGCTTTGTTGGTGAGTGTGATAAGTTTATATTGGACTCTGTAGCGGATAGGCAACCAGTGAAATGACTGGCACAGAGCAGAGGCATCAGTGAAGCGATTGGATACGAAAATAATCCTGGCTGTAGCATTCAGGGTGGATTGGAGAGGGTAGAGTTTAGTAACAAGGAGACCACTTAGTAGAGAATTACAGTAATCCAGATGAGAATGAATAAGAGTAGCGATAAAGGAAGAGCCCGGACTGCTGCCCCAAAGGGGCTCAAGGGAGGGCTACATGACTAGGAGGGATGCCAGGCCATAGGGTTAATCAGGGGTTAATGGAGAAAGTCAGTTTGAGCGCGAAATTTGGGGGTGGTGCTAAGGGTCAGTTAGGATCAGGGGTCAGTGTGATTGGTCAGGGGGTGGTGCTATAGGGGGTCGTATATAGGGCAGGTCAGAGGGGGGTGGGCCATTCCTACCTGGACAGTGACTGGAATCGTTCCCGCCCGCCCGCCCTGATTTTGGATTCGACATCGACGAGGAAGAGGAGGAAGATCGTATTTGTCGCAGCAGCGGAAAGGAGGGGGGTGTCTGAAGGTGGGGGTTTGCACAGAGGAGAGGACGGAACCCAGTTCCGGAGTGGGTTACCTCTAGCGGTGCAATGTTTGGTAAACGGGTCCTGCTGGGTTGAGTCTCAGCAGGACATGGTGTGGGCAACATCTGGCTTGGGCTCTCGAGTCGGTGTGTTGCGGCTGAGGGTCAGGAGGTGGGCTGATGTTGCAAGGAACATTTTGGTTAACCTTCAGGTACCCCCCCCCTCCTTTTTTCGAGGGTTCTTCAATGAAGAATTGTTTGTTACATGGTTTATGTTTTTGTTAATAATAAATGGGGCTGCTGTGGCCTTTATATCCAATGTCACGCAGTGTTTGTGTTTATTTTAGATAAGAACCCTGGGGGGGGGTAGGGGGATGTTGGGTGGAGGTCAAGGCCTTTAGTCAGACATTCCGAAGTCATAGTTTTTGCAGAATCAACCGTAAGAAAAGTTCAAATTCTAGAGATGTTTTTGAGGTGAGGGTGACATGAGCAAGTGAGTGAATGGATGTGGGGAGTGAAGGAGAGATCTCAGTCAAATATAACCCCAAGACAGCGGGCGTGCTCTTGAGGCGTAATGGTAGAGCTACACACAGAAATGCTTATTTTGGGTTTGGGAAGGTTAGGAGAGGGAGGAAACAGGAGACGTTCAGTTTTTGACAAGTTCAGTTTTAGATAGAGGGAGGACATGATGTTGGAGGCAGCAGGCAGACAATTACTGGTATTTTGTAATAATACAGGGGTGATGTCAGGAGATGATGTATACAGTTGGGTGTCATCAGCATAAAGATGGTACTGAAAACCAAATCTGCTGATGGTTTGTCCAATAAGGGCAGTATATAGAGAGAAGAGAAGGAGGTCTAGGACTGAACCCTGAGGAAACCGGACCATAAGGGTCAGAGGAGAGCAAGAGGAGCCAGCAAAAGATACAGTGAAGGAGAGGTCAGAGAGGTACCGTAGGAGTAGAACCAGGAGAGAATGGTGTCCTAGAGCCCGAAAGAGCAGAGCATAGTGAGGAGGAACTGGTGATTCACGGTGTTAAATGCAGCAGTGAGTTCTAGGAGAATCAGCAGGGAGTAGTGACTATTAGATTTAGCTGTTATTAGATTATTAGAGACTTTAGTTAGCGCACTTTCAGTAGAGTGTAAGGAGTGTAAAATGTATTGTGGAGGGTCGAGGAGAGTTATCTGACAGATAGCGGATTAGACGGGAGTGGACCAAGCATCCCAGAAAAAGAGGTAGGGAAAGTCCTCAAATAGTAAATACAAAAAACTGACCAGTACCTTTTAAACAGAATAAAGCAAGTGTGAATAGGTGTAAGCTGCTATGACTACATAGTATATACAGTACACAAAAGAGTAGAGCAGCACTCTGCAAGCACCAAGATCTATGTGAACATTGAACATATGAAATTGAAACTGCACTACTGCTCTATGAAATCTATATATATAATTGCCTTATTCTGTCTGTCTGTCAGTCATGCTCCAAAATTGTGTCACGGTAACATGTCCTTACGGTGACACAAAGCTGATTGGCCGCTGGGTTCGCCATGGCCCCGCCCCCCCCCCCCACGGATTGGCCTCTCGCCCTGGCTCTCTGCAGGCCCCGCCCCCCTCACGCAATGCACACTCGCTCTGGCCCCGCCCCCCGCACGCAATGCACGCTCGCTCTGGCCCCACCCCCCACACGCATTCTCCCAACTGACACGGAGCCCCAGGTGAGTACACACACACACACACACACACACACATCACACTCACTCTCACACACACCTCACACACACATCACATCCACACACTCACAACATCCTGGGATATCGCTTGCTTCTCGGCCGCGATACTGTGCTGTGAGCTTTCAGGACCTGCCGTAGGATCACATGGCCAGAAGCATGTGGTATCTCCGGATGTTGTGAGTATGAGCGCGTATGTGTAATATCGTCAATGTGTGTGTGCGTGAGTGTATGCGATCGGGTGGGTGTGAGTGTATGCGATTGGGTGGGTGTGTGTGTGTGTGGGTGTGTGTGTGAGTGTATACGATCGGATCTGTGAGTGTCGGCAGAGGAGCACGGCGTGCTGGAGGAGGCTGGGAGGAGAGAGGCTGATCCTGGGGAAGGCTGGGAGGGTGGAGGCTGAGAGAAGAGAGGCTGATGTTGGGGGAGGCTGAGGCTGGGGTAGGCTGGGAGGAGAGAGGCTGATGCTGGGGACAGAAAAGGCTGATGCTGTGGGCATAGAGGCTGATGCTGCGGGCAGAGAGGCTGATGCTGCGGGCTGAAAGGCTGATGCTGCGGGAACAGAGGCTGATGCTGCGGGCACAGAGGCTGATGCTGCGGGCACAGAGGCTGATGCTGCGGGCACAGAGGCTGATGCTGCGGGCAGAGAGGCTGATGCTGCGGGCACAGAGGCTGATGCTGCGGGCACAGAGGCTGATGCTGCGGGCACAGAGGCTGATGCTGCGGGCAGAGAGGCTGATGCTGCGGGCAGAGAGGCTGATGCTGCGGGCACAGAGGCTGATGCTGCGGGCAGAAAGGCTGATGCTGCGGGCAGAGAGGCTGATGCTGCGGGCACAGAGGCTGATGCTGCGGGCACAGAGGCTGATGCTGCGGGCAGAGAGGATGGACCACGTTTGGGAGTGCGCAGCATGGCAGATGGACCACGTTTGGGAGTGCGCAGCATGGCGGATGGACCACGTTTGGGAGTGCGCAGCATGGCGGATGGAGCACGTTTGGGAGTGCGCAGCATGGCGGATGGAGCACGTTTGGGAGTGCGCAGCATGGCGGATGGAGCACGTTTGGGAGTGCACAGCATGGCGGATGGAGCACGTTTGGGAGTGCGCAGCATGGCGGATCGAGCACGTTTCGGAGTGCGCAGCATGGCGGATGGAGCACGTTTGGGAGTGCGCAGCATGGTGGATGGAGCACGTTTGGGAGTGCGCAGCATGGCGGATGGAGCACGTTTGGGAGTGCGCAGCATGGCGGATGGAGCACGATGGGGAGTGCGCAGCATGGGAGATGGAGCACGTTTGGGAGTGCGCAGCATGGCGGATGGAGCACGATGGGGAGTGCGCAGCATGGGAGATGGAGCACGATGGGGGGTGCGCAGCATGGGGGATGGAGCACGATGGGGGGTGCGCAGCTTAGGGGATGGAGCACGATGGGGGGTGCGCAGCTTAGGGGATGGAGCACGATGGGGGTGCGCAGCTTGGGGGATTGAGCACGATGGGGGGTGCGCAGCATGGGGGATGGAGCACGATGGGGGGTGCGCAGCATGGGGGATGGAGCACGATGGGAGGTGCACACCTCCCCCCAACACACACACACACGTGCACTGCACAACACACACACACTGGGAAACACAAACACCGCCCTACACAGACACTCACACACACAGACAACGCTGCACACACACAACACCCAACACACAAACACCGCGGCATACATAAATATACGCACATACCGCGCAACACACACACTGCACAAAACATACCTCCCCCAAAACACACACAAACCACGCAACACACACACAATGCTACAGACGCACAGCGCTCCACAAACAACGCAACACACGCAACACACACAACGCAACACACAAACAACACCGCTCTCACCCCCCGCCACACCCAGACAACACCCAGAACATGTACAGCGCCCTACACAAACACTTGGTAACTACACACAACAACATCTATATATATATATAACAAAAATCATACATGAACTACACAATACGTAAATTCTAGAATACCCGATGCGTAGAATCGGGCCACCTTCTAGTATACATATAAACATGTAGGTACATAGCACATCAATTGGAAAATTCATGTGAGCCCTTCAGTAGTGGCAAGGCTTCCTTGTTTGACGGGACCCTAACCCAATATCATGCCTCTCAGAGACTAAAAGCCTACAATTTATGAGTAGGTAGGATCCAGCATTAATCTAAAGATGGATGGAATGAGTGCTCAGTCAGAAAAGGAGATAGTCTAAGTCCTCCAAAATTGGTATTGTTGACTTGTAGTTCAGATAGGTCATTAATATCAGATCAGTGAGTGCCCAACACTTCCACCAATCAGATGTTGTTTGCTCCTGTGGTGGCTGGATGTAAAATTGAACTGAGCTGCACTAAGCAGCTATGTTCAATATGTAGCAGATGGTGCTATGTACTGCAGAACAGTGCTTATTCAGCAGCAGTACAGCTCTTTTCACTGTTTACATCTGGCTACTGCCAGGGCTACAGTGATCAGAGCTGATAGGTGAGTGTGTCGGAAGTCGGACCCCCACATCTCATATTTATGACCTATCCTAAGTTCACCATATGGATATGTCATCAGATCACAAGAGTATACAGCTCTAATTGCTATTTATGGTATAAAAAGTCTCGAGCTGGAGCCACCACTAATGAAACCTTTTTTCTCAGCCCCAGTGCCTCTACAACAACAGTAACTAAACAAACAGAACTTTCATATTTTTGTGATTCTCAGCTAAGGTGCTTTACTGTCCACTGTTCATTATTACAAATGTAAATCTTGGCTACCACGGATTGAATGCGCCCAACATAACCAATAATATTGACCAAATGTCCTCAACTTTGAAATAGATGAAACACAGGAGGACATTTATATATGTGATTGATGTTTTATTATTCCCTAATTTGGCTCACAGTGGCCTTTTTTAAGTATCTTTAATGCAATAAGTTACACAGAACAAGACATGATGCATACAAACCAGTGGAGTGTAGTTTCACATGTAAATGGTCTTTTCTCAGTAATATAGAACATGTGTAGTGTGAATTACCTAACCTTACATTTTGTCATTAGTCTTGAAAAGAGAGACTGGTTAGAGGATTAGAGATTAGTATAGATTCTGCTACACTGCCAGTATACAAAGTACAGTGGAAATCAAATATTGATCTACTGGAAGCCCAAGAAGAAATGTTAATGAAGCTGTTTGCAAATGAACCATCTAAGGCTACTTTCACACATCCGGTTTGAGCCCTGCGGCTCAATCCGGCTGTGAAAACTATGCAACGGATGCGGCGAAAACACCGCATCCTTTGCATAAGTTTTTACATGCGGCCCGTCCGTTGTTTTCCGGTTGCGGCATGCTACTGAGCATGCGCAGTGTAAAAAACCGCATGCGGAGACCCCGGATGCGTTTTTTTCCGCATCGCGCCGCATCCGGCCTCCATAGGTATGCATTGAAAAATGCGCCGCAGCGGCCGGATGCGGCGCAATGCGGTGTTTTTTGCCGGAGCAAAAAATGTTGCAGGGGACGTTCGATCCGGCCGCCGCATCGGCTAAATCTGCCGCATGCGGCCAAAACCGGACCGAACGCAAGCCCCTGCGGCACAATACGGCACTAATGTAAGTCTATGCAAAAAAAAACCGCAACTGGCGTTACTGTGTCGCCCTGGGCAAGCCAGGGGACACAGGTCACAACACCACCACACCCCACACTCCAGGTAGGCACACCTGCTAACCAGAAATCCTTGTTGCCTTCCTCCAGAGGTTGATGATGCACACCAGGGGGTGGGCCAGGCGGTTGGCTCCGCCCACCAAGGAGCTCACAACTCTGGAGGCAGGAAGAAACCAGGCAGTTGAGTCCAGGAGGAGGAAGTGGAAGGAGATAGCTCAGGGAGGAGCAGGAGTGAGGAGCTAAAGTGGAGGAGTTAAGAAAGTGAAAGTGAGAGTAGAAAAGGAGGAAGAAGCAAGTAAAGTGACAGAAGGAAAGAAAGCCTGAGAGCCCAGCTTTGTGTAGGGCCAGAACAGCAAGGTCAGCGACGGCGGTGACTGTTTGGAGGGGGACAGTTTGGAAGTTCCTGGAAGGACCCCGTTGGCTGTGTGCCCGGTGGTCTGGAGCAGTGTTCCGAAGGACAGTCAGCACCAGGGCAGGGGCCTCTCGGACCCCGGCAAGGCTAGGAGTCGCCAAATTTGCCAAATCCGTCAGTGACGGGGACGCAGATCCCCCAACAGCCAAGTCCCGATTGACGGCAACAGCCCGACCATTACCGGGGAGACACCGCCACCGCCAGGGCACAAGTTTCCCCAGGGCCAGCGCCTGCGGGCAAAGTGTAGAGCTCCTCCGGCCCAGATTGCAGCCGGGGAGCGGGTAACCGGAGGGAATCCACCGCTACCATCAGTCAACACAGGTGCAAGGAAGAGAAACGTCACCGTTACCTACCGGGAGTGCAGGTGCAGCCGTCTGTGGGACCGTCCTACCAGCCGTTGGTTTACCGTACAGACTGTGTCCGTGTGTCAGGCTGAGTGAGTACCATAGTGCCGCAAGGCACAGCGCTGCCCCCGCGTCCCTGCGCCCTCCAGGCCCTACACTTCACATCTCATCACCAGGCCCCGGGATCACCAACCCCTACCCACGGAGGGGCAACACAACACCTGGCTGCTCCGCATCACCATCCCCGGGACCGCCACACTGAGCAGCGGTGGTGCAATCACCACAACCGTGGGTGGCGTCACGAACTATAACAATCCCCACACCCAACAAACACCCCCCTTTCACTCACGGGCGAGGAGTGTCGCTCGAGACACCCCGGGATCCGGCCCACGGCTCGAGCCACCAGGAGCAACTGCCGGACCCGAGCAGAAGGGGTGAGCGCGGTGTGCTGACACCCTCCTCCCCGCCCGCGACAACTTGGCGTCACGAACAGGATCTTACCGCTCTGCCGTCAGGTAGAGGTGCGCCTTGTTACCGCCGGAGGCATCCGGCAGGAAAATTTCAGAAGCCGCCATCTTTGGCGCGAAAAGTTCCCGCTCGAGCGTCTTCTCGAGCAGTAGAAGCGCGAAGGCCAAAACCCCGCCCCGAGAGAGGAGGGGCCGGAAAGAGCTAAGGGGGACGGAAACAAGATGTCTGCGCCCGACGGAGCCGCTGGAGGAGCGGTGGTCGCAGCCGCAGCGGCACACGCGGATGGGAATGGGCCTGCCCAAGTCCCGGTTGTACCGGCGGGAGGTGCCGCGGCCCCCGCGCTTGCTCAGGTCATGCCGTTTTCCTTGCCCTATGCACCCGGAGCTGCCTGGATACCGCAGTATGACGGGAAACCGGATGCCCTACAGGCTTTCCGGAAGAAGCTTAATCCGTTGCTAGAGCTGTATCCCCTGACTGATAAGCAACGTGCGGCGATAGTGCTAGGCCAGTTAACCGGTGCGGCGGAGCAGGAAGCGGAGACCTGGGCCGAGGGGGACCGGCTCTCTGTAGCCGCCATCTTCGAGAGGCTACAGACTGCCTTCGAGACCCGGACCGAAGCTGAGCTGAGGATGCAGTTTTACCAGTGCCGGCAACGAGCTGGGGATAGCATTCGGGACTATGCTCTACGTCTGCAGACCGCCCTCCGCACGCTGAAGCGGGTGAACTCTATTAATGAGGCGGATAGCAACAAGATGTTAGTGGAGCAATTTACGCAGGGGATGAGGTCCCCTGAGGATCGTAAACAACTCCGGCTGTGGGCCCTAGAACACCCTGATGTGGACTTCGCTGTGTTAAAGGAGCGGGCTATTAAAGCACTACAGCCCCTAGCTGCTGAAGTTCTGGAACCCGTCCCGTGGCCCGTCGAGACGGCTCCTGTTATGGCGGCCTCAGCCAAACCAACCTCTGTAATGCCTGCAGCCCCGAGCAGCACCGTCGAAGAGTTGGCCGCCCAGGTCCGTCGCCTGGACGGAGACCTTGCCAAAATCCTTGCTGCACTGCAACCTCTGACCAGATCCCAGCCTCCAGCGCAGATACAGCTCGCTGACAGTCCCGAAGATGTTCCCTGGATGCAGCGGAGAAGCGTTAACAACCCGCGGAGCAGACCTCCAATCTGCTACAAGTGCCGTAAGCCGGGCCATTATTACCGACAGTGCCCGTTAAATGAGCAACCCCTGGGGCCCCGGGCCAATCCTCAGGAGTAGAACACCGTGGCCCCCCGGACTGGCGAGACCGATATGTCGGGGCCCGCCCTATCATCCCCGTGGCTGTGGACGGCATACCAGTGATGGCTCTCTTGGACACTGGATCACAGGTAACTACCATACCGTACACGTTGTATCAGCAGTATTGGGCCACAGACGAGCTGGCGCCTCCAGACCCTAGTATAAATTTGATTGCCGCTAATGGACTTCCATTGACCCAGGTGGGGTATAAAGAAGTGGCTATGACAGTGGGGCAAGCTGAACTGCAACATCAGGGCATGATTGTGATCATGAATGAACCCAGTGATCATAACCCGAAAATAGTGCTGGGAACCAATGTGATGGAACACTGCATGGCTGATGTGTTGAACCTTTTGCAACGGCTAGCCGCCACGGCGGCGGGGAGCCGGCAGAGGGCTGTGCAGCGTGAGATCCGCGCCCTGATGTACCGCCAGCATGTAAGCTCAACCGGAGGGGAGATTGGTGGAGTGCGAGTGATGGATGTTGCTCCATTGACTGTGCCCCCTAGGAGTGAGATGATGATCTGGTGTAGGGCAGCAGTAGGGCCTCAGGGGCGTGACTACCCTGCGATGATGGAGCCCATGCCTTCCGAGCACTGGCCCACTGTAGTGGCCGCCCGAGGGGTGGTAGATGTGAAGAAAGGGAGAGTGCCTGTGAGAGTGTTGAACTGTGGGGAGGAAGAAGTCAGGCTCCCCCGGTATGCCACCATTGCCAAACTGCTCACCCTGGACCCTCACACTATCCAGGAAGCCCGTCCATCCACACTCCCACCTACCACCAGCACTTCCCCACCCCAGGGGGACACCAAGGAGTGGCACCAACAGCTACATGTGGGCACTGATGATACCCCTACACATCACAGGGCAGGGGTACACCGGGTAGTGCAGGAGTACGAACAGGTTTTCAGTAAGCACCCCCTAGACTTTGGGCAGATCAAGGGGGTCCAACACCACATTCCCACGGGTGAACATCCCCCTATCAAAGAGAGGTATAGACCTATTCCCCCTGCACATTACCAGTGTGCCAAAGATATGTTGAAGAATATGAAGGAGGCAGGGGTTATTCGGGACAGTTGTAGTCCCTGGGCCGCTCCGTTGGTACTGGTCAAGAAGAAGGATGGTACCATGCGGATGTGTGTGGACTACCGGAAGATCAACCAGATAACCCATAAAGATGCCTATCCATTGCCTCGTATTGAAGAATCTTTGGCTGCACTGAGAACTGCAAACTACTTCTCGACCCTTGACCTCACCAGCGGATACTGGCAAGTGGCCGTGGCCCCCGAGGACCGGGAGAAGACCGCCTTCACCACCCCGATGGGGCTCTGCGAATTCAATAGCATGCCGTTTGGGCTGTGCAATGCCCCCGGGACCTTCCAACGGTTGATGGAGTGCTGTTTGGGACATTTAAACTTCGAGACCGTCCTGCTGTATTTGGATGATGTGATTGTTTATTCCCAGACGTATGAAGCCCATCTGGAGCACCTGGCCGAGGTGTTCGCGTCCCTTGCCAAGTTCGGGATGAAGTTGAAGCCCTTGAAGTGCCATCTGCTGAAACCCAGGGTGCAGTATCTAGGACATGTGGTGAGTGCGGATGGTGTTGCCCCCGACCCTGAGAAGATCACTGCCATCCAGAGCTGGCCAAGACCAACCACAGTGAGGGAAGTAAGGCAGTTCCTGGGTCTGGTAGGGTACTATCGGCGTTTTATAAAGGGGTACACGAAGATGGCTGCCCCCATGCAAGATCTCCTCGCGGGACAGACCAAAGGTGGTAGACCCATTGGAGCCCCACTGTTGTGGGAGGACAAGCATGAGGAGTCCTTTGGCCAGTTGAAGGCGGCCTTGACCGGAGAAGAGGTCTTGGCGTACCCTGACTATGGGCGCCCGTTCATTCTCCACACAGACGCCAGTAACGTGGGGCTAGGAGCGGTCTTGTCCCAGGTCCAGGATGGAAAGGAGAAGGTGATTGCCTACGCCAGCCGAAAACTCCGGCCGACCGAAAGGAACCCTGAGAACTATAGCTCCTTCAAGCTCGAGCTATTGGCGTTGGTGTGGGCTATCACAGAGCGGTTCCGCCACTACCTGGCGGCAGCAAAATTCACCGCGTTTACGGACAACAATCCGTTAACTCACCTGAACACGGCCAAGTTGGGCGCGCTGGAGCAGCGGTGGGTAGCCCGGTTAGCCAACTATGATTTCACCATAAAGTACCGAGCTGGTCGTGTCAACATCAATGCAGATGCACTCTCCTGGATGCCCCATTTGTCAGAAGAGGGGTGTGAGGACGACGACCTCGAGGAGATTGAGCTGCCTGCGTTTCACCAGCCGCCTACTGAGAGGGTACAGGTATGTCAGCAAAGGGTGGATCTGGACCCGCGGCCCAGTCAAGAGTGGCAGGACGCCCAGGACCAAGCGCCGGCTGTCCGCCTTGTCAAGACTCTGGTGGAACAAGGCGTCATGGGAATGGACCCTAGCGCTCCAGCCGAAGCCCAACGCTTGTGGAAGGAACGGAAACGGCTTTACCTACACCAAGGGAGGCTGTACCGTGAGCTGATCAACCCGAAGACCCATGAGAAAATATGCCAGTTGATCGTTCCTCAGGCTGATGTCGCTACTGTACTGCGGGCATACCATGATGGTGCTGGCCACTTCGGGTGGAAGAAGCTGGAGATGCTGTTGAGGGAGCGGTTCTATTGGAGTGGGATGCGTGAATCGGTGGAAGCCTGGTGCCGAGAGTGCGGTCCTTGTACGCTGAGGAGAAAGGACGAGACTAGCCAGAGGGCACCGTTACATCCCATCGTCACCCATCAGCCGCTGGAACTGGTCGCCCTAGACCATGTTAAGCTCACCCCTAGCCGAAGTGGGTACACCTACGCATTGACCATGGTAGACCACTACTCAAGATTTATGGTGGTAGTCCCCGTCAAGGACCTGACTGGTCGAACTGCTGCTCGTGCGTTCCAGGCTTATTTCTGCCGACCTCATGGGTACCCCGAGAAGGTGCTGACTGACCAAGGCCCGGCTTTTGAAGCAGAGGTGTTTCATGAATTCTGCCAGTTGTACGGCTGCAAGAAGATCCGGACCACTCCGTACCACGCCCAAACCAACGGCATGTGCGAGAAAATGAATCACTTGGTCCTGGGGCTCCTCAAGACGCTACCGCTGGAAGAACGGAACATGTGGCCGGAAAAGTTACCCGACTTGGTCGACATGTACAATAATATCCCAACCAGCTCGACAAAGTGCACCCCAGCGTATCTGATGAGGGCTCGGCCTGGCCGCCTGCCGGTGGATCTGGAGATGGGGTTGGAAGCTCCGGAAGCACTCCCTTCGACGGCAGAGTGGGAGAGTCGGAGGAGGGCCCAGTACCGGCAAATCCAGGAGTATGTAGAGAAAAACCTCAGTCGAAGTCGAGAACAGCAAGAGCACCGGTTCAACCAGAAGGCGCCTGCAAGTCCTTTCCAGCCAGGAGATGTGGTGCTGAAACGGAAGAGAAAAGCCCACAAACTGGATGACCAGTGGGAGCAAGTCCCTTACGTCGTACAACCCACCGAGTGGGACAATGGGAAAACCTACCAGATCAGTCGTGACCAAGGGGGCACCCTGGCCACAGTTTCTCGGGACCATCTAAAAAAATGCCCCCCAGTATTGAAAGCCGAAGCTGAAGTACCAGTTTCTCCACCAGTGGAAAAGGCAGCAGAGGTAATCCACACTGTAATGGGTGACTTCCCAGCAAACTGGCCTACACAGAACGGCGCGGTGATACTTCCAGTGATACTGTTCCCACAACCCGTGGATGAAGAAGTAGTGGAAGCGGTTAACCGTGAGCCAGAACCCGTGCCAGTGCCCAGGGATGAACCTGTACCCAGCCCCCCTGCACCTCCGCCTGCTCCACACTATAGCCGGGAGGAGGAACCGATTGTTCCCTCTACCCCACTGTCTAGTACCACTGACACCGGGCCCCGAAGGTCCACCCGTTCCAACCTAGGTAGACCCCCACTTAGGTACAGGGAGACCGTTCTATGAATGAAAGGGGTCCGCAAATGTAAAAGAGTGTTGTGTATTTGTTTGAAAAAGTTGAAAGTTTGAAATGATGAAAATGAAAATGAGCGAGTACTTCACCTGATTCACCGTGTGATTTGCAACCGGCTGGAGCCGGCACCGTTGTCCCCGTGGGGACCGTTAAAGTTTAATTTGCATGGGAACTATCCATGGACAAGCCCGTGAACTCTGCAGGGCAACCACAAACGTTAAGTGGCTTGTAAATATGTTGGGTACCGTTACCGTTTCCGCAATACCGCCTCCGGAGAGGCAGGTTGGAGGGAGGGCCCTGAGCAGAGCAGGCCAGGGCCCAGCCACCAAAGGAACCGGTGGCAACCCTCTGGAGGGGAAGGACAGATCCCGCTCGGGTGACTTGTGCTGGACTGTGGGTCAAGGGGTGCTGCCTGGGTTTTAGGGGCAGCATCAGGGCCAGGTTGCTTGGGTGGGAGAGAGCGGAAACCGTGACCGTATACCGTTGCAACGTTTAAGAAAATGTGCCTCCCGTTTGGGAAGAGTTTTTGATTAAAAATGTTATTGATGTTTGATTAACCCTTGTTATCCCCTTTTGCAGAAAAATAAAACCGGTGTAGGACGGCAGCCCGCGGACGGTCTGCATTTTGCTAAGGGGGAATGTGTCGCCCTGGGCAAGCCAGGGGACACAGGTCACAACACCACCACACCCCACACTCCAGGTAGGCACACCTGCTAACCAGAAATCCTTGTTGCCTTCCTCCAGAGGTTGATGATGCACACCAGGGGGTGGGCCAGGCGGTTGGCTCCGCCCACCAAGGAGCTCACAACTCTGGAGGCAGGAAGAAACCAGGCAGTTGAGTCCAGGAGGAGGAAGTGGAAGGAGATAGCTCAGGGAGGAGCAGGAGTGAGGAGCTAAAGTGGAGGAGTTAAGAAAGTGAAAGTGAGAGTAGAAAAGGAGGAAGAAGCAAGTAAAGTGACAGAAGGAAAGAAAGCCTGAGAGCCCAGCTTTGTGTAGGGCCAGAACAGCAAGGTCAGCGACGGCGGTGACTGTTTGGAGGGGGACAGTTTGGAAGTTCCTGGAAGGACCCCGTTGGCTGTGTGCCCGGTGGTCTGGAGCAGTGTTCCGAAGGACAGTCAGCACCAGGGCAGGGGCCTCTCGGACCCCGGCAAGGCTAGGAGTCGCCAAATTTGCCAAATCCGTCAGTGACGGGGACGCAGATCCCCCAACAGCCAAGTCCCGATTGACGGCAACAGCCCGACCATTACCGGGGAGACACCGCCACCGCCAGGGCACAAGTTTCCCCAGGGCCAGCGCCTGCGGGCAAAGTGTAGAGCTCCTCCGGCCCAGATTGCAGCCGGGGAGCGGGTAACCGGAGGGAATCCACCGCTACCATCAGTCAACACAGGTGCAAGGAAGAGAAACGTCACCGTTACCTACCGGGAGTGCAGGTGCAGCCGTCTGTGGGACCGTCCTACCAGCCGTTGGTTTACCGTACAGACTGTGTCCGTGTGTCAGGCTGAGTGAGTACCATAGTGCCGCAAGGCACAGCGCTGCCCCCGCGTCCCTGCGCCCTCCAGGCCCTACACTTCACATCTCATCACCGGGCCCCGGGATCACCAACCCCTACCCACGGAGGGGCAACACAACACCTGGCTGCTCCGCATCACCATCCCCGGGACCCCCACACTGAGCAGCGGTGGTGCAATCACCACAACCGTGGGTGGCGTCACGAACTATAACAATCCCCACACCCAACAAACACCCCCCTTTCACTCACGGGCGAGGAGTGTCGCTCGAGACACCCCGGGATCCGGCCCACGGCTCGAGCCACCAGGAGCAACTGCTGGACCCGAGCAGAAGGGGTGAGCGCGGTGTGCTGACACCCTCCTCCCCGCCCGCGACATTACAAAAGCCGGTGGCGGTTTTCCTGCAGAACGCCGTATTGTGCCGCAGAGCAAAAATCCGGATGTGTGAAAGCACCCTTAGGGGATGAATATCTCTCCATGTTTGTATGCTTGGCATGGCTTGTCTAGCTATTTATAAATGGTCTTAGAATGAAATGTGTTCTTTAAGTATGACAGCATCTGGAAATGCTAATTGGTTTCTATTTACAAGGCCAAACTGGCTTAATATTGAAAATCTTGATCAGGGGCGTAACGACCGCGGTCGCAGCGGTCGCCATCGCGACCGGGCCCGGGCAGTTTGGGGCCCGCGGGGACCCGACAGATCAGCAGTGAGAAAGAAGCTGCGCTGATCTGTCACAGTGCACGCGCCCACTATATGACCCGCTGCCGCCCCCGACACCGGGCCCTCCTGCCCGATGTCAGCGGCGGCACCGGGGCCCCCCTCCCCCGTCACCGCGCACAGTAATAATGAAGCATAGAGCGGCCAGCGCCGCTCTGCATCATCATACTCCCCCTGTGCCTGCGCGGTGACGTCACTCCTGTGCGACTGCTGTGCTGAGTGCACAGAGCGCAGGGAGGGAGGACGCCGACCGGAGCACCGGGAGAGAGAGGAGGACGAGCAGCAGTGGAAGGAGGAGAGCAGGGAGTACAGCAGCAGTGGAACAAGGAGACGTCAGGACAGAGCAGCAGTGGAAGGAGAAGATCGGTGAGTACTTGTTTTTTTTTTTTTTTATATATATAAAGTGAGTACACGGTGGTCAGAGGCCTGGGGTGGGGAGGCTGCATGATACTGTACATGGAGGCCTGGGGTGGGGAGGCTGTATGATACTGTACATGGAGGCCTGGGGTGGGGAGGCTGCATGATACTGTACATGGAGCCTCCATGTACAGTATCATGCAGCCTCCCCACCCCAGGCCTCCATGTACAGTATCATGCAGCCTCCCCACCCCAGGCCTCCATGTACAGTATCATGCAGCCTCCCCACCCCAGGCCTCCATGTACAGTATCATGCAGCCTCCCCACCCCAGGCCTCCATGTACAGTATCATGCAGCCTCCCCAACCCAGGCCTCCATGATGGAGGCCTGGGTTGGGGAGGCTGCATGATACTGTACATGGAGGCCTGGGGTGGGGAGGCTGCATGATACTGTACATGGAGAACTGGGGTGGGGAGGCTGCATGATACTGTACATGGAGGCCTGGGGTGGGGAGGCTGTATGATACTGTACATGGAGGCCTGGGGTGGGGAGGCTGCATGATACTGTACATGGAGGCCTGGGGTGGGGAGGCTGCATGATACTGTACATGGAGGCCTGGGGTGGGGAGGCTGTATGATACTGTACATGGAGGCCTGGGGTGGGGAGGCTGCATGATACTGTACATGGAGGCCTGGGGTGGGGAGGCTGCATGATACTGTACATGGAGGCCTGGGGTGGGGAGGCTGCATGATACTGTACATGGAGGCCTGGGGTGGGGAGGCTGTATGATACTGTACATGGAGGCCTGGGGTGGGGAGGCTGCATGATACTGTACATGGAGGCCTGGAGTGGGGAGGCTGCATGATACTGTACATGGAGGCCTGGGGTGGGGAGGCTGTATGATACTGTACATGGAGGCCTGGGGTGGGGAGGCTGCATGATACTGTAGATGGAGGCCTGGGGTGGGGAGGCTGCATGATACTGTACATGGAGGCCTGGGGTGGGGAGGCTGCATGATACTGTACATGGAGGCCTGGGGAGACTGCATTATACTGTACATGGAGGCCTGGGGAGGCTGGCAGCATTATTATAGATGGAGGCCTGGGGAGGCTGGCAGCATTATTATACATGAGCCCTGGGGAGGCTGGCAGCATTATTATACATGAGGCCTGGGGAGGCTGGCTGCATTATTATACATGAGGCCTGGGGAGGCTGGCTGCATTATTATACATGGAGGCCTGGGGAGGCTGGCTGCATTATTATACATGGAGGCCTGGGGAGGCTGGCTGCATTATTATACATGGAGGCCTGGGGAGGCTGGCTGCATTATTATACATGGAGGCCTGGGGAGGCTGGCTGCATTATTATACATGAGGCCTGGGGAGGCTGGCTGCATTATTATACATGGAGGCCTGGGGAGGCTGGCTGCATTATTATACATGGAGGCCTGGGGAGGCTGGCTGCATTATTATACATGGAGGTCTGGGGAGGCTGGCTGCATTATTATACATGGAGGTCTGGGGAGGCTGGCTGCATTATTATACATGGAGGCCTGGGGAGGCTGGCTGCATTATTATACATGGAGGCCTGGGGAGGCTGGCTGCATTATTATACATGGAGGCCTGGGGAGGCTGGCTGCATTATTATACATGAGGCCTGGGGAGGCTGGCTGCATTATTATACATGGAGGTCTGGGGAGGCTGGCTGCATTATTATACATGGAGGCCTGGGGAGGCTGGCTGCATTATTATACATGGAGGCCTGGGGAGGCTGGCTGCATTATTATACATGGAGGCCTGGGGAGGCTGGCTGCATTATTATACATGGAGGCCTGGGGAGGCTGGCTGCTATATTATACATGGAGGCCTGGGAGGCTGGCTGCTATATTATACATGGAGGCCTGTAGAGGTTGGCTGCATTATTATATATGGAGGCCTGGTGAGGCTGCATAATAAACATGAAGGACACCTTATACATTGAATATAGAGGTGTAATATACATAGAGGTCTATGAGGCTGCATTATACTGGAGGTCTATAGGGCTGCATTAAAATGGAGGTCGGGGGGGGCTGTATAATACAAAATGAAGGGACACCTTATACATGGAATATAGGGGTGAATTATACATGGAGGAGTATGGGGCTGCATAATACCATCTGAAGTTTTATGGGGTTGTGTTATAATACATATAGGACTATGGGGGCTGCATTATAATATATGGAGGACTATGGAGGCTACCTTATACATGGACTATGGAAGTGCATTATAAAACATGGAGGACTATGTGGTGCAGTATAATATATGGAGAACTATGGGGTGAATTTTAATACATGGAGAACTATGGGAAATGCATTATAATTGAAGGGCTACTTTATACATGGAGGATTATGGGGGTGCATTATAATATATGGAGGGCTATGTATCTGCATTCTAATATATGAAGGGTTATGTGAGACCCTTTATACAATTATTTGGAAGGCTATGTGGGGGCTGTTATAGTATTTTGAGAACTTTATACAGGGGGGACAAAGATACAAGTATGGGATGGAAATGTTTTGTGCTGAGGGAAAAAGGCTCTTTCCCTCAGCAGCCAACTTTCCCATGCTCTGCTATACATCTCTCAGCACCCAGCTTTCCCATGTTCTGATATACATCTCTCAGCACCCAGCTTTCCCATGTTCTGATATACATCTCTCAGCACCCAGCTTTCTCATGCTCTGATATGGGAAAGCTGGGTGCTGAGGACAAGATAAATATCAGAACATAGGAAAGCTGGGTGCTGATAGAGGGATTTCAGGGTGCTGTGGGTGAGAGCCAAGTGTCAGCGTCATTATCCTGTACCCCGAGTGTCAGTGTCATTATCCCTTACCCCATACCTCCCAACCGTCCCGGATACAGCGGGACTTTCACGCTTTACGTTGTTTGTCCCGTTGCCACGATTGGGACGGCCGGCTCCCGGGCTCCGCCCACCCACTCTCTCTCCGCCTCCCTGCTTTTCCCTCCTACCATCCCAGTAGACGTGGCATAACAGAGAGGAGCGCTGCCTGTGCTGCTGCTGGTACAGTAAAATCTCCCCAGCGCTGATTTCCCTCCCTCCCCCCCCCTCACCCCCGGCCGGAGCCTCTCTGTGCGGTCGGCCGGCCGCCTGTCTGTGCGGTCGGCCGGCCGCCTGTCTGTGCGGTCGGCCGGCCGCCTGTCTGTGCGGGCGCCCCCCGGCCGCCTGTCTGTGCGGGCGCCCCCCGGCCGCCTGTCTGTGCGGGCGCCCCCCTGCCGCCTGTCTGTGCGGGCGCCCCCCTGCTGCCTGTCTGTGCGGGCACCCCCCTGCCACCTGTCTGTGAAGGCGACCGGCCACCTCACTGTGTGGGCGACCGGCCGCCTCACTGTGGCTCCCTGCGTGTCCATGCTGGAGGCCCGCCGGCTGCCTGCGTGTCCATGCTGGAGGCCCGCCGGCTGCCTGCGTGTCCATGCTGGAGGCCCGCCGGCTGCCTGCGTGTCCATGCTGGAGGCCCGCCGGCTGCCTGCGTGTCCATGCTGGAGGCCCGCCGGCTGCCTGCGTGTCCATGCTGGAGGCCCGCCGGCTGCCTGCGTGTCCATGCTGGAGGCCCGCCGGCTGCCTGCGTGTCTATGCTGGAGGCCCGCCGGCTGCCTGCGTGTCCATGCTGGAGGCCCGCCGGCTGCCTGCGTGTCCATGCTGGAGGCCCGCCGGCTGCCTGCGTGTCCATGCTGGAGGCCCGCCGGCTGCCTGCGTGTCCATGCTGGAGGCCCGCCGGCTGCCTGCGTGTCCATGCTGGAGGCCCGCCGGCTGCCTGCGTGTCCATGCTGGAGGCCCGCCGGCTGCCTGCGTGTCCATGCTGGAGGCCCGCCGGCTGCCTGCGTGTCCATGCTGGAGGCCCGCCGGCTGCCTGCGTGTCCATGCTGGAGGCCCGCCGGCTGCCTGCGTGTCCATGCTGGAGGCCCGCCGGCTGCCTGCGTGTCCATGCTGGAGGCCCGCCGGCTGCCTGCGTGTCCATGCTGGAGGCCCGCCGGCTGCCTGCGTGTCCATGCTGGAGGCCCGCCGGCTGCCTGCGTGTCCATGCTGGAGGCCCGCCGGCTGCCTGCGAGTCCATGCTGGAGGCCCGCCGGCTGCCTGCGTGTCCATGCTGAATGGGTGTGGATGGGGAGTGGATATGGGCGTGACTGTGAAATGGGTGTGGTTAGGGGGCGTGGCCTAAAAACTTGTCCTTCTTTTCCTTCTTTAAAAGTTGGGAGGTATGCCTTACCCCAAGTGTCTGTGTATGTGGAGGGGGGGCCCAGGTCTAAACTTTGCACCGGGGCCCATCCAACTCTAGTTACGCCACTGATCTTGATTATGGTATACACACAATTAATATGGACGGACTTAAGATGTTGATATAGATATATCAACCACAATGTCTATTATACAGTATATTTCTTTCTGATCCTTTTATAACAGCAGGGCAGAATAAATCTTGTTTTGGGTGTCATACAATATCTTCATTCTAGAACTCATCTGAACCCCTTTCACAGCCACATGAAGCAAAGGAGGTGGTGAAACATGCCCGAAATCTATGATGTCTATAGCAAATAATGACTCTTTAAAATCAGAATCATGACAACCAATCCTCCTGTTCTCTGCTGGTTAGCATCACCAGCTGCATTAAAGGCAGCTTACTTTCCAAAAAGTGAAGCTTCAATCATTAAGTAAATACTAACCAGTGAAAACCAAGGGTGTAACTAGAAAATGTTGCGCAGGACAGATAGAAAAGTTCAGTCTGGAGTCTGGACAGGAAGGGTGAATGGTGACAGCCTTTCTAGATCCTCAAGGTGGTGCCAGTGTAAACAGGGGCATAGGGGGACACTGTAGTCATGGTCAGTGTGTCATATGATCCCCTGGCCCTGCTACAGGCAGATTGAGGGCCCAGTGGACGTCTGGGGTTCGTTCACTTACTTGCTATCTGGGGATACTTCGTTTCCTTCTGTTCTGTTCAGGTTCAATCAAGGAGACAACACCAGGAGAATTTATTTTGTCAAACACAACATTACTGGTTCTTCGTCAGGGTTTCTCATACAGGTTAAGCCCGCTACACACGCTTCAATATATCTCACAATCCGTCGTTGGGGTCAAGTTGTAAGTGACGCACATCCGGCATCGTTTGTGAGGTATCTGCGTGTGACAGCTACATGCGATCAGGATTGAACGCAAAACCGTTGATCGCAAACACATCGTATCATTCTCTAGAATTGAGCGTTTTGTTGCACGAACCTAGTGAATTGTAACGTGTGACATCCCTCATACGATTTTGTTGTCTGATGCTATGTGCGCAGGTGTGCGCTCTGCACCGCAGCTTAAAAAAGGTCTGCTTCAGAGCGCAGCTGAAAAGCTGCGTTCTGAAGCGCCTCACAATGTCTGTCATTCAGTAATCTCTGTCAGTCCGTCACTATCTCTGTCCCTCACTCTCAGTCCATGTCAGTCTATCCCCCTCTCTCATATACTCACCGATCCCCGTTCCCCGGCGCTGCACGGCATTCACACTGCTCCGGCGGCTTTTACTGTTTTGAAAAAGCCAGCCGCCCATTAAACAATTTCGTATTCCCTGCTTTCCCCGCCCACCAGCGCCTATGATTGGTTACAGTGAGACACGCCCCCACTCTGAGTGACAGGTGTCACACTGCACCCAATCACAGCAGCCGGTGGGCGTGTCTATACTGTGTAGTGAAATAAATAATTAAATAATTAAAAAAAACGGCGTGCGGTTCCCCCCATTTTTAAAACCAGCCAGATAAAGCCATACGGCTGAAGGCTGGTATTCTCAGGATGGGGAGCTCCACGTTATGGGGAGCCCCCCACCCTAACAATATCAGCCAACAGCCGCCCAGAATTGCCGCATACATTAGATGCGACAGTTCTGGGACTGTACCCGGCTCTTCCCGATTTACCCTGGTGCGTTGGCAAATCGGGGTAATAAGGAGTTATTGGCAGCCCATAGCTGCCAATAAGTCCTAGATTAATCATGTCAGGCGTCTATGAGACACCCTCCATGATTAATCTGTAAGTTACAGTAAATAAACACACACACCCGAAAAAATCCTTTATTAGAAATAAAAACACACACATATACCCTGGTTCACCACTTTAATCAGCCCCAAAAAGCCCTCCTTGTCCGGCGTAATCCAGGATGATCCAGCGTCGCTTCCACCGCAGCTGCATGGAGGTGACCGGAGCCGCAGCAGACACAGCCGCTCCGGTCACCTCCATGCAGCAAATGAAGACAGCCGCGCGATCAGCTGCTGTCACTGAGGTTACCCGCGGCCACCGGTGGATGCAGCGCTACACAGTATAGACACGCCCACCGGCTGCTGTGATTGGGTGCAGTGTGACACCTGTCACTCAGAGTGGGGGCGTGTCTCACTGTAACCAATCATAGGCGCTGGTGGGCGGGGAAAGCAGGGAATACGAAATTGTTTAATGGGCGGCCTGCTTTTTCAAAACAGTAAAAGCCGCCGGAGCAGTGTGAATGCCGTTCAGCGCCGGGGATCGGGGATTGGTGAGTATATGAGAGAGGGCTGCTAACTTCAGTTACTCAGGAGATTAGCGGTCACCGGTGAGTCTTCACTGGTGACCGCTAATCAGGACGCGACACAGACAGAGCCGCAGCATCACAATGAAGTCGGGTGAAGTTCACCCGAGTTCATTCTGACAGTGCGGCTCTGTCTGTGTCTGCTGTCATCTGCCATTCAGCTCTGCTACATGGCTGTCTGTGTCTGCTGTTAGCGGCCATGTAGCAGAGCTGAATGGCAGATGACATAGTAAAAACGCATCCCACATTACACACGCTTGGCAAGTCAATAAATAAAAAAAAAAAAAAGGTGCTCAATGCATACGTCACAGAACACATGATCTAAAGGATCGCACACAAAATTGACCAATTTAACATAGACTACTAACGCTGGTGTGACAGCAAATGAACGACCAACGTGAAATCTCATAAGATCCCGTATGCAACCTGGGCGTGTCACATCGCAAATGCGATTGTACAACTAATTGCAACGTGTAAAGTGGGCTTTATAGTCTCTTCAAATCTTTCCTCTCTACTTCTTTCTTTATCTGTTTCTTTCAATCTGTCCTTTTTTTCTCTACACACTCCTGCACTGTATTATTATTTCTTCTACTGGCTACATTCTGTCACAGCAGACTGGGCCAACCCTGACCGATATCTAGGGTCCTAGGCCTGCTCTCTTCCTTGTTCTGAGGGTCCTGCGTACCCCTATGTCACCCAGCAGGCTACCAACAATGGACCTGCTCATAGGGGAACCGTTCTGACCACAGCACCACACACACCCTGCTCCTCAGGCAACCATCTTCTTCTCCCTGAACATTCCCTTAGTCCCAGGGACCTAGTTCCCAAACTCCTCCCAGGGGCTAAACTTTTCCTTAACCTCTTGCTGTGAAAAGCCAATGGGCTACCCGGCTATGGCACTCCACCATCACTGTTTATCTAACCTGCACCTTTCTAACTCTGTTACATCTTTTCTATCTATAAATCCTCTGTTGTCCTAACCATCACTGACCTAATGTTACTATCACCTTAGCCACCACTTCCTGTCTCCTGGCTCTATATGCTGCTGTGCCCCGGGCACTTTGTGTGGGCTAGAAGACTTGCAAACTCCTGCCCGGTGGAATCTGCTGGTGGGACTTGCAGTACCCACCCAGCCTAGGGTTACGCACCCTGTTCTGTGCGCTTGGTCCTGAGAGAGCTATGGTGGAGCTCTCACCCCTGTGACTGTATTCTCTCCACTTCTCACTTGTTCCCCGTCACTGACTGAATCACTGTGGGTGTGTGTCGCCTTCTTCCCCTCGACTAGCACCACCCCTGGGTTGCTGAACTAGTGGGCAGGAGTTCTCATACCTTGTGGTGGCCATCCCAGCACCCTACTCTAGCCCAGTCCCAGTGGGAGATCTACTAACTGTGTGTTGTGTGGATTGTGGTATTTACCGGCAATGACCTCCTTCGTACCCGGGATGAATACTGCACCTCTAGTGAGGTGCTGTACCCTGTGGCGACTAAAGCCTCAGGGGCGCCACATACAGTACAGACCATAAGTTTGGACACACCTTCTCATTCAAAGAGTTTTCTTTATTTTCATTACTCTGAAAATTGTAGATTAACATTGAAGGCATCAAAACTATGAATTAACACATGTGGAATTAAATACTTAACAAAACAGTGTGAAACAACTGAAAATATGTTTTATATTCTAGGTTCTTCAAAGTAGCCATCTTTTGCTTTGATTACTGCTTTGCACACGTTTGAATAGACTATTAGAATTTGTATTATGGCAAGAAAAATCAGCTAAGTAAGTAAAATGAGTGGCCATCATTCCGTTAAGAAATGAAGGTCAGTCAGTCCGAAAAATTGGGAAAACTTTGAAAGTGTCCCCAAGTGCAGTGGCAAAAACCATCAAACGCTACAAAGAAACTGGCTCACATGAGGATCGCCCCAGGAAAGTAAGACCAAGAGTCACTTCTGAGGATACGTTTATCCAAGTCACCAGCCTCAGAAATCGCAGGTTAACAGCAGCTCAGATTAGAGACCAGGTCAATGACACACAGAGTTCTAGCAGCAGACACATCTCTAGAACAACTGTTAAGAGGAGACTTGTGCAGCAGGCCTTCATGGTAAAATAGCCGCTAGGAAACCACTGCTAAGGACAGGCAACAAGCAGAAGAGACTTGTTTGGGCTAAACAACACAAGAAATGGACATTAGGCCAGTGGAAATCTTTGCTTTGGTCTGATGAGTCCAAATTTGAGATCTTTGGATCCAACCACTGTGTCTTTGTGTGACGCAGAAAAGGTGAACGGATGGACTCCACATGGCTGGTTCCCACCGTGAAGCATGGAGGAGGAGGTGTGATGGTGTGGGGGTGCTTTGCTGGTGACACTGTTGGGGATTTATTCAAAATTGAAGGCATACTGAACCAGCATGGCTACCACAGCATCTTGCAGTGGCATGCTATTCCATCCGGTTTGCGTTTAGTTGGACCATCATTTATTTTTCAACAGGACAATGACCCCAAACACACCTCCAGGCTATGTAAGGGCTATTTGACTAAGAAGGAGAGTGGTGGGGTACTACGCCAGATGACCTGGCTTCCACAGTCACCAGAGTTGAACCCAATTATCATGGTTTGGGGTGAGCTTGACCACAGAGTGAAGGCAAAAGGGCCAACAAGTGCTAAGCATCTCTGGGAACTCCTTCAAGACTGTTGGAAGACTATTTCCGGTGATTACCTCTTGAAGCTCATCAAGAGAATGCCAAGAGTGTGCAAAGCAGTAATCAAAGAAAAAGGTGGCTACGTTGAAGAACCTAGAATATAAGACATATTTTCAGTTGTTTTACACTTTTTTGTTAAGTATTTCATTCCATATGTGTTAATTCATAGTTTTGATGCCTTCAATGTGAATCAATTTTCATGAAAATAAAGAAAACTCGTTGAATGAGAAAGTGTGTCCAAACTTTTGGTCTGTACTGTATACTATAACTTTTATTCATAGAGTAAATCTATCCAGAATCAAAGTCTATTTACTGCAGACTCAGTACATTCAATTCACTACATAGGAGATAATAGAGATGAATAATGTTACAACAAAAAAAACAAAAAAAGGGTCTTCTCAATGAATCAAAGATGCCGGTTATTGTGATGTCAATACTTACAAAGCAATAATTCAAGGATAATATATGTATCACAGGGATACTGTGCTGTGCAGATAGACCTGAATAACTAGAGCAATGGAGATGTTGCTAAATCACATTTTCTCCATTACGTTCCTCTCACTTGATCAATAATCAGAGAATTGAAAGACATAAAACAGCGCTAATAAGATATCCAATGCCTGATTTCTCATTCTGTCCTTTTATTTAAGTGAGGATGTCCGCTCTGCCAACATCATAGCTGAAGAAGACGACACACAGTGCCTTGTCATTGACAGAGAGTAAGCATTTCTGTTTCTTATTTGCTCAGATTGCTGTTTTAGTACCATAAAATATTTAGTATTGTTCTTATGTCAAATTAAAGTGTTTTTTCATTTATTTTAAAGTAACAAACTTTTTAAAAGGGTTTTTTTTTTGTTTCTTTTTCACATACATTTTTGTCTGGCATTTGCAAATCCCATAGAGAAGCCTATGGAAATAACTCCCCAAAAACTTCAAATTCATAT
Organism: Anomaloglossus baeobatrachus; assembly: GCF_048569485.1. NCBI lineage: Eukaryota > Metazoa > Chordata > Amphibia > Anura > Aromobatidae > Anomaloglossus > Anomaloglossus baeobatrachus. The sequence goes on from NC_134357.1 coordinate 122,950,550, forward strand.
ATATTGCATTTTTTTATATACTGTGTATATGTACAGTGTATACAGTGGGGTAAAAAAAGTATTGAAGACGTCACCAATGTTCAAAATTTGATACAATTTCAGTGATACCCAAGAAATAAATATATATACATTCTGAAAGCTTTTTCATTTTTTTAATTTAAAGAGTGAAATAAAGGCTTATTTTTTCAGTAATTACTGTAATTTGATTTTATGAAGTTTCCTTTCTGTGTACTTGTAATGATTTTTGCTAAGACTAAATGCCTAAACAATCAGTGTAAATTCTAATTCCGGCATCACACGGTACGATATATCGGGCGATATGTCGTCGGGGTCATGGATTCCGTGACGCACATCCGGCATCGTTAGAGATATCGAACCGTGTGACACGTCCGAACGACTGTGAACGAGCAAAAATGCTCACTTTATCGTTGCTCGTTGACACATCGTTCATTTTCAAAATATTGGTCCTCCTTCTGGGCTCCGGTTGTTCTTCGTTCCCGTGGCAGCACACATCTCTCCGTGTGACACCACAGGAACGATGAACACAGCTTACCTGCGTCCCGCCGGCAATGCGGAGGGAAAGAGGTGGGCGGGATGTTTACGTCCCGCTCATCTCCACCCCTCCACTTCTATTGGCCTGCTGCTGTGTGACGTCGCTGTGACGACGAACGTCCCTCCCCCTTCAGGAAGATGATGTTCGCTGCTCACAGCAACATCGCCCCGGAGGTAAGTACGTGTGACGGGGGTTAATGACTTTGTGCGCCACGGGCAACTACTTGCCCGTGATGCACAAACGATGGGGGCGAGAATGATCACTCGTGCAATCGCACGATAGATTATCTTGTGTGAAGCCCGCATTAAACCCAGGGGTTAGTAATAGATAGGCATCTAATTGCTCACCCATGTTGTAAATCTGCGGTAAGTGCTGTCCTGAAGGCCCCAACGCTGCGTTTTGCGTAGGGCTTCCTCGGGGGGCCTTCCTCCATGGCGAGGAAGCCCTACGCGAAACGCAGCGTTGGGGCCTTCAGGACAGCACTTACCGCAGATTTACAAAATGGGTGAGCAATTTTAATGTAACTTGGTGTTTTGGTTGGCTAAGTGTGCAGGGAAGTTCTTTTACTTATTCAAACTTGACCCTGCATGCCAGCGCTGTTTACTTATTGTTGATCTTGTCCTCCACCTAATGTTGGGGTCACTTCCCACCTCCGTAGGGTCGGACCGATGGATGCATGATATTAACACCGTAGGGGTTGTTTGATGTACATTAACACCCCTGCATTCAGTGTCACTTCTTATGCGGAGGTGGTGTGCTGATCCTGCAACAGATTGGTGTGTGGTTTTACTATTTGGAATTGTCTGACTACTTCAGGCACTGGCAATAGCTGGCAAGCACCTTACATTTAGTGGGACATGGTTGGCGCCTATAAATTCATTGTTTTGGTATGCCTTATACCTTATGCCCTCTAAATAACATCTATGCTCACAAATTACTGCACCTGTGGTAAAATTGCTGTTCCTTACCTTGCACTTTTTACCTTCCCCTCTTTGTATTGTGACTGATTTTATAATCTTGTATTTAATAAAATTGTATTTTTATATGGAATTTTGGAATATGACTCCATTGTTTTGGGATTATAATATCTATAAAGGTGCCATAGCCACAAGCTACAGCCAAAGGCTTTTCGCGGTTATAATTGTCTTTTCTTTAGAGATATAAAGCTAGTTTTTGATACTGAGCTCTACGTCAATAAAGCAAAATAGTTGTAGCTTAATTCATATTTATTCATTTTTCACAACTAGCACTTTCAATCAAATGGTGGGAACTTACCAGGAATTACAGACGTACCTGCGGGAATATGTGTTCCAGCTTGCTCTCAATGACCATGACAGGAGGAATGCCAGGTAAGGTTTTTGTACATTCTAGTTTTCTCTACGTTCTTATATGCCCAAATTTTCATTATTGTGGCTTTCTTTTATACTTTTCCATTTAATACGTTAGTCTATATTATGTTAGGTGTATTTCATTATCAAACATCTTGTGTAGATACAGATTTCCAATAAAATCACTGCATCGAAATGTGTGATAGATAAATATTCTATTCTCAGCAAATAAAGCATATTATGGTATCTTTGAAATGGAAACATTTTTACATGTTTTAGTGATTCCTCTTAGTTATTAAAATAGCACTAACATTCAGTCTGCATTCTTAATTCCTTCTTTTTTTTCATGATGTGCAGTTTTCAGACTGATCTAAGTTCCAGATTTTTTGCATTATGCAAGTATCTCTGTTAATATAGGCAGGTTATGAAGTCTGTGTGTTGGCAAGGTGCTTCTGTCTTCATTATTTTCTATCCTCCACTTATTTCCTTTTCTTGTGAATTCCTCCATTAGTTTTCTCTGCTTTTCCTGAAACTGTAAATGCTTTCTCCTCTTTCTCCACATTGTTGAGATCACTGCATAACTCCCTCCCTGTTGCTATCTCTAACACTGAATGGAGGGAGAGCAAAGTGAGCCCAACCAAGGAGCAGGAGCTCTGATGGAAACTGCAGCAGTAAAATAGTATTAAAGCCTATTTAGAAAGTAGATTATCTTTACATTAAGAAATAACAGTGAGAAGTCGTACTGACGTGCATTCTCTACGAAAGCCTCACAAGTGAATTGGGAACTGAGAGTTGCTGTGAATAGCCATAGAATTACACCTCGATCCGTATGGCCCTCACAGCTTTGCAAGGTGCTGCTGTCTTCATTATTTTCAATCCTCCACTTATTTCCTCTTTTTGTGAATTCCTCCTTTTGCTACAGTTAGTTTTCTCTGCCCTTCCTGAAACTATAAATGCTTTCTCCTCTTTCTCCACATTGTTGAGATCTCTGCACAACCCCCTTCCTTTTGCTATATCTATATCTCTAAAGGCCCAGTCACACACAACAACTTACCAGTGATCCCAACAACGATATGACCTGATTAGGATCGCTGGTAAGTCTCTACGTGCCGCCGGTGAGATGTCACACAGTCAGACCTTAGCAACAATCAGCGACCTGTATAACGATCTCGACGGGCGTTGGGACAGTGTTAGGAGGTCGTTGGTAGGCGTCAAACACAGCGATGTGTCCTACCCAGCAGGACATCACCGTTGAAGAAAATGGTCTAAACCGTTTGGCAACGACTAGCTATCTCTCAGCAGTGCCCTGATCGCTGGTAGGTGTCACACATAACGAGATCGCTGACGAGATAGTTGCTACATCACATAAACTGTGACTCAGCAAAAATCTCGTTAATGATCTCGTTGTGTGTGACGGGGCCTTAACACTGAAAGGAGGGAGAGCAAAGTGAGCCCAACCAAGGAGCAGGAGCTGTGATGGAAACTACAGCAGTAAAATAGTAGAACATTCTTAATAAAGTTTACTTTGAAAGTAGATTATCTTTACATTAAAAAAGTAAAAGTGAAGAATCTTACCAATGTGACCTGAGTGGCCGTAGCGTTACACCTCGATCCATAAGGCCATCAAAGGGGAAGACAAGGTCTCCCAGGATTGTTCACTGGATTGTAATGGGATTCAGGAGTACAATGTGTCATTATATGTAACTGAGAAGTGTCCGTGCCTGCTTAAAACAAGTTAGATGTCCATGAAGCATTATGCCTATTATCTTATGTATATAATTTATCAAGTTGAAGTTCAGTAAAGAATCTGGTCCTGGCTTGCAGAGGCATATCACCCAGGTAACAGCCATGCAAAAGGTAGACACACCATTCCAGGACCCCCATTTTCAGGTAGTATGGCAGGGCATAGGCAACGAGTACCTCATCCATGGCTACCATCCCCGCAACAACAACAGTCAAAGAGTAGACCTTTAATCTGGTAACAGTCCATAGGACAGAAGCACAGTCAATATAGTGCCATAAGAATCATGGATTTGGGTCAGTCCACAGCTGGGGGTGTAGGACATGATATCTGTTGCCCCTGTCAGCCCCATTCTCCTCTTGGGTTGGTCCACGGGTCATCCAGACTCTAGTTATGCAAGATGAGCAAGAAAGAGTTTACCTCTACAAGTAAACAAGGTAGTTTTCACATCCAGGGACTAGCAGAGATCTTAATTGATAGGCAAAGTAATGTACTGTATATTAGGAAATTATATGATTTTTTTCAGTGTACAATAGACAAGCTTCAATCAAATTGTGTTTCCTACATGTTTATTTTGAGGTTGTTTTCCAATAATACCTGTTGAAAAGTGTGGTGCTGTTTTAGAAAGAAGGCCTCCCTGTTTTTGTAATCCTGAAAAAACTTTTACTATCTAATTAAGCAATAAAAAGTGGAATTAATAAACAATTCTCTCAATTAGTTGTGTTAACTAATGAGACATAACCTGAGTTCCATTAGACAAATACATCCGTGGTACAGCGGTACAATGACATAAGCTGACAAGCCCCGCAACAATGCAACATCTGAGACATTTTTGTATTTATAGGTTGACTGACAAGGCGTTTTCAAGGCCCGTTTAGACAGATCTACAACACTTCTGTGTGCACTGAACAATTGTTAATATAATTGTTCTGTTCATATCATTGTTCTTTCCAGCACAACACCTGGTTACACAGGACAACATCTTATCAGGAATGATCATTTATAAGCAAGTATAAAAAATCACTCCCTCTGAAAACAAGCATGTTTCTTGTTCGTCGGGTGATTTGCGACCTGTTTTTAGGCCTTCCGATAATCTGAAACAAGCATTCCTAGGAATGCTTGTTACCAATTATAGACCAGTGTAATGAGTCTTAAGGGTGCTTTACACGCTGCGACATCGCTAACGATATATCGTCGGGGTCACGTCGTTAGTGACGCACATTCGGCGCCGTTAGCAACATTGCAGCATGTGATACCGAGGAGATCGCAAAAACGTCAAAAATCGTTGATCGTTGACACGTCGCTCCTTTTCATACCATTGGTGGTGCATACCGCTGGTTGTTCATCGTTCCTGCGGCGTTACACATCGCTATGTGTGACACCAAAGGAGCGACGAACATCTCCTTACCTGCGTCCACTGGCAATGAGGAAGGAAGGAGGTGGGCGGCATGTTCCAGCTGCTCATCTCCGCCCCTCCTCTGCTATTGGGTGGCCGCTTAGTAACGCCGCAGTGACGTCGTTAAGACGCCGAACGCACCTTTCCCTTGAAGGAGGGATTGTTCGGCAGTCACAGCGACATCGCTGAAAAGGTACCGTATTTTTCGGACTATTAGACGCGCCCGACCATAAGACGCACCCTGGGTTTAGAGGAGGAAAATAGGAAAATAAAATTTTAAGCAAAAAATGTGGTCATGACACACTGTTATGGGGCGAGGATCTGCTGCTGACACTATTGTGGGGGTAATGTCCCCAAATTCTCTACTAAGGTATCCCAGCCTGGTAATGATCCTCCTGCCTTGTATCTATCTATCTATCTATCTATCATCCTGCTATATACTGCCATCCATCCTGCTATATACCCCCAACCTGCTATATACTGCCATCCATCCTGCTATATACCCCCAACCTGCTATATACTGCCATCCATCCTGCTATATACCCCCAACCTGCTATATACTGCCATCCATCCTGCTATATACCCCCAACCTGCTATATACTGCCATCCATCCTGCTATATACCCCCAACCTGCTATATATCCTGTATCACACAAAAAAAATAAACGTTTATACTCACTTTTCTCGCTCCATGCAGCATTGCTCCTCCCCCTGTCTGTGGCGGCAGCAGCGCCGCTGATCTGTGGAGCCATCACCGGTCATCTGCAGCATCGCTCGTCGTCCTGTCTGCCGGTCAGCTGACCTGCGTGACTAGCGGCACGCACAGCGATGACGTCATCGCTGTGCTCACTGCTTTCTACACAGATCAGCTGACCGGCAAACTGGAGGACATCGCGGTGCTGCACGGAAGTGGCCGATGAGTGTACCGTACTTATTCACTGCTGCCCGCGCTGAAAATGATGCGCGGGGGGCAGTGAATACAGCTGCACATGATCACTCCAGGCTGTAGTTGCCAGAGGTGATCACGGCCGGCTGTTAATTATGCGCGCAACCCCCGCACATCATCCCGCCCACCTGTAAGTGCCGACTTCAGTGCTGAGGGATGATGGTTGGGAGGACGGGCGTGCATATGTAATGAGCGGGCCCACGTGGTCACGGCAGGTGCTGCTACAGCCTGCTCTTGCTGCCGATGACCCGCTCCACCGCAGCACCCTCTTTCCCGGCCGTAGCCCTATATTCAGACAATAAGACGCACCCCCCACTTTCCCCCAACATTTGGGGGGAAAAAAGTGCGTCTTATAGTCCGAAAAATATGGTATGTGCGTGTGACGCTGCTGTAGCGATAATGTTTGCTACGGCAGCAATCACCAAATGTCGCATGAACGACGGGGGCGGGTGCTATCGCTAGCAATGTTGCAGCATGTAAAGCACCCTTTAGTAGATGTTAGGTGTTTATTAATATGAGAAAACACAATGAAATATGTACCACAGGTAAGATGATGTGGAGCTTCTTTCTGTTTTGTAAAAGGTTTCACCAAAGAGTCATTAAAGGGAGCTTGTCAGTAGAATCAACCCTCCTGAGCTATCTATATGGGCATTGTAGGTCATAAGAAGCTGAATAAAATTACATCTTGATATCTGCGATCCAATGTCTTATTCCATTAAAATCTACATTTTTCTTAATATGCAAATGAGCTGTGTAAGAGCTATGGGCTGGACACTGATCTCCCTGAAAATCTGTCTTCGATGCACATTTTAATTGAAAGGTGGTGTTATCAGTGTGAGACATGTAATGACTGACAGCTTTATTTTCTATTTTACATATCTTACACTTGCAACACCCACTTTCATTTAAAATTAACTTTGGAGGCAGATTCGGTGGGAGATCAGTATCCTGCCTGTAGATCTTAACAGCTCATTTACATTTAAGAAAAATGTGGATTTCCCTAGAATAAGACTTCGGATAACACATATAAAGGTATCATTTTTATAACTTTCTATGACCTACATGCCCCTATAGATGACTTAAGAGGATTAATCCTACTAACAGATTTCCTTTAACCATAAGGCATTAGTGAAAATGACTGACAAGATTCACATGTATAAATTGATTTCATACAATAATCTAATTAAGTAATGACACCTCAACTAAAATTATTTGTAAAATTTCTTAACCTTTCTTTTATATAAGCAATATTTCATCTTGACTTAAACAGATGAAAGTGATCCAATTTGAAGAAAAAAAAAAAAAGAGTATGGCCAGATGGAGAGATACTATCAAGGACACGATGTCTTCTGATGAAGTTTGTAAATTAATTGTTAACTGGTCATTTGGCTTTGCCAGGCAAAAGCTATTTCACAAGCAAAACAACATGGTATCGGTAAATTTAATACCTCGGTAGCTCCTAGTCTGTCTACACCTGTTGTAACAAACTGACCTTGTAAAATGTTTTTCTTTTAATTTATTATAATTAATTAATTAAATAATGGAAAAATATTTCAGACATATGTTATGTAGGAAGAATGGGTATACTATAAATGTAAATACCTGGGACTGTTTCCTTGGGTAAGAGCAAGCTTCAACAAGAATTCCATAGAACTGTCTACCAGTGTCTCACTGTTTTACGTTTTCTTTATCTATTCCTTTCAACTATGGAGAATTTTTCAATTGTTTGAGGATGTCTTTCATACACAGTCCATTTTAAATTTTCCTAAAACATCTCAATAGGATTTAGATCTGGATTTGATTTGAGCATTCAAGAACAATGTAATGCTGAAAGGTCATTGTCATGTCATGTTGAAAGGTCTACTTTCATCTGAGATTCAGTTAGACTTGACGTTATGAAAAAAAGCCTTTCTTAGAAATACTATAAGAAAGTTGACATAGATCTTAACAGAGAAGAAATTTGGTTCCAAATTGCTTTGCTAAATTTTCTTATTGTTCCTTTAAGAACAAAAGTTGGGGTTTACATTTAAAAGAATTGGTATATGGTCCCCACGCCAGTGTCCAAGCAGTTCAATTTACATGTCGAATACCAAAAGGATGTCTTATGTTACATATTTACTTTGTAAGCGTGTCTTTGGTAAACTGTTGAAATATCAATGACTACTAAGTACTGTATTTGCATCTTAGAAAAACAGAGGTGTAGCATCCGTTAAATGTAGAGTTGGAAGTTAAGTTCGGTGGGTTCAACTGGACTTTAGATAAAGTTTGATTTGGGACTTGGACTTGACCTGAACCCCAATGGAAGTCACTGATTGGGCAGTTCAGCTCTCTGCCAGCAATAAACAGATCACTTCTAGGGCCAAGGGGTTGGGATTTCCATTTTTTTTTTGGGGGTGGGGTGCACTACATTCGATAATACTGTTGTTACCCCCAGTGCAAGCTGTTGAAACACTGCAAGTGGCTCCCACTGGGTTGAGCACTGAGCGTACCTGAGCATAGCAATGCTCGCTCGAGTAATCAGCATACATAAAGCACTTGAACTTCGAACCCGAACTCTGTTTGTTTGATAAAGTCTGTGTTTGGTATGAACACCGAACTTCGGGGGTTCGCTCATCTGTAGTTAAATGTTTGACGTGTTTTGTGGCATTCATTTAATACAACTAACAATCATAGTTTTCTGTTTCAATATAAGTTCAAAGGGTGCCCATGCCAAAAAAACATTGTAAATGTGCTATGGTAATGCACCAGCATGCGTCACAGGTCAAGAAAATGTCTGCTACATCTGTATACTGAGCTGTATACATATTTTTCTAATAGGAGTTTTGATCATACAAATATCAAATGTATGTCAAACAGATGCCCCGGACATAGTGTGAATACATCCTAATGTGAATACCCTACCTAACCCGAACATAGTGTGAATACAACCTAATGTGTATACCCTACCTAACCCGAACATAGTGTGAATACATCCTAATGTGTATACCCTACCTAACCCGAACATAGTGTGAATACATCTTAATGTGTATACCCTACGTAACCTGAACATAGTGTGAATACATCCTAATGTGTATACCCTACCGAACTCGAATGTAGTGTGAATACATCCTAATGTGTATACCCTACCTAACCCGAACATGGTGTGAACACATCCTTATGTGTATACCCTACCTAACCCGAACGTAGTGTGAATACATCATAATGTGTATACCCTACCTAACCCGAATATAGTGTGAATACATCATAATATGTATACCCTACCTAACCCAAAAATAGTGTGAATACATCCTAATGTGTATACCCTACCTAACCCAAACATGAAGTGAACACATCCTTATGTGTATACCCTACCTAACCCGAACGTAGTGTGAATACATCATAATGTGTATACCCTACCTAACCCGAATATAGTGTGAATACATCATAATATGTATACCCTACCTAACCCAAAAATAGTGTGAATACATCCTTACGTGTATACCCTACCTAACCCGAACATAGTGTGAACACAACCTTATGTGTATACCCTACCTAACCCGAACATAGTGTGAATACATCATAATGTGTATACCCTACCTAACCTGAACATGAAGTGAACACATCCTTATGTGTATACCCTACATAACCTGAACATAGTGTGAATACATCCTAATGTGTATACCCTACCTAGCCCGAGCGTAGTAATACATCCTAATGTGTATACCCTACCTAACCCGAACATGGTGTGAACACATCCTTATGTGTATACCCTACCTAACCCGAACGTAGTGTGAATACATCATAATGTGTATACCCTACTTAACCCGAACATGGTGTGAACACATCCTTATGTGGATACCCTACCTAACTCGAACATAGTGTGAACACAACCTTATGTGTATACCCTACCTAACCCGAACATAGTGTGAATACATCATAATTGTTACGGGGGGACCGGCAGATTAGGACCAGGGGGTATATATCCTAATCGCCAGTGGGGCCCACCGTGCTCCAGATGACAATGGAGCTGCTGGCACCTGAGGGTTAGGCGGAGACTATAGAGCTGGATGGCTCTGAGATAACCCAGGAACTCTGGGAACCGGTCACGCGTGTTGGGACACGTCAGACCGGACGACAACCCGATTAGCGTTTTGGTGCACCTAGCGCTACACCAACCACGTGTGCAGGAAACACGTCAGGCCGGGTGGTAACCAGGTAGCGTTGAACGGAATACCGCCACGAAAGCGCCCTGTCGGCCACGTGTGTAGGACACGTCAGGCCGAGCGGTCCTCCGATTAGCGTTTCTGGCCACCTCTCGACTGGCCACGTGTGTGTAGGACATGTCAGGCCAGATGGGTACACCAGTAGCGTTGACCGGGAAGCCGAGGGAAATAAGGAACACCCTGTTAACTCCACAGGGGTCTTGGAGTACGCTGTCCATGCGCGTAGGGGGCACAACCGGACAGGTGGCGCAGCAGGTGCGTTGTCCGTGTGCGTAGGGGGCACAATCGGACAGGTGGTGCAGCAGGTGCGTTGTCCGTGTGCATAGGGGGCACAATCAGACAGGTGGCGCAGCAGGTGCGTTGTCAGTGTGCGTAGGGGGCACAATCGGACAGGAAGCACAGCAGCCGCAGCCCAGTTAACGCCACTGGGCTGCTATAGCAAGACTGGAACGGCAGGAGGGAAGCACGGCGCCTGATCCTGATGTGCCAAGCCACGAATCTTGGCGTGACAGGAACCGTTTGCCTAACCCTACCTACCGCTTCCCAACATAGGCTTATGCTGCAATGAGGCTCTAACATGGAGGTGTGCTCTGACTGAGCAAATGTGAAGACTGCGCACCTCCATGTTGTCTCCAGCCCCTTTTATAACCTGGGTCCGCCCCAAACCCAGGGTGGAACCACCAAGGTCCAATAGCAGAGTGCCATGTCATCACTGACGTCACATGCGACCTATCTGGAACTGCCACGTCATTGATGACCTCATGGCAGCCACGCCCCAAACACTTCACCAGTCATCGTCTGACGACCAATACTGAGGTGCCAGATCATAGGGGCGGGCCTCTGTGAGCCAGTCCGGAGTTGCCACGTCATCAGGACACCTGACACCCTCTGCCCTATCAGGACCTGCCACCTCACGGACATGCTCAGTGAGGTCCTTACCGGACCTAGCCTCTCATGCACTAAGTGCCTGAGCATGCTCAGTAGCCTGAGCCACAGGCTTAGAAAGCAGACTATCAGTTTGAGCATGCTCAGTAGCCTGAACTGAGGACTTAGTCTCAGACATAACACAAACAGGCTGAGCATACTCACTAGGCAAAACACCGGGCTTAAACTCTGGCTGGGGTAAATCGGTGCACGCATGCACACTAGCCGCCTCTCCACACTTAGACGTGGTGGAAGGAACAGCCAACTGGACCACCCGAGGCACGGCCAAGAACGGCAGCCGGCGCCTGGGCGCAACAGGAACCGCAGCAGGCTGCTTGCGGCTATGGCGGCGCCGGTTCGTGACAGTACCCCCCCTCTAGCGGCCCTCCCACTCGAATGGTCTATAGTCGCCACAGATACCACTGAGCGACGGGCGGAAGATGGAGACATGCAGTGGGAGCTACAAGACTCGCTCCACCGCGTAATCACCCCAGACGACCAGTCGATATGTGGGGAATGTTGCTTCAACCAAGGAATACCCAGCAGAATATCATCTGCACCCTTAGGGAGAACCAGAAATGAAATGGTCTCTCTATGCCCAGATGACATGGCAAGGGTAATGGGCACTGTCCGCTGGTGAATTACCTTGGGCAACAAGGACCCATCCAATACACGGACTCTCACTGGCCTTGGCATTTGCACCAGTGGGATGGCATGCCGCCGGGCAAAAGATGAGGAGATGAAACTATCCCCAGCACCTGTGTCCACACTTGCCCTTGTGGACCATGTTGACCCCTTAAAGGAAATTGACGCGGGAAACGTCACCCTAATGGATGACGCAGAGTCCAGTCTACCTTCAGCTATGGTCACCAATCGCGGTCTCTTACCCTGACGCTTTGGGCAACGGTTGGCATAATGACCATACTGCCCACAAGCGAAACAGGAAATGCCCTTGTGACTCGAAGACCTAGCAACACCAACCCTAGCAATGTCCATAGGGACAGAGATGTCCTCTAAGGGAGGTGCAGTAGGAGAGACCACTACAGTGGCTGAACGACCCTCTGACCTGCGCTCCAGCTGACGTTCGGAGGTCCGCAGGTCAATGCGGGTAGCCAGAGACATGAGGCCCTCAAGGGTAGTTGGTACCTCACGCGACGCTAATGCGTCCTTCACGTGCGAGGCTAATCCCCTCCAGAACAGTGGAATGAGAGTCCTCTCTGACCACCCCAGTTCTGCAGCAAGTGTCCTGAAACTCACAGCATATTGACTTGAGGAGGTACGCCCCTGCTCCAAAGTCAGTAGCTGTAGGGCCGAGTCGTGAGTGACCTGAGGCCCCAGGAACACTTGTCGCAAGGACTCCAAAAACTCCTTAGAGTCCTGAACTACGGGGTCATTCCTCTCCCACAAAGGTGTAGCCCACTCCAGTGCTCTATCAGAGAGCAAGGAGATGATAAACCCCACCTTCGACCTCTTTGTAGGAAACCGTGCAGCCAACAGCTCTAGATGGACTGAGCACTGGTTCACGAATCCCCTACATGCCTTGCTGTTCCCTGTAAACTTGTTGGCAGCGAGAGGTGAGGGAGGGTTGGAGTAGGCTTGGTGACTGACACCATTGCAGCCGCTTGAGCCACCACATCATCCATATCAGCAGCAAGAGCAGACTTCTCCAGAGACCTCACTCTGTCATCAAGCTGCAGCATGAACTGACGTAGCTGCTCCATCTCCACCATGCCAGCCAGACCCTGGCGCAGTCTTACTGTTACAGGGGACCGGCAGATTAGGACCAGGGGGTATATATCCTAATCGCCAGTCGGGGCCCACCGTGCTCCAGATGACAATGGAGCTGCTGGCACCTGAGGGTTAGGCGGAGACTATAGAGCTGGATGGCTCTGAGATAACCCAGGAACTCTGGGAACCGGTCACGTGTGTTGGGACACGTCAGACCGGACGACAACCCGATTAGCGTTTTGGTGCACCTAGCGCTACACCAACCACGTGTGCAGGAAACACGTCAGGCCGGGTGGTAACCAGGTAGCGTTGACCGGAAGACCACCACGAAAGCGCCCTGTCGGCCACGTGTGTAGGACACGTCAGGCCGAGCGGTCCTCCGATTAGCGTTTCTGGCCACCTCTCGACAGGCCACGTGTGTGTAGGACACGTCAGGCCAGATGGGTACACCAGTAGCGTTGACCGGGAAGCCGAGGGAAATAAGGAACACCCTGTTAACTCCACAGGGGTCTTGGAGTACGCTGTCCGTGCGCGTAGGGGGCACAACCGGACAGGTGGCGCAGCAGGTGCGTTGTCCGTGTGCGTAGGGGGCACAATCGGACAGGTGGCGCAGCAGGTGTGTTGTCCGTGTGCGTAGGGGGCACAATCAGACAGGTGGTGCAGCAGGTGCGTTGTCCGTGTGCGTAGGGGGCACAATCGGACAGGAAGCACAGCAGCCGCAGCCCAGTTAACGCCACTGGGCTGCTATAGCAAG